>NW_020799102.1:10982644-11017499 GCF_003259725.1 Athene cunicularia | reverse complement strand
TGCCTGGAGTGAGCCTCACTGCTGGGACCTGATGTAGAGTTGCCATGGGAAATAGCAGTGTAAGAAATACAAAGATAAAAAATACCCCTCAGTGTTTTAAAACCTGCGTGATAAACAAAGACACAAGCTCTCCTCCTCACCCCGCCTTCAGTGCCCCCCTCCCCACCCGCCTCCCAGCTGTGCTCCTCCCTTGCTGTTTCTTACACCAACGCAAGAATCAGAGCTGGCCCCCCACCTTACATCCTGAAGCACTTCCCTTTTGCCAAAATGTTAATTTAAAAGAAAGTAAAAATGGTCTCAAGCTTGCACAGAAATATATAATTAGTGAAAAGGTGTCAGAGAATTAAATTGTTTTATTATTTTGGGAGCCTGACCTTTTCTACATCGAGATTCATATTCTCTGGCTTGGCGTGTGTTCCTGTGTAAAGTTAGACATCTGTTTCTCTTCTGTGACTCAGTTTTACTGACTGTAAAGCATATTTGATCCTATTATGATATGAAGCCTTACTAGGCAAACAACCAGCACAACTCTGAGATTCCTGGACAAAGCCCTGATTTTCCTCCAAGTGCAGCTTCGCCAACAGGTAGAGCTCCTCCAGTTCAGGGTCTCTGCCTCTTGAAATTACAGCATTTAACACAAATGCGCAGTCTTCCTCTATGCACTTTGCTCTGCCGGTGGAACACAGACCCTGAACAAAGGACAGAACCAAGCTAATGCCAAAATAGTTGGAGGTACCAGGAGTGTGGGCTTTGCACCCTGCGCCCTGGCCAGTTAGCAACAGGATTGCTCTCAGCCTTGCCCAAAGTGGGGGCTCTTAAACAGGTGAAGCAAAAAACGCCACCAGAAATTATCTTAAGAGCAGAAGAATTGAGGACCCTCCTGAATCAGGATTCGAAACAACTGCAGCAGCTGGAGCATACGCTCTGGGTGAAGCCAGGCCATAGGCACTTTGCATTTCGAGGCTGTCAGCACATCCTTCCCTGTCACATCCCCTCGGCTCTCCATCTGGCATACACCTGTGCTCCCCCGCCCCCTTACCTCTTTTTTTATTGTCCTTTTGTTTCTTTGAAGAGAGAAGCTCTAAGTGAATACAATACATTGCACTAAGCAGGGCCTCAAGGCAGGGATATTTAGATGCTCACCCAGCATCTCCATAAGCTGCAAGACAACATATTGGCTTCTATGGAATCAGGAACTGTTGAACTTCACTGTTTGAGATAAAACTCAAAGGATATAATCCTTCACTGACCAGCAGCCATGCTGTGGCAGAGCAGCCCAGCCTGTCCAGAGTCTAAAAGCAAACCATGAAATAAATCTGTATGTACGTGTCTCAATTAATTGCTACTAGAATTAGACCTCCTTGGTCTGCCAAAACTATAAACACAGTCAAAATCTTCACGGTTTCCAGATAACTCTAGGATTTGTGAATAACAAATTGGCAGTAGCAAGGAAAGTAATCGAAGTGCCTATATATCATATTGATAAAAACACAAGGACTGCCCTTCAAGGAGGAATTTTGCATCAGGAGGGAGATATATTGCTGCACTCATAAACTGCTACCAGGACATACAACTAAGTTGTCATAGATTAAAACAAATCTGTGTTTTCAGTCTTTCTACACTAAAGAAATAACGCAGGAAGGATACATGTCTTAATTAACCCCTTGGGAACAGAAAACAAAAGCAAATATGAAACAGAATACCACACAGATGGAAAACATTTTGACAACGAATCTTTTGAAGTCAGATGATTTTTTTGTTTGTTTGTTTTCATGCACAAGAAAAATTCACCTCTGTCTGGCAGCCTAACAAAAGGTCACACGACACCAGAGCCCTGTAAGAGTCTAATTTCAAAGACTGAAACAAGGCACTGTGTGGATTTCAACTACCAACTGTTGCTCTTCTGTTGGCAGGAATTCCAGCTGTGCGTGGGTTGCTGCTTCGCTACACAGGATGCAGGAGTGAAGTATGACAAGTTGACACCACTATTTCCTTTGAGCAACAGATGCCCACATTTGACATCGCTTGGATCTCTCACTGAAACAGTGAGAGCAAAGGGGCCTATTTAAAGTTTGTACAAGCAGGTGCATGCTGCCCTTCAGCTATACACAAACATGCAGCAAGCACAATTAAAGCAAGAAGAAAAAAAGATTGTTTTTTTCCTTTTCAAGCCAAGAAGAGGACACCTGTGCAGCAGGGCAAACAGCAGAGGGGGAGGAAAAAAATCAGTCTGTACTGGCCAAGAGAGATGAGAGATGCTCTTCTTTTTCCTGAGCCAGTTCCCACCAGTGTGAGAACCCAGAGCCTGAGCAGATCCTATCAGGCTCCAAAATGGCAACAGTTTGTCCCACGTATTTAATGGGAACAGAATTTTCTTCCAAGATATTTTCTAGCTTTTTTTTTTTTTTTTCTATAGAAGAGAAAGAAAAGCCCTTTTCTTGCTAAGGGGATTACTTGCCCTCAGAAAAGCTTGTCTGTTGGCAGTGCTGAGGACCTTCCTAAGCCCACCATCCCCTTGGTACCTGCTCCTGCCCAGCATCCATGCTGCTGGAAAAAGCTGTCTGCCTTCCTGCAGCACAGGACATGCCCTGTGCCCACCTCAGAGAGGCAGGCGTCATCAGCTTATGAAGGTGTCCTGAAATCAGTTGTATCTTCAGGCAAGAAATGTAAATGCAGGGATCATACATGGGTAGAGAAAGACACTGTATTAGCCCCAATGCCTGATTACACGAAGCAGTGCTCAAAGACTTTTGCTTCCCTTCTGTTATTTTCTGATTCCTTCTCTGATCTAAGCACAATCTCTCAGTCACACTAATTACCCAAACCGCATTCACACATTTGCTACCCACAAGCAAAGCCTCTTTTCCAGGTGGAAAAAGACATTGAGAAAAATGTCATTACTTCAGGCAGGTGTCAGCAACTGGGCAGGGATGCAAGATGCATCTAAACCAAATGTTCAACTTCATTTTTGAAGTTCCCTTGTCTCCAGCAAGCTTCTCCCAGCTCCAGCCCCAAGGATGAGGGACACACCAGGCCTGCAGTCATCGAGGGCAGAGCAGCTGCAGGTCCCTTGTTGCCTAGTGCATTTTCAGCAAACGCTGGGTGGGCACACAGACCTGGCTGTGCTTTCTGGGCCAGCACAGCTTTTAAAATCTCTATTCCCACTGCTTTCTACTTCATATTCTTGACTGGTTTGCCTGTAAACCTGAAGGGACATTTCTCAAATCCTTATGACCACCTTTGACCAACTCACTTTGGCCTAAGCAGACTAAGTGATGTTTTATGGGAGATTTAGCTAACAGCTGATCTTCTTTCAAATGCTGATAGTGGCAAAGGCTTCCCTGAAGATCTTTTCTAACACACCTTCAAAGTCTGTGGTGCTCTGGTTATGTGCAAAAATGGTGAGGAGAAATTTATGGTCCTCCTATTTGGAAGCAAAGGTGTCAAAACCAGAATGAAAACCTAGAGCCAGACTGTGATTTTAGTGAGACAAATGGAAAAACTGAGACACTCCTATAAGGAAAAAAGGAACTGCTACCATGTCACTGGAGATGACAATCCAGCCCAAAGATGGGAAATATGGGGCTGGATGGCACGCTGTGCTGGTTTGCATGGACACTGTGGTGTCTTTGCTTCTGTGAGATTCGGCAGGCATGTGGAGTTGTGAGATGCACCATGTGAGCCCAGCAGCTTTCATCACGGCCTTTGTTTAAGTCACCTTCAGGTGTTAATTTTGAGAGGCACCAAACTCTCAGAACTCTATTTAAAGCCACTGAGCACCATGGACACAGCACATCTAGAGACACGGAGCCCCTGAGAGCAATTGTACACCCACGGAAAGCCTCAGCCATGCTCCCAAGCAGCTACAGCTGGGGAGAGGGCAGCACTTACCCACTGTGCCAGAAAGTCACTGTCCTCAACCTGATCACAATTGGTGGCAAGGGGGACCCAAACGATGAGGATCAGGGTTATAACCTACTTATTGCCTATAACAGGCTTTTGTCTGGTAGTAATGACTTTGGATCAGAACTAGTTTTCAGTTGTCCTTGAGACAGTGACCTAAGAGATGAAGTCTCCAGCATGTTCTCAAACTCCTTCAAAACAGCAATTTCCTGAAAATATCTTGTTTCATTGTCTCCAGTGAAGTATTGCCCTTTTTTTTTTTTTTTGTTTATTTAGTTTCATTGCTATGCCTTTGACCCTTGAGTTTGCTGCCCTGCAGTCAGCGGGGACCTGACTTTCTCATGTTTTCACAGCACAGTGACTTGGGGATCACAAATGATGGAAATAAATGATGGATGAACCCACCTTTTCACTGCCTGGAACCTGAAATTCAGACATCTCCAGCAGAGCTGGCAGCCAGAGCAGAGCTCAGAGGTACTGCTGGGCACAAGGGGCATGTGTGGTGGCACCTGGCAAAAGCACTCAGGATCCCCACAAAGCAGCGCAGGATTGGTTCTGTGTTTGGCCAGCTGTGTCCTGCACTGTGTTAGCAAAACCAATATTGCCAAGGAGTGGCAGCAAGGAGCCAGAGGTAAGGTTCTCTCCACAAAATCCACTGCATTCATGCCAGACTCAAGAAGCTCCATGCTTGCTCACTAAATCCTTCCTGTCTTCCCGTGGTGCATGTGTCTTTCCCCAGCTCAAGCTCCTGTGCTCCCAGGGATCTACACATCCCCATGCACATCCACAGAGGTAGGTTTTGAGATGCCTGAGAGCAGCCCAGATCACATAGAGTGCAACAGTGAGAGGCCAGAGCCACTCCAGCAACTCAGGGAGGAGGTGTGCTCACCCTGCTGTCTGATGAGCTGACAGGCTCACCACCAAGACATCTTTTTGACTCAAGTGCTGATTGATCCTGTGTCCAAATTGCCTGAAATGCTGCACCATGCAGCTGTACTCTGTTTACTGGTGGCACCTGGGCTGAGAGGCTTCCTGTCTCACCTTGTCAAGGTGACCTGGTCACTAATGAGTTCATTGGGGCTGCGGCTGTTGGGAAGTGCCTGCCAAGAGATCTCACCATCCTCTCATTCACAGAGGAAACACAGGCACTGGGGATGTGTTGGCACCGGGAGTTTTCCTTGTCGCCAGCTCTCAGGGACACAGCACACCAGCCTCAACAACCCCCAGCAGCGCTACAGGCTTGGGGAGGAGTGGCTGGAGAGCTGCCAGTCAGAGAGGGACCTGGAGGGTGATTGACAGGCGGCTGAACAGGAGCCAGCAGTGTGCCCAGGGAGCCAAGAAGGCCAATGGCATCCTGGCTTGTGTCAGCAATAGCGTGGCCAGCAGGGACAGGGAAGGGATCTGAGCCCTGGGCTCAGCACTGGTGAGGCTGCACCTCGATGAGTGGGTTCAGTTTTGGGCCCCTCACCCCAAAAGGCCATTGAATGACTCGAGCGTGTCCAGAGATGGGCAACGGAGCTGGGGCAGGGTCTGGAGCACAGGTCTGCTGGGGAGCGGCTGAGGGAACTGGGGGGGTTCAGTCTGGAGAAGAGGAGGCTGAGGGGAGACCTCATGGCCCTCTGCAACTCCCTGCCAGGAGGGTGCAGAGAGGGGGGATGGGTCTCTTGGACCAAGGAACCAGCGCCAGGACAAGCACCAGGCCTCAAGCTGCCCAGGGCAGGGTCAGGCTGGCTCTGAGGAAGGATTTCTTTCCAGAAGGGGCTGTTGGGTGTTGGAATGGGCTGCCCAGGGCAGGGGGGGGGGTCCCCATCCTTGGAAGGGTTGAAGAGTTGGGTTGACCCAGCGCTGAGGGATCTGGTGGAGTTGGGAACGGTCAGGGTGAGGTTCATGGTTGGACTGGAGGAGCTTCAAGGGCTTTTCCAACCTTGATGATTCTGTGATTCTGTGACTTGGCTTGATGTGTGAGTGTCTCACAACCTCCTGGGGGGAGAGTGTGGCTGAAACAGAATGGCCTAGCAGCTCAAGCAGGAACATGTGCCTTATACACCATTTCTTTTCCAGACTGCTGTGCTGCTCTGTTTTCTCCACTGATGTTTTCATTCAGACAGCAGCAACATAAAGGGGAAGAAGGTCAGCTCACAATTGCAAATCAGAGTGATTCTGAGAAGCTGTCCCAGAACAGATCCGAATGGACTGAATATTAAAGAGCCTCAGGGGCTGAAGTGTGTGTATGCACATACACACATGTACGGACTACCTGCTCCTTCCCCCTTTCCTCCACTTTCTGGAGTCGTCTCCAGAGCCTCCCTTGCCAAAGCCACTGATTGAGGAAGCAGTGCCTTTCTCCTGCCTTACCATAGTTTTATGGTGACTATTTGCAGCCATTTCGCAAGTGAGGTGTAAAACAGAGAACCACCACTGATCATTAAAGTTCTCAGGACACATTTCCACTACTGATATTTTTAACTTCTGCTTCTGGACCAAAATTTTCTCCGTTATATTGCTGCTGCAGACTTCCTTGGGAAAATTTTTTTCCTTTCTGTTCTGAAGCTCCACCTCCTCAGTATGCCCCAAAACTGCCCATATACATATTGAGAAATCTTGTACCTGTTGGGAAGGAACGAAATCTCCTTTGAATTAGGCAATAGAAGATAAAGTTTTCTGGAAAGGAAAAATCTCATTTGCACAACTAGGAAGCAAATTGCAGCTCCACATTATTTATCTTGAGCTCCTTGGACAGTGGAGAGGTCTGCTGGGGCCACCTCAGGACACAGTGTCAGGAGCCTGGGAGGGAGCAGCCTCGAAGTCGGTGGCCAAGTGTCCTGGGGTGTGGTGGTGTCCCCCCAGGCTGGAGACTCTGCTGCCACTTCCTCGCTGGCTTCTTTGCATCACTGAAGCTATTAACAACAAGCACAGTGGTGAAATGCATTCTGCATTGACATATGGTCACCGTAAGAAATCCAGGGCTGTGAGCCCTCTGCGTGCTGCTGGTGGAACGGTGAGCTAGCAGCAAGATCTTTCACTGACACCAGCCCTGGTCTGCCTCAACAGAGCAATGCTGCTATGAAGTTCCCACGAGCTGCTTTCTCATCTCATGCCTTTATCCTGTTGCTGAACAAGGCACTTAAAGCTGACAAAGTCAGTATCTGGGCAATCTTCTCCTACTATAAATAATAGCAGCCTCTTGGTGAAGTTCCGCCAGCCCAGCAATTCAGCAAGCAATGCTGGTGTGTCCGTTGTTAGCCTATTATCTGCAGAGGATGTAAAATTGCACCTAATGGCTCTCCCTCACCCCAGAACAAGCCTGGAGGAACATCCTGTGCCATCATCTGACTTGCCTTCACTGAGTTTTCTCTCCTTTGTGATCTGCACAGTCTGTTAAGGCAGGTTGGCCATGCAAGACTGAAACTAGTAATAAATATGTCATGATGAGCAAATAGGACATGCAAACTGGAAGGCATAAGATCCTCTGTGGCACTAGGACTGAGGGGCCTTTGCGAGGCTGTTCTTTATTGTGACAGCAAGAGCCTGCAAACTGCACAGGTAGTACAACGGTAGATATACAGCATCTAAAATACTATGTTTCTGAATTTCCTCATGAATCTTAAATCCTTGAGCTCTTGCTCTCTCTCGCTCACTCACAGAGCAGTTCTGATCATCTGAACGAGAGAAGAAACATTATGCATAGACAGCTAACATGGTTTTCAGTGGAAAAAGTAGATATTATGATAGCAAGCTGCTGTATAGGCCAATAAGAATTTGAGATTGACTGAGGACATACTGCAGAAATGTGTACATCCAGCTCTTCTCTACCTCTAGACAGACACCCGCTTTCTTTAGCTTAATAACTGTGAGATGTCTTGTTATAGCCCCACACTGTGCACCTCAAGGCAAACTGCAGCATGTATGGCAACCAGGTTTTCAGGGCTTCAGCTCCCTTTCCCACACTCTTTTTTGGGTTTCAGCTTGATTTGTGCTGCTTCTCCTTCACCACCTAATACAGCCCACACAGTTCTGACTGCATCAGAGGAGCCTGAGGGCTGCAGCTAGGCCAAGGCAAAAGTCACAACACCTGGTTGTGGTCAGGACCTTCTCTCAGCTCTCAAGAAAAGAAGACAGAATTTCCCTTGATTTCCTCTCCTGCTTCTCCAAAGAATTTTGACCCTCCATCTTGTGAAATAGGCTTATCTAATCAAACTATCATGTTATATATTATACCAAGAATAATCTCCAACCATCCTCATTTTGCAAGCTCTTAGTATTTCCTCAGCTGATTTCACATCAGACAGATCCATCATCAACAGCTGATCCTTACTGGAGCAGAATAAATAAAGTTATCTTCTCCAGTTACTTCCTAGGAAAAAAATACAAAGATTTTAAGGAAGACAGAGAGAAAGAAAGTATGTGTGGGCAAGTGACAAGCATAAGAGGAGTAAGGAGGAGCAGTGCGCATTGTTTCATAAAATATGCCATATGTTGTGCGGCTTCATTACTCAAATCTTGTGTGCACTTGTTTGATGATTTGATCGGTTGTTGACTTCATTTCGTAATGCTGCCAATTCATGACTTGGCTGATTTGATTTGAGTTGCATCCCTAACTCCAGGATTGCATCTTGCTCATTTTCAGTCGTTTTGGTTATTAAGAAAAAGAAAAAAATAGTAGTCTGCTTTAGAGGTATTTTTAATAATTTCTGTGTATGTGTTATTTAATTTTCAGTAAAGCTTAACAGGAAACATAGCCAGGAGCCTTACTGCTGATTCCCCAGAAGAGCCACCCACCCACTGACACGGGCAATCACAGCGTTCTGCTTCTCAATCTTTCACAAGCTGCCAGGACATTTACTGGCTCCAAGGTAAGTATCTTGGAGATTACTAGGAGTGTAAAGAGGGGACTTGAGGGACCGCCAAGGCCAGTTCCCTGCAACTACAGATAAACAACTTTTATAATCTTCATGCACTTCCCAGGTAAGCTTACTAACATGTAGCTTTCATAGGGACAGTATTGTCCCTTGGGGGTTATGTACTGTTATCTATAAACCCTGGGGCAGGGTGCTTGGTTCTAGCATTTTAGCATTCTAGCAAGTTTACATGAATAGATGACACCTCAAGCTATTGCTCAAATCTAGGCATTTTTCTTCAACAGCCTCAAGGTCAGACAGAAATTAGCAGAGCTATGTAGCTTCAGTTCCACTTTTGCCCTTGCAACCCATGAAAGCCCATGTCTGGGGGACACAGATGTCCATGGTCCAAGCGATGTTCTACCCGTGAGCACAGGCAGGGCTGTGTCTGACAGAGGAGCTGATGGAAGTGTGTGACTGGGCACACTGGACACAAGAGTCCATATGGTTTAGTGCGACATGCAGACTTGATCCTGGAGGGTGGTGAAAACACCAGCGGGTCCTCTTGTGAGTCTGGGCCATCCAATGCTGGACTCTGACGAAGAAGCCTTGCCTGCTCTCTTCTGTTTCCCAGGGAGTGAAGCAGGCCAGAAAGGTTATGGGGAAATTTTCTTCTTCCTCTCCATACTGAAGTCCTGTGTGTTTTTCCTTGCCATGCTGCAGATGTTACCAATGTCAAAAAAGATTAGATGTTAATGAGTAACTGTAGCTCCATCCCTAATGTGGTGCCCTTTTGCAAGGGCACAGAGCAGCAGAGTAGTGGTGTAAGATGGCAGTGCGAAGTGACAGGGAAAAGCTGTGAAGAAAAGCTGTTTCTGGACAAGCTGCAATATACACCAAGGGAGCATTTACTCCTGAGATTTATTTTTTTTCTGGATTTTTTATGAAGATGTAGAAAACGTGTTAAACATGACTCTCTTCCATTTGAATGTGTGTGTCTGTGCACACATAGCATGCCTGGAAGTAGAGAACATGCAAATAAGAAATCCTCCCATGATATACAGAAAAGCAGGCAAGAAACTGCGCTACAACCACAGCGGCCCAGTGTGTGCTGTTGGGTTTTTTGCTCACCAGCTGCTTTTCAGCAAATGAAAGAGACTGTAAGGGCTACATACCAAATAAACCACACACAGCTCAGGGAACAGCACGCTGGGCAGAGAGAGCGCCATGGCCGTGGTTACTCGTGGTTACTTAATAGTGGAGAGAAAGAAGTCAGGGGAGAGTCCTCTGGGTGGTGTTGACAGGCAAAGGAAAAGATGAAGGAGCCAAGAAATGCAGAAAGAGCTGTTGATTACGTACATGTGTACATAGAAAGAACAAGAGGAAAAAAAGAAGAAGAAAGAGATCAATATGGATATAAAATATGGGGAAAATATTTGTCCAGGTTCACAAACTCTTAGCAATTTCATCTCGCTTGCCCTCTTATTTATTCACAGTAGTAGTGGCGTGGTTCTAATACAATCTCATAGCCGTCTTGCCAGAAATACCACTAGCCACCATAGGGGAGCTGCAGCAGCGTTCAGTTTAACGAGGCTCACAACTCTTGCAGTGAGTTAGTTCCAAAAATGGATTCTTTTTTTTCCCTTAAGGCAGCAGGTATATGGTCTGCTCCAGATTTCTGATCACACCACACACCTGAAGAACAAAAGGATCTGAGAAACAGAGCCCTAAACTGTTTTAATGACAATTAATTTCCAGACCCCAGAAACAATAGAAGTCAGAGTTTTAATTAAAAAGTTTGAAGATGACACGTAGAGAGAGATATTTATGACCTGGTTATTTTTTTCCGGAGGAGCCAAGCATCTGCAGCACCTGTTAAAGCTAGTGGGATTCATTGGTGCCAGCATCTGTGAAAACTAGGCCATATTTGTCTTGTCTACTCTGCAGATGGGGAAGAAGCCATGGAAATATACTTTTTACTTGGAAATGTATTTACTGTCTTTTTTGTGGGAGCTGTCAGATGCTTGATGTATTATTTCTCTCTCTGCTGATATACCCATAGGATCCAGAACAGAGAAGGATGGGACAGGTTTACTCTGTCTCCTTTAGGGTTGCCAAGGACTTTGGAGGCAGGGTTCAGCTTGGCAGGACCCTCCTGTCACCCCTGCTTCACTCCCACTCAGCAGGGACATGGGTTTTGCTGTACATCTGCCTTGGTAGCTCCGTGGTGCCCTCATTCTCCGCACTGCTTACCTTGGTCTTGCAGAACCATGTAATCCCCTTAAACCATGAGTAGCATCATGGCTCTCCGACCCCGGTGGGAGCAGAAGTTTGCAAGCTGTATTACTCTGGGATGTGCTGAACTCCACTCCACCAGTAATGCTGGGAAAGCCACCAGAGCACTGCAAAGGCTGGAGAGGAGGTAGGAGATGGCTGGTGTCTCAGTGGATTAAACATGTTAGTGGGGAAGTCCACATGCAGACATGGGTCTAACCCAAGGTGACACTTGTGGCAACAAGAAAAGCATCACCCAAGTCCACCCTGGAGATTCAGAGAGCCTTGCTGCCTCTTTCTCAGAACACAGCAAAAGGCGACTCTTAGGCGCCGGGCCGCGAGTCACGTTAAATAACAGCCTGAGGAAACAGCTCTGAGTCCCCAACCCAGGCTTGTCCGCTGCCTTCTGCAAACACTCCCCCAGGGTGTGCGCTTCAAATCCCACCTGGGGCACCGCTCTGCTCCAGCCACCACATGGCCAAATCTTGTTACCAGTTCGAGGAGCTTTGACTGATACAGGCCAACTGGGAGAGTTTCAATAAGGCCAAATGCCCTTGGGCCACAACAACCCCCGGCAGCGCTACAGGCTTGGGGAGGAGTGGCTGGAGAGCTGCCAGTCAGAGAGGGACCTGGAGGGTGATTGACAGGCGGCTGAACAGGAGCCAGCAGTGTGCCCAGGTGGCCAAGAAGGCAAATGGCATCCTGGCTTGTGTCAGCACTGGCGTGGCCAGCAGGGACAGGGAAGGGATCTGAGCCCTGTGCTCGGCACTGGTGAGGCTGCACCTCGATGAGTGGGTTCAGTTCTGGGCCCCTCACCCCAAAAGGCCATTGAATGACTTGAGCGTGTCCAGAGAAGGGCAACGGAGCTGGGGCAGGGTCTGGAGCACAGGTCTGATGGGTAGCGGCTGGGGGAACTGGGGGGGTTTAGTCTGGAGAAGAGGAGGCTGAGGGGAGACCTCCTGGCCTGAAGTGCTAAGGCTTGGACAACCGGCCCAAGCCAGAGTTGGCCCATAAATGAATCCTGTATATTTTAGGACTGAAAGCCCTTGTGCTAGTGGGTATTGTACTGAGTTATAACAACCACGTATGCTGATGTAAAAAGCGTTAAAGCTTTAAAGTACTGAAGCCTGAACAACAGGCCCCAAGCCGAAGCTGCTTAGTGTGTAATCATTAACAAAGTGTGTAAACTCGCTGGTGAAAGATGCACCTTAGACAAAATATAATCAGGAGTGAGGAGAGAATGTATCCAGCTTCCCTTGTTCAGCCTTGTTCAAGGCTGAGAACCCAAGGATCTGGCCTTGTTAGAAACTCCCTTGGTTTGGCCCCCCGAGCCCTGGGCAGGCTTTGGGTGGAATCCAACAGGAGGATGAAACCAGAAATTTTCCGCTCAAACAAAGGTGCCAGCTCTTCTGGCCTGTCGATCTCTGGTATATAAGGCCGGGCCCGTTTGCAGCGACTTTGGCAGCCTCACCTATGGGTAGGATTTCCCACTTGCCGGGACAGGCTCTGCAAACCCTTGCTGTGACTGGGGCTGCCCAGCCACTGCGGGTCTGGATGATGGTAAAGTATGCAAGTGGTGATGGATCTTTTTTAATCACTATTCTCTCTCTCCTGTAGTAATGATTTGATGCATTGCCCTGTATTTTCCTATTTGTTGTTTAGGTGCATTATTCTGCCTTTTATTACTGCCTGTTTTTTGTATTATTCTGTTATATTATTTGGTTATCACCAGTAAAATATGCCTGCTCTTTTCACTCTGGTGTCTGAGTTTAATTGGTAACCTTAATATAGCAAAACATCACCCTCTACAGCTCCCTGAAAGGAGGGTGCAGAGAGGGGGGATGAGTCTCTTGAGCCAAGGAACCAGCACCAGGCCCAGAGGGAATGGCCTCAAGCTGCCCAGAGCAGGGTCAGGCTGGCTCTGAGGAAGGTTTTCTTTGCAGAAGGGGTTGTTGGGCCTTGGAATGGGCTGCCCAGGGCAGGGGGGCAGTCCCCATCCCTGGAGGGGCTGGAGAATCGGGTTGACCCAGCGCTGAGGGATCTGGTGGGGTTGGAAACAGTCAGGGTGAGGTTCATGGTTGGACTGCAGGAGCTTCAAGGGCTTTTCCAACCTGGATGATTCTGTGATTTTGAGGTGTCAGAGCCTGATAGAGTTGAGCTTCCAAAGGTGCCAGGTACTTCCTGCTCCCAGGGCCCTGCTGCCCTCCAGGCTGGTCCCTCTGGAATTGCACTGGTGGTGGAGGAGAACTAACAGAGGCCAGGCAAACCCCAGGATGTGTCTTTACACCACAGGGATCAGCAGGTTTTCAGGCTGGCCCTGGCATGCCCTGGCCTGGACAGGAGCTCGGAGTGGGGAGTCCCAGGTTGTACAGGGTGCTCTGGGTCCCTGCTGCTGCTCCATCAATGCCCCTGGCTCAATACCCAGCATCCTCCACACTCCAGGGAGAAGGATGGTAAGTTTACGCCAACTTAAATTATCTGAAAATTCTCTTTATTTATGAAAAAAGTGGAGTTCAGGTGATTTGCCAGTGGCCGTGACCTGTCTCCACGTCTACAAAGAACCAGCCAGAGGTAAATACAGATGCTGGAAACCTGCTGGCATGAGGTGGCTCCCTAAAGGAATATATTTTCTTGGGTAGCATGAAGGCTTTTGCTTATGGTGTGTTTAATATACTTTACTGCTGACAAGGGTATCAAAAAAAAAAAAAAGAAAGAAAGGAAATTAATCTCATGATTTACTCTATCTCCAAAAAACTAAGAGACCAGTTATGGCTGGTTTCCCTGTTAAGAGAGGGGACACAATATTTACAGAGTGCAGTGCTAATCAACAGGTTACTTCTGACCATAAAACAAGTGGCACATTTTTCTTTTGGGCCCTGGCATGTGATAAACGCAGCTGTCATCCCCCTGCCAGAGTGGACACGAAAGGCACTCTGGACCCAGCAGAGAGTGGGCAGGAGCTGCCTGCCAGTTCCCCTCTTCCTCACATGCTCAACCACCCACCCACAGGATTTATGGCTTCGGGATTTCGTCCCCCCAGCCCTGTGACACTACCCATGACAAACTAGAGCAGCACTGCAATTTCTGCCAGGAAAAAGTATCTGTGCCACCTTTTCTTCTGCCTCACCTCTTCTTAAAGTGGGAGAAAAATTAATGGTTGCACGTGAACACAAAGGCAGACGTGTGAACCTGGTGCCTCCGATTACCTCACCACAAGGGGCTGGCCCCCGTGCCCCTCACTGTAGCTCCCAGCCAGGATGGCTGTGGCCCCTGTTGTATTTCAGAGTACTGGGAGGTTTAATGAATATTGGTTAGTGGCTTGCTGGTCCTCATCCCCTCCCTGCTGTTTGGGTTCACACTTCATCAGCTGAGAAATGTTTTTCCTTGGGGGATCATAATTCTTCCTCATTTGACCCCAGCTCTTGACTCATTTCCAGTCTACTTCTTGCCTGGGAGAAAAACGAAGTGATTATGGCCTGGATCAGTAGCCAGGGCAGGAAATCAGTATCAGAGATGAGATGCTTTCTGGTTTGGTGACTAATGACTGCAACGTTAGGAATGAAAGGAGTCTCACCATACCAGAGGGATCTGTCAGAGCAGCATCCTCCGAGTGATGGTACAGCTACGCTCGCCTGACTCTGCTGGTTCCCCCTCCCTGCTCTCCCAGCGCTGTTAGCACTCCTGCATGGCCATACCCCCCTCAGCAGGAACAGCAGCAGCCATTGCTTCGCTTCCCTGCTCTCAGCAGAGCAGGCAGCTGGCTTTGCTGGGAAGGGCCTCGCTCCTTTTCCTGCTTCCTACCAAAGATCCATCAGGACACACTAGCACACCTCTCTCATGAGTTGTTTCTTCAGTCCTGAAGGGGTCCAAAGGGTTGATTTGTTTTTTTTTTTATTGGTGGGGTAGGTGCTCAGCTACACCTTCTGCCTTGCCCTTTTCTCAGGGTCTTGACAGTGAGATTGATGGAAGAGATGCCAGTGTGACGGTGGGGAGCAGTGTGAGGAACTACAACCTTGGTGGGTCACATGTGGTCTTGGCTTTTGAAGGCTCACGTACCAGGTCTTGGCTACCTCACCAGCTCCCTGCTCACAGTGGGGACCCAGTGTCTCCACAGGCACCAGAGGTCACAGTGGACTCGGAGAAGCCACCAGGGCCACATCCAGGCCTGAGGCACTAGGACTAAACCCAAACTCTTCCCAGCTGCTGGGTACCCAAACCAGTGGCAGCAGGACACAGGCACAGGGCGCTGATGCTGCTGCCTCCCCACAGCCTGCCCCACACACGCCTATGCTCCCCATCTTCTTGCCAGTGGAAGCAGATGATTTATTCCTGACATTTTTGCAGTGGATGCTGCTTCATGCCTCAGTTCCCCCACTTAGAAACACACAATTTTTTTGCCTCCTCTGGAATGTCTCGCTTCTTTGCCGCAGGGCTCTCAGGGACAGGAACCATCTGCTGGCGAGTCCCTCCAGGGCCACACACAGTGTGGTGCCTGCATGAGCTGCCTGCTCATATCAAATAGGGCTTTGGGGCCGGTTCAGACTAGAAATTCTGGTTGGTGGCTCCCAGTGCTGGCCCTTGCCCCTCGAGCCGCAGCACTCCTTAGGTGAGCGGGCAGGTGGCTCTGACAGCCCCCCAGCCCTTCCTGAACCGCAGCAGCATCCCCCTCCTCTCCCTCTGACACGGAGGGGGACGGGCTGGGCCCCCCCCCTGCAGCCAGGCTGCTTTGCTTTCACCCCCTTGTTCCTTGCTCTAACCCCTCTGCCACGAGGAGCTGGACCTGCACTAAAGAGACACACTGCCTTTTCTAAAGCTGGAAGACAAAGACCTTGTTTGCAATATACCTCACCAGGGAGGGAGTCATCATTTCCAATTTCTTTGGAATCTTTGCACATCAGGGAGCTTGTTTCTTTCTTTCCCCTTCAAACACATCGTGGGTGTTTTTTCTGCAACAAGTCGGGGGGGAAAAAAAGCCCTTATTTGTTTACTTCCCTATGGAAAGATCTCAGCTGGTATTAGTTAACAATACAATTTTGCAGCAGGGAAATAGTATTCTGAAGGGAGACTCTGTCAGTGGCCTGAGCTGGGGCATCTGTGCATGGAGGGAGTTTATCCTCCCCAGAGCTGCTGAACAGAAAAGCAGCGAGGAGAAGCCATGACTCCTCACGGCCTTTTCATGTACTGTACAGAGATAAATATTTTTGACTGCAGTTCTGACATTTGGCTGTACAGAAAAGACAAAGCCACCCACTGCGTACAGGGTTTGCTCAGTACTGCTGCTTTTTTAAACCCAATTTTGTTTTGTTTAAGCTCACTCAGACCACTGGAGCACCATCAGGGGCTTGAAGAACAACATTCAAATTAGGGCTTTCTCAAAGTATAAGGGAATCTAAAGTTTTAAAGCAGCAACATTTGCATTTAAACCCTTCTGGGTCCGGGTGGGAAAGGCTGAGATCTCTTTTGCTGTGGTTTGTAAAGCTTCCTGACACGCTGCTGCAAGCCCCACAACACTGCAGAAGGAAACAGTGACCACAGCCAGGTGCTTTTCACCACTCTTTGCAACATGGTAATGATCAAATAGCAGGGTGGGATGCATCCTTATAAATCCATGAAGTCTAATCCCAAATCCAGCAAGCCACATTCCTGTGTTTCTTTGAACTTGATGTTGTTTCCGTTGTACCCCATCAGGAGCGTTTCCCATTCAGAGGAGGTCAAACACAATCTTTTCAAGTCACAGCCCACAGAGGATTAAATACTTGGCAACTCTGGGAACAGCAGGAGCTGGGTATGCATGTGATCTGAGGCAGGATCCCAACCCTGCTCCCCCCCAGCTTCAGTGGGTGATCCAGCCTGGTTTAGGCACTCAAGCAGCTGCTAAAACCCTGAATTCCTGTCCTGGAGCTGAAACACATTACCCCATGCACCCGGGCTGCCTCCCTGAAACCAGGGTCTCTTCTTCTCTGGGTCCATTGCCGATAACTATTCATGGGTTATCTCCTTTGTGGGGAGAAAAGAAAAAACCTCAAAACCACATTTTGGACTGCCACCACAAAAAGAATAAGGGTACCAGCTCTGAACATAACATCTTGGTACCTCCAGAAACGCATCTGACCCAAAACAGAGGGCACAAAGTGGAGCACAAACCTTCAGCAACTGCACTTAAATGCCCCACAGTTTGCTGCTTGCAGCATTCCTCTTACAGATGGCCAGGCCAGACCCTCTGAAGCAACAGAGGAAGCTCAACTCAAACCAGTCCTGCCCCAGGGAAGGGACTGTAAGAGCAGCATGAGACAGAAAAAAGAATTGGCACCACCAGCACCTGCTCCTCTGTTTTGCAGAGAGCAGACCCGCCCATGTGCCACGGGGCTCACATGAGAGCTCAGCTTGCGGCAGCTCAGGGCTTTACTGGTTTGGGTACATCCATCTGCAAACAACTAGTTGCTCGTAAAGCCTCCCAGATGAAATGTAAAAGCCTGTGTTAAGTAATCCAGGAGCATGGCAGCTGCTGAGCGTTGATGTTAAAGACCAAAGGTTGTCCTTCAGACACCTCTGGCATCACTATGTCTTTTTTGTCATGGGTCCAAACCTCATTTCAGCTTTCCAAGACCTGCTATTCAATATTGCCTTAATCTGCTCCTCTCTCAGGCCCTCCTCTTTCTCAGCTTTGCAGAAGCAATTATTAAACTTGTGTTTAGTGTTGGGAAAAGGTGAAATATTGTGAGTTTATTCACCAAGGAGAGGCACATGCTGTGCACCTTGGCTTTTGCTGAATTACAGTTGTGACACAGGCTGCTGCCTGCCTTTGGAGAGCTGCCGGCTGTCCCCGGCATCCTCTGGGTGGGATTTGAATGTGTCCTGGAAAACAGATGCCAAGCAAAGGCAGGAGCTCAGTCAGGCTCTGCCTCTTTTCTCCACCACTGGTTGTACCGTCACTAGACCATATTACAATTTAATTCCTCCAACAGCAGGTAAAGTTACATTTAATAACGAATTTAAGAGCAGAGCTCTTTTAGCTGTGATGAGAAGCTGCTCTAACACAGGCACAATGCTACCAACACCAGGGGGTGTTATATTCAGAAATTAACATCTGTAGCACAGAAGTGCTTACGCCTCCGGTGACTGAATACTGAAAGAACAGGTGAAGAGGTGCATCCCCTTCCCTCCGCTACAAATTCAGGCAGAGAGCACAAGCTTGGTGGACTAATTAAGGTACTTGTGAGCTAGCTGTTAAAGGCAGGTGTTTATACTGGTTTTCTTGCTGTTGACTTGTAGAAATAAGGCTGCTAGGAGAGAAGTGGTCAGCTTTCTCTATTACTCTTTATTTGGATCCCTGATAGGCAGTTAAAGCTACAGGAAACAAAAATTTCCCTGAGAAAGTGTATTTGTTTATACTACTTCTATATTTATCCTTCAAAGCAATGGATAATCCCCACTTTTATCTTTGTCCGTTTTGCAAGCTCTAGAAATACATGATCAACCAGCCCTTAGAAAACCCTGTCCAGGGCTTGATTTACAGAAAGAGAAACAACCACATACCTGTAATGGGTATAGGCTGGGAAAGCATGTTCCTCTGGTTTTCTCCATCAGCTACTGGTGTGGCCTGCTTCTTGCTAGGATCAGGTTGAAGGCTTATTTTAAACTCAAAATGCTCTAAATAGAAATAAAACCTCTGGATTTCATTTTTTTTTCTTAGTAAGACTTTAAAGAGAAACAAAGGATCTGAAAAATCATAGCCTAAGAAAAGCTTTTCCTAGCTGGGCTCTCACTTCCTCTTTAAGAAAGCTTGGCTTAATAAAACTAGGTGCCTCAGGTGCACAAAGGTAGCTTCCAGGTACTCCTGCTTGCTCCCCGCTTGGAGGGAGAGCACTGTCTGGGGTGGGAGCTGTGTGAGAAGAGACATGTCTGTGACATATTATGTGGGGATTTTTCCCTTTGAAAACATAATTCTGTTGGCTCTGATCCTGTGTCAGCATCCATTTAATTCCCCTCATGTGAAAGCAAACTGCAGAACAACTGATGCGAAGTTGCCACACAGGGTTATCTTCACGTGCTTGTGTCCCAGCCTGTTCGAGGCAGTGCACAGCGTTTGCAGATGTTGTCCTGTGATGGTTTTGTGGTCCTCTGTGGTTTCTTTTTATTCCACTGCCTGAGGGGAAGGAGCATGTTTCTCTTCCTTCTTGGCTGTAACAGAAGCAGAGGCAAGCGTGACTTCTCCTGCCTGGCGTTGTTCTCCCCCGCAGCCTCCTGTGATCAGCTCCCTGCCTGCTTCACAAACAGCAGATGTGAGGGGAGCTACTGCCAGGCTGCAGGAGATGCACTGAGGCATGGGAGGCACAGGTTGAGTATCACTGTGGCAGATGATTTCTGTGACCTGTGAGAGCCATCAGCCATCAGGGAGGTAAAGCACGCAGGCAAGTTTTAAACAAAGATCCAGCATCGACCTCATTTGAGCATCTGCAGCACTGTCAGTTGAGATGAAATGACAAGGTTCATCAGCTCTCAGGCTTCAAGTCTTCAAGCCGACCACAAACTGGAGGCAGGAATAGTGTCCCCTTGAGGAAGCTGCATTTTCCTTCAAAGCAGCCAGAGCTGCAGGTCCTGCCAGCAGGATGCTGCCCCAGCTGACTCTTTGGGACTACTCAAGACATAGGCTGTTGGGCTGAGATGAGCTGGGAAGTAAAACTGTCCCTGAGTCCTGCTCAGGCAGGGGTTGACATCAGGGGAAGGGTCTGTAGGATTTCCCCATATCACTCCCTGTGTCAGGCTGGGCCTGCTGAGCTGGTTCCTCCTGGCACGCCAGGGTCCAAACAGGGCTCTTTTGGTAAAGAGTTGTCATAGCCACTTTTGGCATCTTTTCACAGGACTGCATTTCTTCATCAGCCCGTGCTCACCCCTCCCAGTGAAAAGTATTTTACAGCCTTAGAAATCCAAGTATCTTTATGTTCCTTGCAAATGTACAGAACATCACCAGAAATCACAACCACACAGAGGAAGACACAACAGTAGCCTTCATCTGTGTCACCCTCCTGCCAGCTTACTCTGCAGGAGCTGCTGTGCGAAACACCACCACATTGCTGTCATCACTGACTAGCCGTGGAAAACAGGGCACTACACATGCACGCGTCTGCTCCAGTTATTTCCCTACTTCGAGTCTGACTTTATGTATAAAGGCTAGAGAGGTATCAAGTGGTAAGTAGCATCTTACATTTGTATAATTAAATCAGTTTCCCCAGAAAGTTGCCTGATGAAATGCCTTCTCGGTAAAGAGGAAATAAAGAATGCCGTACATCTCTAAACTGCTTTGTTTTGCCAGAAGATTTCATTATTTAAGGCTTAGTGAAAGAAGGGGGTGAAGTCTGTCAGCCAGGGGAGCCCTCTCGGGCAGCGTTCAGCTTCCATTGCCTTAAAAAGATTTGATGTAGCCATCGGGCGAGTGTCAGTTCCTGTTGTGGTTATACCCAAAGCCTGGTGAGGAGAGGAGGGAGAGAAGGGGAGTCAGACAAGCACCTGAGAGCACAAGTACAGGCTCGAGTGAGTGCTGCAGCACTACAAGTTCAGGATCCAGAGCTTCACCCAAGGGCTATGAGCTTGCTGCAAACTCCTCACTTGCTATCAACACCAGTGGGGTTGCTCCAGTTGCACTGGGGTGCAAACAAGATCCCCTCTTCCTCTGCGCTAGGAAAAATGGTATTAAGTCATAGAGTCATAAAATCATAAAATGTTGGGTTGGAAGGGACCTTAAAGATGATCTAGTTCCAGTCCCTTGCCAGGGGCAGGGACACCTTCCACTCAGGCTGCTCAAAGCTCCATCCAACTTGCCAGGCCAACGCCAAGTCAATGTACAACACATTCTTTTTTTTTGCATTCCAATAAAACGGATGATTAAGGAGCATCAGGTTGAGATGAACCTCTTGTTCTTGCAGAGGCCCATGTCTACACTCAAACTGCAAGAGCAGAAACCAAGTGAAACTGGCTGTGATGGGCACAGCAGCATTGAAGCCACATTGAAAGCTTGTTCCTGGGTCTATTGAAGTGATATTTCTCCCTATTTCTATCTCTGTTAAGGCTGACCACTGACGTGTTATATTGCCTCCCTGTACAGATGTACAGCCACAACAGCATGCACACACTGGAATACAGGCAGAATTATCTTACTGATATTATTTAGCAACTCAGGCACAGGTTAAAAAAAAGTAAAGAAAGAAAAAAGGCAAGAAGAATTACAGCCCCCTCTCAGAAAATAAATTAAATATTCCTAGTCTCCATCTATTTAAGATTCCTGGGAATCTTCCTGATCTTTGTTTGGGAAATACCTCGTGATAACTTTAACTGAGAAAGGATGGAATAAAATGAGGTGGGACATCAGAATCTGGCCTTTCATCCTGCAATCGGATCTACTGCCTTTTGTCCCGTGTGTAACACTCTTGGCACCAAGAGAGGTCTGCACAAGGGCAGCCGTCTGTCTGCTCCAGCTAACTACAGGAACTACAATTATCAGCATCTGCATTCCCCAAATTCCTTTGCTGATCTCCGCTGGGATAATAGCATAGTTATTCTTTGCTTGCAAATATAGATACTTTACCAGACTAATTATCTGGGAACTACATTTAAACAGAAGCCACATGACATAACCTGAGGAGTTTTTTTAAACACTGTTAATGAAAAGGTGACCTTCGGGCTGTATGAATGGTTTGTGTTCAACAGATGGAAGGATGGAAAAGGGTTAAAAGCAAAACTTTTGGGTTGAAGTTTAGAGAATAACATGGGTTACTGTGAAAACACTTTCCTAAAAAGCCCCTTCTGCTCTTGGTTCCATTGCATAGATGGAGACACAGGGTCTCACAGAGATCAATGCTGGAATAAACTCCAACTAGCTGGAATTAACTTCACGGTTACTAAGGCTAACCCTCATTCTAAAAAGTGGCAAAAATATTTTAAAACCTTTTACAAATAATATACTGTGTCAGTTACGTGTTGATTTTCTAGCAGCCCGGAGGCTGCTTCCATGTGATTGCTTTCCCATGGAAGTCGTGTGATTAAGAACTGACCAAGGATGTGTTTTACTGCGTTAATTTTTAAATCAAGCCCTTAAGTATCTGACTAACGGTGAATTCAGTGGGACTTAAGCTCATGCTTTACTCTAAGTACCTGCTTAAGCATATGGCTGAAGTAGGGTTTAGCCAAGACTAGGTGATCCTGGCCATACCTGGGAAGGTACAGACTGCACAGGGCATCTCCACCTGCTCATGGTGGAATTAGAGCTGTGCTGCAAAACACTGAAAGAACAGCCTACTGCTAATGACTGACATTTGCTTGAAAGGGTGTTTTCATCCCACCTGAGGGCTGCCACATTGCATTGCTGTTTCTGAGACTGACAGGCTGCCAGTGGAAGAGGCCCTCAGTTGCTCAGGAAAGATTAGTCAGCGACACTGGCAATTATGTCTGGATTGATCACCTTGCTTTTCAGGTTCATTCAGAGGTAAGCAATAATGATACCCATGCTCTCTGGTTATGACAGGACTTGATTTGTGGTCTTTACAGAAATTAATTGGAGTTCAACTCAACAGTTTCAGAAGCTGAATGAGTGGAGAGGCTCATACATGCACAGAGGTGGTGAAAATCTCCATTGCACCGTTTCTGTTCCGTGCATGTCTGCAAGCTTAAGGTGTTTTTTTAGTGGCAATATTTAGGAGAAATGCTCTTTTTGGGAGAGAGACAAAAATATACGTAGCTATGTGGAAGACCACAATGGTATAATGGGATGGTTAAGATCTGTATGCCTAAAAGCTGTGTGGTATCACCTGTGGGCACAGGAACAGTGGCCAAGCTGGCTATTGCCAAGGGTGAATTGGAGGGTGTGGATAGTTTCATTTTAAAAGTGGCATCACTTTTTCTTTCCGACTCATCCCTCTGGTATTGTCTCTACTGTAAGTCTAAGGCAGCAGCAAAGCCGTCTGGAGGGCAGCTGGAGGCTGCTCTGCCGAGAGCTCTCCATGGCTCTGGGGTCAGGCTGTGCACGCCCCGCGGCAGCGGGCAGCTCTGGCCAGTGCTCCCTCCGCTCCCACACAGCAGAGCTGGCCTTAGCGAGGATCATTCCACGCTCCTAGGATACAGCAATCATCTGGACGATAAAACCTGGTCGCTGATGCTGAGAAGGCCCTTGAGGCTGCTACCTGCCTCCCTGATAAGGGCTTTTTCAGCATTTTGGCAAGTAATGCAATGCAGGTCGGGTCAAATCAAAATATAATTCAGCCCAAATGTGAGTAATGCACCAGTGCCTAAGCAGCACGGCCTAGGAACTAAATGGAAACAACGTGATTTTCACGCTCAGGGGCTGAGATGGCACTGTGTAGCCTACGGGTACCTGCTGTAGCCATCAGGGGAAGTATCATGGGATTTAAACTGATAAAATGAGTAAAGCAGAAATCCTGGCCGGTTCTGCATAAGCCATTGCGCCGTATTTAATGTACTTGCTGCTTCCAGTTTATCAGGTGTCCTAGACAGTATTAGACTGTAAAAAAGATTGGAAACTCCTGCTAATACTGTGGTGTCTCTTTACTGATTACTGATTTTTACAGACACCTTCTATACTGTCATCTTTAGTGTTGGACAAATTTTGATGTAGAGGAAGTGGAGATATTTGATCCTGGTACAAACCAATTATTTTCTTTGAAATTTATCACGCTATCACAAAGCTAAAGCTAATGAGAAAAAAAAAAATCACAATCAGGAAAATCATTAAAACACAACCAAACACACCAAATGTTACAATATTACCCATATAATTTCAGGTTATGCTAGAAACTGAAATGAGAAACAGACATATAGAAAGTTGTTAAACTGTACTTTGAGTGCAAAATAATTGACCGCTTGTGCAGGATCACTCCGTAACTTCAAAGGGTGGCCAGAACTTGTCTCCACTCATCCATCGATGTCAGTGGAAAGTTAGGGGTGTAAGCAAGGTATACAGTGAACCTTGTAAAGCAAATGGGAGAAAGCCTGAAAAATTTCCATATGTATAATCACCACTGCAAAGTCATGGAAGTACATTTCACACAACACATGCATTCCAGCTGTAATATATGTCTGCAGTATAACTCACCCACCTAACATACAGACAGGAAATAAGGTTTTTCCAGTGTCTGAGTGTAAGAAAAGCATCTGAGTTTAACCCTATTGATGCCAGCACTAGAGCAGGAAGAAGCCCAGAGGACTGTTCACAGGCTTTAGGGATCTTGCTGAATCAGGATCTGAACTGAACCTAGCTGATGGATGTTTTACCTTCTGGCAGCAGAATAGAATGTCTGGGCCAGGGCCAGCTTCTGATTGTGGCATGGTTATTGTCTTCAGAGTCTCTTCACACAGGATGACAGCCTCACTGTTAGCGGGGGAGGCAGCTCTTGTGGGGAGACATGAAGGTGGAAGCTGAGAGCATCCCAGGACCAGCCCACCCGCAGCTGTGAGCAGACTGCAGCCAGCTCAGGCATGGAGAGGCTGCCTGGGCCGCTCCGTGCTGCCGCTGCACACCACATGCAGCTCTTCTGGGGCTTTTCGAGTCAGAAGTATCAAAAAATTGAGCCCAGGTTTGTGCCTGAGGAGACTTGCTGACACTTTTGGCCAGGGAGGCAGCTCAGAGTGTACGGGCACCTACACAGCCAAGGGGAGCGAGAAACCATGGCCCTGTTTCACATAGACAAATCTCTGTACAGAAGGGCTCTAAGGGAATGCCACAGGCCTTACATCTGGTAGCATGACAGACCATGTTCCTGGAGGCCATGAAAAAAAATAGCTGATGGAAATTTCCCCAATCCTTGTCCCTTAGCAAGTGCTTTGGATTTCAGGTTTGCTTTATAACCCTGAATGAGCACATCCTTGCAGGGGAGCAGGGTAGTAGCAGCTTTCCCATTTTCAGAGGACAACACCCAAGCAAAGCTGTTCTGTAGCCAAATGTAAGATTTTAAACCTCCTCCTATCCACAGCTCAGCGCTGCTTGACCTCACACCTTACATGGAGAACACGACCATTCATCAGATTTAGTCTTTTCATAATGAAGAGAAAAAAAATTTCATCAAATGTATCCATGATGCTTAAAAGGAGACCCAACAAACTGCCCTGGTAAGTGCGTCTCCTGGCTACACAGAACTAATCCTTTCAAATAATTTTACTGAGCCAAGGAATATAAACAGGTGAAGCTTACAGCTTCCACAGTGAGAGTTCCTGTGCAAGCAGGACATGATGAGAACTATGGGATCCAACCCAAAAATACTTTCTGGCACAGCACTTGCAAAGACATTGAGATCATGAACCCCATGGGACTACATGTAAGAAGCTGCCTGTTTATAGTGTTTGCAAGTAAGATTTGCAGGACTGGACTCTAATCATACATGCAGTCCTTTCATTTCAAAGCTGTTCTGATGCCCTAAAACCTGTTCAATAAGGGGAAGAAGCTGGCCTGGAGCCTTCTGGGTCTTTCGGGAGATGGAGCAAGGAAGATAAAAAGTGATCATGACCAATGTACCTACCCAGAGCTTTGCCCCTGGGGAGATGTCTCTCCACCAACCCTCAGGTCCCTGGCCTGCCATATTTCACCCATACAGCGATGATTTCCTGCCCCACTCTCTGTACCAACTTACTCTTGAGAAACGAGGAGAGGATTTCCTTCTGGCCCACCCTGAAGGGCTTGTGTCATGAACAGGCACTTCACCATGGAAGCTCGTGGTCTGGCAGGTCGCTGGTCCTCTCTACAGACTCCCTGCTGCTGCTGCCTGGGCTGATACCGACAGCGATGCCAAGTGACTCGCCAAAGACTGTGGCAGGAACAAGCATCAGGGCTGGGATTTCCAGGCTTTTTGCCTTCTTCTCAGATGGGTCCCCTCACTCTGCACAGTCCTCACGCAGGATGCGTGTTCCTCCTTTCACAAGACAGGCTCAGAAATTGTAGGACTCTGCTGAGTTATATTATACAGTAATTCAAGCAGCATCTTTAAGGATATACTAAATTAAATTGTTAACTATACCCCTGAAATCCTTCTTCTTGAAAGACCATTTCTACCTCATATCATTTATTAATCTCAGCTGCACTGAATTATTAAACTGAAACCCTCAATTACTCCCATCACTAAAAATACCAGTGTGGCTTTTAGACCCGTATTTCTACTTTTTACTGTAATGCATTCTTCATTTTAATTACTGGCACCATATTTTCAAAGGCCAGTGCCTTATCTTTGCAGGATATTTGTCAACCTAAAAAAAGGTTGACGAGTGAATAAATCATTAGGTGTGACAAGCAGTGAATTCTTGAAGGAGAAGCATGTGGAAAAAGTGCCATTATGTAGGCGAACCAAAGACATGTCAAAGTGAAGTAACAGGAGGAAACATCATTTGCTTCTCCTGTCACAGGTGTGTGTTGCTCAAGACACTTTTCTGGTGTTCATTAGAAGAAGGAGACTGAGTAGAAATTTTTCTGTGAAGGGAAAGAAATCTTTTGTAAAAATGGGTAAGTTTGTGGACTAAAAGGGTTAAAAGGTGTCCCCAGCTAAAATTCCTGAATGAAGAAATCAAGATCGTTTCTAATCAAACCCACAAAAGATGCTCAAATAACAACCCCAGCCTGAAGTAAGCTTCATCTGGCAGATGGCTCCTAGCAGTGAACTGCTGCAGTCCTCTGATTGCCATTAATTTTTCTGATTCAAAGAGCAGACGCTTTGCCATGAAAATCCCATCCCCAAAGTCTGTCAATGGTCTAACTTGTGGAGGCCCAACATACAAACTCCTCTGCACCAGTACGCAGGAATGGTAACTAACTCAGGAATGATAAAAGAGTGTCATCGGTGTGGGCCAACCCATTTCTGAGCACCCCACTGACCTGCCAGCTGGTCAGGGTAACTAGAAAGCTCTCCTTAGGAGAGTAGAGGGTTGGTTGTGATGTGGGGTTGCCAGCTGTGTTAGCTCTGCTCCAACCAGAAGAGACACTTTAAAAAACAGACAGCACACACTGATGAAGTGCCCAGCAAAACACTGGTGTGTGGACACAGATGTCTTTACCTTGGTTAGTAGCCCATGTTGATGCCTCTCATGCCACATTTTCATTTTTGCTACCCAGGCCAGCCGTCTGTGTCAAAGTCACTCCCCTGCCTTCTTGTGCAGACACTCGCCAGCTGTGACACCTGATAGGGTTATGATATGGGCACTGCCTTGCAGGAAAGCTGGCTTTAGGTTCTCTAAGGTAATTCCTGTCAGCTGATGGTCACAAATAATTATCACCAGTATTCAAGTTGGAGTACATGTGAGGAGACAGGAAAATTCCCAGCACTACATCCTAAAGTCAAATGCAATACTGGGCTTGCTTTCTTAGGGAGCAGCAATGTATCCAGCCATCATCTTTTTAAATTCACCTCCACCTAGTACAACAAGAGTCATTCTTTTTCTGTCTAGTTTCTTTCTTATTTGTGTGCTTTCAATTTCACTACTTGTAAAAATTCCAGGACCAACAATGACTTCAGCAAATAGAGATAAAGTAGAAAATGCAGGGAAGACTCTAGAGACAACACTGGATTTTTTACTTACAAGACAAATAATGTATTACATTATACCTCTATTCCCTCTCTAACCTTTTTAATAAGAAGAGACAAACACAAGCCCAGCTGCACATAGCAAACATCTGACAGGGTCAAAAACTTTTAACCCACAGCATATGTGGTTGTACTAAAGACGCTATGAAAAGTAGTTTTCTGGGACTTCTACCACCAGAAGAATACTCTGGAGATGATTTATATAAAGGCCCTGCTAGTTTTTCAATCTCATCTAGTGCCAGCTGGAAACACAGGAGTAACCACCCCTGATGATGAACCACTACTGCAGAGCAGGAGTAGTACAGGATGGGGGTTACGATTTTCTCTTGTGCCACTCCCAGTCAAGCAGGTTCAGTTTTGATGTACCAGCCATCTCCTGCAGACATGAGAAGGGATCTTAGACCTTTGCCTTTCTGGAGTTACTGGATCTCCTCAGCCATCTGTGTCCTTCAAGGGTAGGGTTGGAAGATTCATTAACTCACCTTACCTGTTGCCTTGTTCATTTAGCATCAGGCAAAGAGACTGGATTTTGAAAGATGTAATCATGTTTCCTCAAAGTGTTTCCCAGAGTAATTCTAGCCTACCAGTTGAGAGGGAAAAAAGGTAAATTCTTGAGTTCTACCCCTGGCTCTTCTCCTCTAGGGGACAAAACAATGAGAAAAGAAGTAGACCTTGTCCCGCATACATGGAGAGTTCCCTCTACCCACTGGTACAGTGAGCACTACACCCAAAGACTGTCCTCCAGCTTTTAATTTACTGCATGAGGGGTAGCATCAGTGTCACACTGAGGAACCAGCAGCCAGGGCTGCTCTGAGAGCTGTCAGAAACACCCTCTATTTCAGGGGTAGATGTGCCTCTTACATGCCTGGTAATGCCCTTGGTATGCTCAAGAAAGCCATGCTTTTTTATACCTTGTTCTTTTGTCCAGTCTCTGCATTTCTGTATAGTTCTGATGAAAGCTTCAGTTTGCTTCTTATTTTAAAAGGGGACAAGAAAAATCAAAACACAGAATGCATATGAACAAGAAAAAGATCTGAGAAGACACAAAGAAGGGCTAAATCTTCAAGGACCATCAGTTGACGATTCAATACAGAAAGATCCCTCTTTGCAATTCATAAATGCTACTGAAGAAGGTGAATGTCATTTTTATTAATTAAAATGGCTCTTAATGTTTATATATGCATTAACTATCCTACCCATTTTTAATAGTCACTATTGCACCATAGGTGCAAGGGGACCACATCATGTTCCAGACGTTGCTTCTTGGGCAACAAAACTAGATGAGCCCTTAATATAATGTGGTTGGTCAACTCTTTTTAATTTATATCTCAACACCAACTAAAGCCCCCATCTTTCACTCTGCTGCTGGTGTTAGAGCCCCACTGCAGTTCTTAGAAGTGGCTCTGCTATTCTGTGCCGTTGGCTTTTGAATGAAACATGAGGCTCCTCAGCACCCCAGGAGGCTGAGCATGCTTTAACAGCCCAGCCCCAGTCTCAGTACAAGGACTGCCCTTTAATTCCACTTAAATAAATTCAGTGTTGTTGGTTTTGCCCCTGCTCAGAAAGGAGCTTAGTGGGAAAGTCAAAACAGATCTCAGCCAAAGGGAAAAAATAATAAAGCAAGCCCATAAATTAAGTCAAGCAAGTGTATCCTAGGAACAAGAAAGCTCATGCAGACGAGGCAAACCATGCCATGCATAGAAAGCAAATCCCCACTGCTGGTCCTCCCTCATGCCATTCCAAAGAAGCAAATCTCTATGTGAAGTGTTTGTGAGCATGCTGGAAACAGAGGGGCCCTGGAAAAATAATTAAGAAATAAATTCCACTATTCGGTGGCATTTGTTCCAAAGGAGACAAAGTGTCTTTTGTGAAACATTCCCACCAGAAGCCTTGCAGAGTTTGAACTGCATCCACAGCCTCCGCTGGTATTAAACCTAAAGTGAGATCTTATTGTTTCTTTTTATTACTTAAAGTCCAAACAGATTTTAAAATATCTGACTAATCAACTAGGTCTGAGCTGCACTTTTCCCAGGATATGAATCAACTTTATTATCATTTTAAAAAATCTATTAGCATTATTATAGCAAGAAGAGCACTACAGACAGTAAGAGGGGGTAAGGTGCTTAAATACAGTAAGGAGATTATGCCTAGACTCTAACAATAAGACCCTGCTCAGTCATCATCTGAAGTCACATCAGGTCTGTAGCATTGTTTGGTAACTAGCATGTATTAGGAAGTATGAGACTTTTAGGAAGAATCAAGCCCCTTCCAAAAACCCCTTCCAGCTCAGGAGGTTTTGGAAACCTAGCTAATGTAGCACCTTACAAACCCGCCAGCTAAGCACCTTCACGTTTACTTTCTTTGCTCTGAAGCTTTGAGAAGTCAAGGTAGATGGATCATACTGCCTTATGCACTGTGGGAGATGGCGCAGGGTAAAAAACCAAGACCAGGCTGATTTGCAGATTCTGCCAGAGCAGGAAGAACAAAGGTCCCAGGAAGCAGGTCAAATTACTGGAAGCATGTCATCTTTCTTTTCCTATTTCTCATGGAGTAAGGTTGGTGAGGTGCAAAATACCTGTAAAGTCTCCCTTGCAGCCAAAATCCCTGTCTCAGCAGGGTCCATTAGGGGAGGATGCGTTGTCATCATCATCTTGCCTTTCTCCTGGGAAAGAGAAACGGGAGGGAAAGGATGATCTCTGTAAGCAAAACAAAGTATAGAATGGAAAGGAGCTGAGAGACCAATTAAGCACTGCACACATGTAGGCTCCCTGCCTGGCAGCTGACCTACAAAGGATATTCAGTGTAGACAAAAGGCTGCACATTGAATTGATAAAGTAACCAGATGCAAAAGCAGTGCAGCATCAAGCCGCGCTGATGGGTCTAGATTACCCTCACATTAACTCTATTATAAAGGGATGATCAATGTCAGATAAATCAAAGCAGATATATTGGCATAAACACCCAGATTCAGGTCCGCTGTCTTGCATATGCTTGGCAATATAGTTTGTGACACTTTAAATGCAAAAGGAGAAGGCAGTGTCCAGAAAATTTCTGTCTTTGTATTTGCAGTTCCGCAGCTGGGTGAAGCTGGAAGAAATCTCCTGCTGGAAAATCCACTTCACCTGCCACCCCACAAGAAGGCAGAGATTAAGTAGGCCACCGTCACCCTGCAAGTACTGGGGGATGAGCCTGTTTTGCTTCTTCTCCTCCTACAAACATCCCTGCTTTTTCCTGCTGGGAAGAAGGCAGTGAGTGACAGCTGGGAAGGGGTAAAAGAGGCAGATGGGGGTGTGAAAATTCGCAGATCTGTGTGTGGCTTGTTTGCAAGTGAGCACCGAATCGTGTCCCTAGACAGACACATCATGTTGAGTGAAAGGAGCTCTTTTAAGCATAATAATCTTTTAAAGTTTATCATTTGAGATGTCATCTGAGTTCAGAGGAATGATTTTTCAACCTATTACACTGTCAATAGCATACTTCCCAAGGTCCCTCTCCTCCCCTTATTAAGAAACACTTTCACTCCTGCTTCCCCGTGACATGGATGTTGGAAGGATGCGCCCTCCGAGGCTGTTTACTTCCATGGAGATCTTTAATAAAAATGCAATGACTGCACACTGTGAAGATAGAGAGGTCTGAGGAACAGGAAATTTAAAGAGACAAATATGCAAAACTCCTCAAGATGCTGCCAAGACAGCAATTTCAGTAGGAAAAACAATGCTGAGTAACATAATTTCCCCCAGTAGCTGCAAGTCATCCAGCAACCTTGAATTAAGCTCCCACCTTTGCTGTCTCTGCGTGGCCTCACTAGAGAGGAATGAAATCCTTTATCAGCAGTACCAAAAAACCTTCCAAACAGCATAAATATTAGAAGTCCCCAATTAAAGTCAGGGAGCTGGCAACTGTCCCACAGTGATTAATGGGTTGACACATCTCCCTATGCCCTGGTTCAGCCATGCTGAGCTAATGTTTGAGAATTTCATAACCTGAGCAGCCCCTTTGCTTTCAGAGACATAGCCTTGGCTGTCCAGTGATTTCTCCAAGAGACAGGTAAAATGAGAGTTTGGTTTCCTCTTTCTCTCCCCTCTTTCTTGAAAACATCCTTAAGACTGAGGCATTGAACAGGGACTACCGAATCGCTATAGTCAGTAACGTGTTGTACGCTGAAATAAAGAACAACTGAACCTTCACACTAAGGAGGAGATCAGACAGAGAAATCTGCAGGACTAGCAGCACGAGTGCGTGATGGACTGATAGTAAAGAGTACTGTATTACTGCCAGGAAAATTTCAGCAGTAAAAAAAGGAGAAAAGTAGGCACAGGCAGACACTCAGTGCATCGGTAGGAACATCCCAGAGTGTGTGTCCTGGCTTCAGCAGCCTGCATGAAGCCATGTACCAGCCTGGCTCCTGTTGAGCTGCAAACACACATGCACATATACATGCATCTACATGCCTAATTAAGATATGCAGGGGAAAGAAAATGGAAAATAACAGAAGCAAGAAAGGTGCCAGTAAGGACAGAGTCCCAATTAAAGACTGAAGAGACAGCTGGCCCATACCTTTCATGCTACAAGTCTAGCTGCAGTTCATACCCTTGAAATCAATTTCTAATTTGCAATGACAAATTCATTTGCTTCTTCTGATGTCTCACTTCTGAGTCACTGAAACATGCTGCTGATGCAGCCCTGGAGGCTGATACCCTACTAAGCTTCAGAACAGGCACCATCTCCCACCCTGCAGAAAGTCCTGAGGAGGTTGCAGGGAGGGGGGATGAGTCTCTTTAACCAGGTAATAAGCGATAGGACAAGAGGGAATGGCCTCAAGCTGCCAAGAGGGAAGGTTTAGACTAGATATTAGGAAGCATTTCTTTACAGAACGGGATGTTAGACGTTGGAATGGGCTGCCCAGGGAGATGGTGGAGTCCCCATCCCTGGAGGGGTTGAAGAGTCGGGTTGACATAGTTCTGAGGGATCTGGTGGAGTTGGGAACTGTCAGGGTGGGGTTCATGGTTGGACTGGAGGAGCTTCAAGGTCTTTTCCAACCTGGATGATTCTGTGATTCTGTGACCCTTCAGTCCTTAGTCTCTCCCGAGGCAGCTACCAAGAGAAGGTCACCTGAGGGGCTGGTATGATGGTTATGTGCCTAATAATCCACCAGGGACTTTGACGGTAAAAGTCACAAGTTCTTCAAAACAGACCTTTTGTTATCCATCTTTTAGTTCCCTCAAATCCTGCAAACTATGGTAAAACGAGCCAAGTTCCTGTGCCGTGATGAAACTCTTCAAAGCAGTTTCTCTTAGCACGCTGGTCTTTCCGAGAAAGTCTGTTCAGACCTCTACAAACAACACCAGGTGAGGTACTGAGGCATCCAGCCATCCTGCCCTCCCAGTTTCCACAACCTGTCTTGTCTGCTCAGTCTCCAGGGTGTCTGGGGACATGGGGACACTGGGCATGGAAGCCAGACAGCTCTGCCTTTAAAGTTCTGTTGGGTCTTTCAGCAGAAAATTTATGAGCACGTTAGCAGAATTCCACCACAGCACTGCAGACAGGGCAAGCACCCTCATTTCCACTTTGCAGCGAAAGGGACCAAAGTGGCAGGAGATAACCGACCTCCTAAGGCCACAAACTATCTCAGTGGCACAGCTCAGGGTCTGCCGTCCTGGTGAGCAGTTCACCCCTGCTCAGCAAACCCCAGAACTTGGAAAAGCTCAAGACCCAAGCGATGCTTTCATCCACTGTGGGTGAACATACAGGGCTACATTCTGGGTAAGCGACAGCCATTCGGTACACAGAAAATACTGATGGCATGCGTGTATACCGTCTCAGACCAGTATCTCTATGTAGCACGCTTCTGCTGCAAAAAACTGCCTATCGTATTCCATATCATTGCATATCTATTAAGTGTGCACAGAAAGGCTGCTAATTGCTTTTCCGTTCACCGGTTATAGTCGCTACTGCTGTAGAAAGTACATTCAACATGAAGTGAATTCATGTTTAGAAAACAGAGCTGCTTCCAGAAACCTCCTGCATTTTAATTACCATCTGGATATATGTGGGATCCTCTGTTTTATAACAATGCTACCGTTCCAGCCGCCTTTCCCACTCCTTTAATACCGAGCTTTTTATTGTTGGCCGTATCGTTTAATGGCAGTGGCAGCGCTGTGAGCAGGGCGCTCCGGTGCTTCGCACCTCCTGTTCCCAGAGGCGGGACCGCAGCAGTAAGGGGTGCCAGGGCAGCACCTGAGCCTAACGGCAGGTCGCGGGCAGTCACACGGGAAAGCTCGAAGCCTGTCCCGAGCCGCTGTGGCGAGTGGTAGCAGAGTGGCTCACTGTTCTGCTGGGGAATCTCAGCAAGTCATCTCCACTTTGCGACCCACACTGAAATTTCCCCGGTGTATTTGTCTTCCACAGTGTCTGTTTTGCAGCCCATCCGTCATCTGAGAGGCAAGGGGGGGGGCGGGGGGAGAGCAGAAAAACAAACACAAACACTCAACCCACGTTTCATGTGATGTATAAGGGGGTGGGGGCAGAGAATGTGACAACAGAGCTGCTGGGAGCTTCACCGGCGGACAGGGCAGGGGGGAATGAGAGAAGGGAATAGGGCAGTGCTGATGGGGGGAGCACAGTGGGGAGAAAGGAGGCCGGCTTGGGCATTTGTGAATGAAGCCTTTGTCTTATGAGCTTTAGTCTGGGAAGAGTGTCTCAGGGGCCACCACCTCCGAGGCAGCTGGGGTGGAAATTCCCCCCCATTCATTTAATGGCAAGCCTGATATCAATCAGCTTATGTGCAGTCTTAATTAATGGGCAACCCCGAAGCAGAAGTAACGGACACAGCACCAAAATCTCCCGCGCCAGCCACACACTTTGAAAGCTCACATGGCAGTTTCACACCGGAGACTATGCCTAATAAATCTACCCAACTGCTTTGTGCTAAATCTCATCCAGGACTAATCTCTCCACTTCTGTCAGACATGCTGCCCTTTCTCAGATGGATGTGTGCATAGCAGTAAGGAAGGAGCTTGAGCAATTTCTTCCAACAGTACAAACTTTTGCTTTCCATCTGGCAATCCAAGAAAAGATCACCTCTAGTCTCCCTCTCACCCATTCAGATAAAAACCTTTGACTGGAGACATTAGGGTTAACAGAAATGTACCCCATGTCCTGGTTCTGTACTTGCGTAGCCCTGCTGAACATACTTAGTTTCCTAGATCTGGCTTGAACCATGATGTTTGGCACAGTATGACTACAGAGAAAAAACAAAACAACCCCCCC
>NW_020799102.1:10922574-10982594 GCF_003259725.1 Athene cunicularia | reverse complement strand
AAAAAAAAAAAAAAAAAAAAAAAAAAAAAAAAAAAAGATATTAACTATTCAAAGAAGAGAATATATTCTTTATCTTGCAGAGAAACCAAGCAGCACCGATGTCCCTGTAGGAAAGGGAGAAGTATGAGGTTCGGTAGTTCCCTGTTTCTATTAAATAATCTGGGACATTTTTAGTGCGATCCTGTTGGAGGCAGCAAAAACACGGATGTCTGAGGGCAGGGAAGGAGCAGTTCAAGCAGTGCGTTCACACTTCAGAGGGCTCTCAAAGCTGTCCTACACCTTGCCCGCAAGCGGGAAGGTGGCCAGAATGCTAACACGTGTGCCACTCGTGGGGCTGTTGCTGGGAGAGGTATCTTCAAGGACAAGCCAATAATAAAATCACTCTCTTCTACTCCCAGAAATGTTACTATGATCTGCCTCCTCGTTTGCTAGAGGTTTCACAGTTGCATGGGAAAAATTCAGATTCTGTCACCTTCCCTGATCGCAACATCAGGCATGATTTACCAAGGGAGACAACTGAATTTCTTCTGTATTCCTTCTTACTTTAGTGTCCATTCAGTATCAGGAAAATACCCCAAACCCCACAGATAGCTGATTTTTTTTTTTTTTTCTCAGTAGATGAAATGAAATCTCAGTTTCATGCATCACTTATACTCCTTTGTGTAAATACGTGTAACACACACATGAGTATGCTCCCTGGAAACAAGTGGTCACATTACATAAAAGTACAGAAATGCTTTTTTTTCACCCAAGAGCCTGATGCAAGTATTTTTAAACAGGACAGCTGGCTCAACAGTTGTGCTGAAGGGCCCTTATGGAGATCAGGGCTCTCCTGTATTAGAGCACCGCACAACTCACTCAAGAGACCTGACTCCCAGCAAACAGCCTGCAGAAGCGGCCTGAAAAGTGAATAAACAAAAGGGAAGTTTCCATTTCACAGTGTTTGTGGCCAAAGGCAGAGTTGCCTTTTGGCTGAAGGGGTTTCTAATTTCAGCTCCCCAATCTCACACCCTCCGACACTTTGCTGCCGCGGAGCAGGGGTGGCCGGGAGGGATGTATATATGCTCCTCGGCTCTTGCAGCCTATTTTTGGCTTGTGCAGTTTCCTTTCTATTGGTGTTGAAACAGAGGGCTGTGGACTAGAAATGTGCTCCATTCAGCAGTTGTCTTAGCATGAAGCTCTGGCAGGAGGAGGGCTAAGGCATCAGCATTTCAGCCTCCACAGCTAAAACAGACTGCAATTGTTAACTGGGGTCTGGAGAGGGGACTCCAAGTCCAAAGCCCCAGTCACCAAATGTCTCTCCTTAGCTTTTTCTGTTGTCACTGGCTATTCAGCAGCAAAAATGATCATAGGCAACCTGACTTCCACAGCTTCTTTTCATTTAGAGGGACAATCTCAAGTGGTGGACAGTCCTACATCAGGTTTTGTTAACATTCACTCACCTCCAGAGGTAAGAGCCTTTCCCAGACACAGCAGCAGAGATGGTGCCTACCGAATGCACCTCCATTAGCCTAAACTAGCAATTTATTTCATTGCATTGTCCCTCTTTTAATCCAGAAAGGAATTACAAAAATATATGCTTCAACACAAAAAAACACTTGCATACAAAACACTGCAGAAAAAGAACAAGATGAAATAGGAAAAACATTAAAGTCGCTTGGAATAGCAGCTACAGCATTGTAGCCTCTTATTAAGGAAAGAGGAATGAGGGACATGATGCACACATACCTATTCCTTACATCAGTGTCTCTGCTCAGGTAAGACCTTGAATTGCCAGATGAATGTACTCTGAGTTTTTGGTTTATAAATGTATCTCATTTCTTTTCTTCCTGGCTCTTCCGCTTCAGGCCTCTAAAAAGTATAGGACCAAACACAATTTCCTCTCACAGATTTGATTCATTCTTGAGAATGTAGATTAGAAGCAGGAAGCCAGGGAGACCTTGGGATGATTTTAATTGCCTGTGGTTTCTTTTGGAAAAGAGAACAGGTATGCAAGATCCTCTGTGAAAGACAGATGGATGACTAAGGTCTACCTCATTATAAGCTGCCACAGACCTAAAATGGCATACAGCAGCACTCATTTGAGCACACATACAATCTTACCATCTCCTCACAAAGAAAGGTGTTAGAGGCTCTCTGCAGCGAGTTCCCGAGATGAGACTGTGATGCGCACGCAGATACCGTGAAATGAGTAAGGGCTGGACAAGGAGAAAGGAGGGGTGGAAAAAGGGCAAAGTCCCCAAATAATTCATTTCACAGGTTCAGCAACCTTGCTTGCACTCCCCCAATAATGCACCTCTGACTTGGCCAGGAGGAATTTTTCTTGTGATGCAGAGCATCTACCTTTTGCCTCATGCTGTGTCTGCTAGAACTCCTTTCATGTTATCTAAATTTGCACCATAGTGGCAACAGGAAGGATGCCACAGACTCCTTTCATATGAATCACAGGGAGGGAACCCTCATCTCTCATTTTAAGCTGACATTGTTCTATGCAACTAACCTGCTGTTCCTTGTTCTAAGGTTTACAAAGGTCTATAAAGCCCCATTTCCTTAGGGTCTGGTTAACCCCTGCATTGTTTGCATTAGACTGATTGCTTACTTGCATCTGGGTTTGTGGGTTTGTTCTTTCTTTCCCGTGCTGCTGAGGAGGAGGAGCTGCCCAGTGAAGAAGGACAAAGAGGAAGCCAGAGTTATTAAGAACTCAGTTTGACAGACTGGTCCATAGACCATTCAGGAGCAGCAGCTGTTCTCTACCAAAACTGCCACTGCTGTTACCACATAAAACATTTCCTTTGAGAGAAGTTTTAGATAGAAAAGCAAAATATAGAGGTCAATACCTTTGTGACACCATGACTTCTGAAATTCAGTTAGGCCCTTGACTGAAAGTCTGGTGGTTTGGTAGATATGCAAGCAACAAGTACCCTGATGCTGTCTGAACCAGGGATACTGCTTCTCCTTTGGATGCTGCTTTGCCAAGCACATGAGGTTAATTGATTCATTCTTCTTTTGGATTGCCAAGGAAAAGAAATTACTCATAATTTGATTTATAATTAAAAACATTTTATAAATTCATGAAGGAACAAACGGTTTCACTGTTCTAAGAATAAGTAGTTATATAGGGTCATTTAAAAGTTTTTAAAGAAAGGAGTATATCATCAAAGATATTTGACAGCTCCAAAAGAGAAACATGAAGAGTAAATTATATATGGACACTAATGGATTTACAGGAGAAATTTCAGCCTCATGAAGTCTTTGCAATTCTTTAATGAGATTTCTGATCTCCTCCCGGTGGAGTCAACATTGAGAACATACCCAAATGGTGCTTCATCACAGCTAGCAGCAGAAATAGGAGGTACATGGCTATAGACTAAATTAGAAACAAAATCATTTTGCTCAGAAGAAGGACAAAAATGCTGCTAAGAAATTATATTCAAACTACTTACAGGAAAGACACAGACATCCACAAGAAGCAGTTTGCATCCTATTTTGCTGCTTTTAATGCAATTTGAGCATAAAAGCCAGCATACTGAACCTAGACCTTCCAAAATGAGGCTTGGGCAGGAAAGCTGTGCTGTATAGTTTGACTAATGCACGGCCAGAAAGCAGCAAGCTGGATGTTTGTTTTTAGTAACTCATTAAGTCAGCTCTCACTTCCATAGTTTTAGTACACTTCTAGCACTTCTGGACCATCCAATATTATGACTAGCAAATGACTAGAACCCAGAGCCCGGTCTGCAGCACAAGGCCATGGACACTTCACTGCCTGAGAGCTGTCAACAGGGACACTGGAAGAACCAGACCCTACGCCAGCACGTGAGGCAGACATCACAACTTTGCCACCTCCTGTTCACGGGGACCCAAGATATGGAAACCAGCTCCAACTTCAATGGGCGATGCACCAAGAGCATGCATCATTAATACTGGTTAATAATGTGAAGAAGACACTGTCTCTTAAGCATTACAAAGCCCTAGACTGAGGCTGGACCAAGAGAAAGCTGGAGGAAGAGGTACATTTCTGAAGGGAACACAGAACTGGGCTTATGAAAAACCTCTGAACACCACAGGACCAGGAATCCTGACTTCCCAACAGCGCTACAGAGCATCATCACATGATGAAGTGTCCAAATACTGACAGTAGGGACATGACGTTAACTGCTCTGTACACAGAAAGAAGCCTCAGGTCGGCTTGCTCAAGAGCTGATAGAAAGTTTTGGAAGACACAGGGGAATATGAAAGTAAGCTGGAAGAGACTCCCTGGACTGACACTGCTGGTGTTCATTGTTCAAGGGGACCAGAGGGAACAACAGTAATTAAAAGCCCACATCTCTCTTTTTAATACTGAATCTTTTATTGTATTGTTTCTGCAAGTTAAATAGATGTTCCAGGTAAAGCTCTGTAGACAATAGGGGTGCTAGAGCTTTTTGTATGGAGATTGGCTACCATCTTTTCAAATTACTTACAAAATATCATTAAAAATTCAGACCTCTTGCCTCTTTCCTGTTTGTGTTCTGTGAATCACTACGTGCACTGTAATGCAAACTGTACAAAATAACATAACTGTACTACCTGTATTCTTTACATATTGTCACAGTATCTCACAAGAAACATGATTTCAGAGCCAGGGAAGCCATCATTCTCCCCTGGGCAGCCTGTGTAGGAGCACTTTTAGCTAGTAGGACAGGGACAGCCGCCACATTTAATGATGTGAAACATCTGCACCGCTCATAACAGCAGAATGTTCTTGTAAGGGCAGCTTCCTTTAACCCAAGACAACTCCCAGCACAAACATGAAAGCCTTTAGTCTGGACCGGAGATGCACGTAAAAATCCAAAAGTAGAGACCGCAAAGGTCACGGCCATTGGTGCGTAGAGGCACGTTAAGGAGCAGCAAGGAGACATGCAGGGTGGTGGAGGTCCCGGATGTCCCCGAGCCCCCTGGCTGCAGCACCACCCTACGCTTTCCCCTCTCGCAGCACTGAGTGGCCTTTCACCACCCTGTCTGTATCAAGCTAGATCAGATTCATTCTCGCTGCCTGACAGAAGTGACCTGTGAGAAGCAGATGACAAGCAGTCATCTCATTGCTTCATGAAAGACAGCCCTATTCTGTGCCATTCAAGCTTGAATTTTTGCAAGAACAAGGATGTGCTGTTCTAAATGTTGCACGCAGCATCTTGGAATGATGCCTCTTATCAGGGGCGCCAGGGCTGGCAGAAAAATGAATTATTATACAAAGACGGCGTCTTTGTCCACTTCTACAATTTAAGGGAGAGATGCAGGCGCTTAACAACTGACTGCTTGATACTGTTGTTTCTGTAATATTCAGGACTCTGCTAGATTTCCAGCACATAAATGTGATCAAACTGTGCTTCTGAATCAACTGTCAGCCTACTTGATTCCTCAAAATGTTGGAAGTGACAGTGTATGAGACCATGCTGTGTCTGCAATGGGTTAGAAATCACTGTGGTAGTCAAAGACACACTAAAGCAAGGTTTTGCTCAAAAATGGCAACAGAAGCATAACTTGTGATATTTTTTTTCTATAGGTTGTTCATTTTTAGCACAAAGTTGTTCATGAATAAATGGCTTTTTATTTTTTTTTTAAATAAAAAACCAAACAAAACCCTGCTTTGCCTAGAAAATAAATTGTTTTCTAAATCATAAATATTTGGTCTTCTTCCCAGGAACAATCACCTGACTTTCTCAGATCAGAAAAATACTTAGGCTGCCCTTGGCTCATGCTCAGGTGCCTCCTTTTATAAAACTGAGCACCTATAAATTGTATGGTAGCAATTATAAACATACCAAATAACAAATGGGTAGTTGTGCAATTTCATGATGCGATCTGAAAACTAGACAAACAGGAAATTACAGAAAGAGGGACAAGGAAGATAAAAAAAATTCCACATAATTCAGACAGTGAGGTGAAACCCTCCAGCACAACTAGCCATCCCTCCCAGAAACACTGCATGCACGGGGATGGACTGGCTCATCACAGTCCATTTCTCCGGAGACAACTGAGTTGTGATTTATCATGCATTCATGTGTTTCCACGAGCTCTCCAAGGATGCTCTCATTAAAAAGGCTGCTGGAAATCCTGTTGTTTCACTTCTGCATGGTAGATTCCTACCTGCTGGCACACTCCTCTCACCCACTTCACCAAACATCTCCCCAGCCAAATGGCTTCCTCTCCCCGCCAAGTATGGTCAAACCAGACTCTTTAGCACAAATGTGGAACGATTCCTACTTTATATATGTAGAACTGAGATCTCCAGGGACACAGTGTAACTTCATTCACTTTTCAGTCATCCTGGGTTGAAATACAGAACCCAGGATGCAAAGACTGCCCCTAAACCACCCAAGCCCTGTTTCCTTCTACCACAAGTAAGTACATCCCATCCAGACTAGGCTCCATCTTGAATTAGCCATATTTTTGCCCCTGTTTTTTGACGGGAACAAACTTGTGCTGTTCCTAGTTCTGTAAGTGGAAGTCTGCTTCAGAGCCTCATTTTTCCTACAGTTAAGAAGTGTCTTCTAATTTCTAGCCTAAATGTATTCAGCACCAGTCTATGCCCTGCTGTTCTTCTGCCAAGACTCTCTGTTAGCTTAAATTATTACTTCCAACACACAGGGCAAACCCCTGTTGGTTTTACAGACTGCAATCATATTGCCTCTTCACCATCATCTTACTATGCAACACAAATCTTCTCCCTTTGTATTACGTTTTCATTAAAGCAAACCATCACTGAACATATTTCTGAGTTCATCCTTCTTGAACATGAACGACCAGAATTGCACTCTTGATTCCAAATACACAACAGCTTTAACACCCTCCTCTATCAACTCTACAGATAGGATCGTATTTGCCTTTTCCCCAGCTGCAACACATTGGCATTTCATGCTGCAAAATACAGTGCAGGTTTAAAAAAAAAAATATATTGCACAAGATTAGCTCAATCCTTTTCTGCAATAAAATAACAGAATTTGTGGACAAAGCAAATGCACGAATTCTTATCTGGACCAAGGCACTAGCATCTTTTTCTGCCTCAGTCCTCTCTAAATTATGAGCCCAGTTTACAGCAAAGTGGATTATGATTAATCCTTAGGTGAATAACCTTGCACTTGGTATCAGTCCATTTTATAACATTTATATTGCTTAATCTTCAATGTCATCCAATTCTTCTTGTACAGTATCTTGATCTTCCTTTTACTGATGTGTCTCACAACTTTGTGTCAGTAACAGAATGCTATTTCATTAACTCTATTCACTTTCTGAGCCAAAGCCACTAATAAAAATATTAAGCAAGATTGGTCCCAAGACTGCTCCTTGATAAAGTCTCAATAACCTCCCTCCAACCTTTCTTCCCTTTACAGTATCACTGCCTACCATCTCCCTGTTACCCAAGTGCTTGTACTTCTTTCTAATACCTGTATTCTCCAGTTTACCTAATTCCCTGTGAATCATGGCATCAAATAATTGCTGTTTCTTGCAAATTTTTGCCAAGGAGATAAGTAATTTCATAGTTAATGGTATATAAATGTGGCACAGTCTCTGAAAACCATATGTTGTGTATTTTACTCCTTTGCATTTGTTCCTGCTCATTCTCTGCTTCACAAATCGGTCTGTAGTCCTACATACATTCTGAAGTTAGATTAGCATGTCTGCCTGTCCCTAAGATTTTCTGTTCTTTAGTCAAATAGTGTAAACTCAGACTTCACAGACTTATTTAAAAAAAATAATTAAAAATCCTTATTTCCAAACTGGGAGTTCATGGACAAATTGTAGCAGAATTCTGATATAACCAACCCCTCAGGCATGTCCACTAAGCTCTCAAGGTTTTGCATCCACCTTGAATGTGGTAGTTGCCTCTCCTTCCATACCTCAGAGCTACTAGGCACCTCCTCTTTGTTCACCCCAGCTACTGAACAAGGGGGGGAAGGTATTGGCTTCAGCAGGTCCAACAGAATCATCTTTCCTGAACAGAAAGGCAAAGCAGTTTCTTAGTTTTGAAGCTTCATCTACGTTACAAATAATTGTAACCCATCCTTATTGCATCTTCCCCAACCCCAACTGTTTCCTCATTTTGTAATTATTTGATTGCAAGTTCTTTTTTCTATTTGGTTTACTCCCCTTAGCTTTGAGTCCACTTGGGATGGTTTTTGACCGTTCTTATTTTCTCTCAAGGGAGGTCGGCAATATTTCCCTCTTAGTTTTAAATTTTTGTGTTTATTTAAGCCAACTCATTAATTTAGATCTGGGCCCTAAAAATATTATTTCTGCTTTTTAGAACTTTTTAATGTCAAAAGTGGGAATCACCCTCTGGGATAAGAGAAATGTTAAGGCTGAGATTCTCCAACGATCGTGGTCACCATAGTTTAAACATCTGTCCTCAATAAGACTTTTCCAACTTAATTACCACCAAGATTTAGAAGAATAGGCAAAACTCCCAGACCAAAACTCACTCATGTTGCTTCACTCCTCAGTATCACATCCTGACATTGTTTCAGTCTTAGAAGTTGAACAGTTGATTGTTTCCATGATTAACTCCTCCACTTCTCTCTCAATGGCCAAAGGTGAGATCCATGTAGTACACTGGCTCACATTACAGACAGGTATGCCTCCCAGGGATCCTGCATAATGAACAACAATAATAAAAGAAGACAAGGCTCAGGAACATTTTTTACTGCTAGACACACATTGGAAGAGATGGGGAAAAAAAAGACAAAAGGTTACAGTTATTGCTTGCTAATTAGCTCTGCTTAAATGTTTGGGAGCTCACACCCATTACCATGACTCATTAGCAATTCCCCTTCCAGATACATTAGACAAAATGGGTGAAGAGGTATTTATGTGAAAGTGAATTCCCTGTCTTCAGAGGTCTTCTGTCGCTGCACTGCACTGGAGCGGCGAGGCCTCCGTTTAGCCAGGGAGCTTGGGCCAAACCCGATGGCTGCTGTCTGCTGGGTGCTCCCATGCAAACCTGAGCTCTGGCAGCTCTCCATTGCTTCCAGTGGGCAACAGCTCCAAGGTCAGGGTTAAACTGTCTCACACCGTGTGGTGCCCCAGGCTTCCAGCCTGCTATTCTCCAGGCTCCTCTGGAGCCATGATTTCAGTGGAGATTATTTTGCAACAGTAGAAGTATCTTCCAACAACTCACATCATATAGTAAGTGGGGAAAAAAAATTGAACAGTACCTTTTTCCACTATTAAGTATCCAAGAAATGTATTTAAGAAATGAGAAAAGTGGGTAGCATTTATATATAAATGCAGAATATAGAGTTCCCTCTTTTGTATGCCCTCAGAAGAGCAGCGAAAATGTGCAACAGAGACATCTGGAGGGATTTCAGGACTTGAGTGCTTTCCATCTGGGGCCATAAATAAAAAAGTAGGACTGCAAAAAATTTCCATTTCTAGACCAGAAAACAAAATTACCTACCCCAGCGCCATTAGATGCCAGAATGGGAAAAGGTATCTGACTAAAATAGCCAACTATTTACATCTTAGTTTTTAATAATTATTGATCGAAGCTGAGCTGCAGTTATACGCGACAGTAGTGAGGATAGAACTGGTGGTTCAGGACTCAGATCAGCCAAAATGAACAACGATCTACTACAACCACAAATGGCAAATCCAACACGAAGTGCCAACATGTTTGCAGGCACAATGCTGAGATGCAGCTAATTAGCCCAGGCCCAATCCTGCTGCCCACGTGTCCACCAGAGCCCTGCCCGAGTGCTTCAGGAGACAGCATGACTGCTTCCATGAGTCAGCTATACTGCTCAAAAGACATATGCGCTCCAATATAGCTCGAAAAAGCAGCTGACAGTGAAACTCTGGCAAGAGCCTACTGCTGTACTGGCCAAATCCCAACGTTTTCTCAAAAACCCAAAACAAGCAAACCAAAATTCCTGCTGCAGTCAAGTGGACTCTTGTACAAGCATGGCTAATTTTCAGACAGTGCCTGCTCTCCTCTTAGACCTCTGGCTCATTTCTGGAAGTACTTCTATAATTAAATAAGAATTAGAATTAATACTACCACTAAGATTGATATATTGGAAGCTGCCGGGGCAATATAGATGCCCATTCCCCTTCATTTTTAATGGAAACTGAGCATCCAAATGACTTTAAAACTTTCTCTGTTCCCACATAGCACAGGAACCCCCTTCCCTGATGCTATGCCCTAAGTGCTCAGCACAGTCCTGGCCGGAGCAGGATTGTGTTCGTCAGTGCTCACAGTAGCACGCACCCTGGCCGGCCTCACACACACATGCTCAAGTTGGAGAATATCTTTAATGAGCTACTGTGACAGCTAATGCAAAGGCTTTATACAACTTAAAGCAAGGGGTAAATGTAGCTTTAAAATGGAAAATATTCTCTCTCATACAAATGCACATTATTTCATTATAGAGGGTGATTTACGTTTACTGCATGCAGAGAGAAGACTACATGTTTTTGCAAAATACAAATCTCTTAAAAAGTGATTTCATTTAGAAATTGATTAGAAAAACACCTCCCTTGAAACTATGTAGGGTATTTCAGGGTAATCCCATCTCCATCATTTGTTTCTTATCCTCAGGGTGGACTGACCAGCTCAGGATTCCCACACAGCTCAGGATTCCCACACCCCCTTCCTTTTGTGGGACTGTGAGTCAAACCCTTCACACCTCCAGTGGTGAAACTGCATCTCCAGGCCTCTTGCAGTGCAGTTCCCTTGCTCTAGTTTGGCTTGTCTGAACCCAGGCAGAGCAGGAATTGAAACAAAAAACCTGCAAAGTGACTAGAGAAGGACTATGATCCAACATCAGATGTCAGTTCTTGGTGTTCATTCCCTATACAGTCCACTTCCAATTACACCTGCACAAACAACATACTACAGTCCACCACCTCGATGGCCTGGGGACGGAGTGGATGAATTACCATAAATGTTCTTCTAAACACTTCACAGTCAGGTGCCACCAGGTCACTGAGGTAGTTTGCAAGGCTTGAGCACCATTAACAGTTTTGATTCTAAGGCAACACGTGGTTCTTGGCAGAAGCAACACCAATGCTTACATTGCTGTCACTGCACCGAAGAATTTGTCCTCCATCCATGTAGCGTTGGCCTTGTCTTAAGAGAGGATGTCATTTCCCATCATAATCTCCACTTCCAAATGGCACTTGGATGCCATGTCTGTAAGTGCTGACACCAGAGAACAACTTAATTAGGAGATAATGGGGCAAACATTGGCCCGTATATTGTATATTTTAATTTTTTTTCCTTGCAGAGCAGCACTGCATACAAAAGGAGTTTGCACCACAAGTAAATCATCAGCAAGGAGCACTTCAGTCACACTTTTACTCACAGTGACCTCCCAGGGTCCAGCGTGCCAACGCTGCTACGCGACTGCCTGCAAGGTGGAAAATTCAAATTTCACAACAAACTGCTTCCCATTCTAACTTCACATATGTTTGCACTGCCTGCTTCTGCTATATTTACTTTAGAGTTGATTCTTGGACACTTCCAAAAAAACATTAAAATATAATGAAAAAATCACCAAGGTCTATACAATGTCCACCTGAAGTCAGTGCACCTTTCCTGAACCTCATCTGAAGTAATTACTGAAACACGAGATAGGAAGGACGTTAGACCTTCAGTGCTGGAAATATTCAGTATTTTAAAAGAAATGGTTCAAAATCGAGACACGACTGAAATCTACAGCAGCTTGTATGATCAAGCTCCACAACTCTGCCACCTTACCCACTATTATAAAGGGGAAGGTGGAGGGGGTCACGCCAACAGGATCAGATGAAATTTGTTATTTTCTCTTCTACTAAACCAAAGAGAAAAGTGCCTCAAACCCACAAGTCTCAGATTCAGCTATGAAATAACATGCATAGAAGTCTGCACTGGAATTGATTTAGCTTAATATGTTAAGACTACATAAACAAGTGACCATGGCAGATGGGCAGTTTATTGCCCCCCTAACATCTTCCAGCATAGACATGATGTAGAAGATATTAATCATTATAAATTTCCACCTAAAAAAGGCAGTAAAGGATGGTAGTACCTCTAAGAGTTTATTCATAAGGGAATATTTTAAAACTATTTCAAAATTAACTAAGAATCTGTATGTGAGGCACAACAGCTATTTTGCTTTCATGCCCTATCTGCACACTCCCCTTTACATTCAGGATTCCTCTTTGCAGTTTATCGTCTGAAATGATTATGCCTAAACCACACGACAGCCTTCTCAGTGTGGAAAAGAGCATTGAACACAGCGGGGCAGAATAGTTGTTTCAAAACCATGATTCCCAGCTGTCTGAACCAATAAACCTGAGGAGAAGCCTTTCTCCTGCATCAGAGGTGTAAGCAGCGATGGACGCACTGGGTGCCCCCTGGAAACTGCTGTCATGGACGTGCATATAAACACAGGGGTCAAATTATCTCTTTCAAGGTGATGCAGAGATTTCATTACTTTGAAAATGATAGAATCCAGTGGAGGTGAGTCCTTATTAGATGAAGTGGTCAAGTGAAACATATTGTTTTATTCATGAAGAGATCGTGACTGTATTATCAAGAAAACCTACAGGTCTCAACTCAGCATTCCTTAATTTTGCTGCTCTGGTTCAAACCGGGTCTCCTGTTCTTTGGTTTTCCAGCCTTTCAACCTTTCTCTCTTCCAAGCTCTGAAAACGAAGCCCACCAGTTTGAGACCTGAATGCTCCGTTTGGTGACTCAGTACTCAGGAGACTGACCTGAACTGTACAATCATGGTGTGAAGTCACAGATATTTAGGGGCCAGCTCGATCTAACACGGTAAGATGGCACCAAGGACTCCTGCCTTCACACTTACCTACCGAGACGCAGGGAAAGAACAGAGGAGACTGAAAAGGGCTAAGTAATCTGGGAATAGAGGCTTCGGCATTCCAGTCCTTCCTGCAGCTTGCCTCATCGCCTCTCAGCTGATCACAGTTCCTCTGTCTTCTCAGCTGAGACACAAGACTCAGTTTATGGGCTCAGTGCTACGCAAAATAGCTCTGGTGGGATTCCAGAGTTACCAAGAGTGCTCAGGTCTTCAAAAGACTTAGAAAGCATCAAGAAACAATGTGAGTGCACGGTATATAAACACTTGTATGTTTTTGTTCGGCAGCGTGACAGACCCAGCAGAGCTTGGGTCCCGGCAGGAGAGCTGCAGAGACATTAGATGCCTCCCTTCAGCACTGGAGTCTGCACAAGCCCTCTGGTCCCCCTGCGTTTCTCCCCTTCTGCACCCTCCCCACACACTCTACAATTCACATCAGCACTTGGAAGTCTGGTGCTGTTTGAACTCCAAACATCTGCCACCAAATTATTTCTCTCTCCCAGTTCACTGAGCAGAGATTCTGCATCACTGAACTACGGTTTATCCACCGACAACAGGTTTATTACAGCAGCACCAACCTTCCGCAGCTGAAGTGTGCTTATGTGAGGGGAAGCACCCAAAGCACTCTGCAAAAAAAGGAAGGGGATGGTTTCTCTGATAAATACAGACAGCTCCTTCCCTTCCTCAGCTCAAAAAAATGCCTCAAAGCAGGTATCTGATACAGTAAGCAGTCCATTAAATTGAGCCAGCCACTCAATGACAGTGGAACGCCTACGGCACAAACAGATGTGCCCATTGTATATGCAACAAATTGGTTAAGGTCTGCGCTGTCACAAGGAACAGTCAATCAATCCAGAAAGGCTGGCTGCTAATTTCTAGCCAGGGGGAAGCTTCCCCACTACTCGGGATTATGCAAACCTGAATCTACAGACACGCTTTTCCCTTGCTCCCTTGGCAGAGCAACCAGCGTATGGATAATGCTTTTAAGTGTCCATTTACTGATTTAAATTAGAAAAAAACTAACCCAAAGTGCTCATGACATCTACACGAGTGCAAAATGAATTCATCATGATTGGCACTATTACAATGAACAGCAAATGCATTCATAATGGCAGGACATTTAAGAAGTAATGTGTTGCTGGATCCCTTGTCTATAAAAGTGATAATAAGGATATGGGCGCATCATCACATAAATTTAAGTGGAATTCAGGCGCTGGCAAGCTGTTGCTTCAAAGGCTCAAAAGAGAAATACAAGGGCATGTGGTTTTTAGCACCTCAGCTGCAAAATTATTGTTGCTCTGCACTGTAATGGATCTTTTTCCATCTCTGAATCTGAGCCATCTAGACCACTTTCCAGTGCAGACGTGTTCCCTACAGGATACTTGCTACTGCCTTATCTAATCTAATTTTCAGACATCTGAAAGGAGAAGCTTTTGACCATTCCCCTGGAAAATTTTACACAGTCTAAGAAAGGTTAAGGACTGGAACAAGTGCCTGTAACTGAACCCAAATCTTTTCTTAATTCGTTCATCTGCAGTCAGGACTAAAGCTGGAAGACGCCAAAGGCACACAAGTTTGTTACATCAAATCAGCCAGCAAAGAGCAAAGTCATCTCACTGAAGGCAAAGCACTGGTTACTATCAAGCTCACTTTAGTGCAAAAAAATGTGAGGACAGTGTATGAGTGGGCAGGTATAGACTCCTAAGGCCAGAAACATTCCCTAGGACAGGTATCCAAAATCTCCACTGCAAATGCCATATCTGGAGCAGGCTCAGCTTCATACCCTGAAACCCTTACACTCTGCTATTGGAAGCCCACCTTAACGGTGTGCCTCCAGGAAAGGTACAGCAGCAGGGCATGGAGCACGCAGCACTTGCACCACCCCATTTCAGCAGCACACAATTGCCTTCACAGCAAAAGGCAGGGAAGATGAACATTTTCCACCTCTTTCTGTCTCCTCTTTTTCTCCCCCTCAGACATGGGGGAAGTATATGGCTCTCGTGGGCACTCGGATAGCCCAGACACAGGCTCACCTTTTATAGGCTTGCCACCAAGAAACAACAAAAGAAAACCAGGGAAGAACTGCCCTGTACCTGCACTGCCTTTACATCAGTAACAAGGGGCTGGCGCTGATGCTGAGGGCAGCGCAGGGTGTGAGAGCCCTCAAGCATGGGAAGGAAATGAGGACAGGCACTCGGTGGCAAAGCTTTCAGCAACAGCTGTAACCAAATCACACCACCAGCAGAAGCTGTGCTGGCATTTGGCAATTCCATTTTTCCTTATCCCTATGATGAAAGGTTAAAAGCCCCTCAGGTAGCTAACTATTCATCATAACAACTCAGGGAAGAAATACCCAACGGGGAGCAGAGCAGGTGAAATTGCCAAAGTCAATGAATGCGTCACTCCTGAAAACCAGGTGGTTGCATTGCTCTGGACCACCAATGTTGATTTTGGCTCAGTGCCTTCAGCACATTATGGCAATGGGAAGCCCCATGGCCCTCCCCACAGAGGACATGAAGCCAGCTCTCCTGTGAGCTTCCTCAGGTTTGTGAGGTACCCACGATCTACAATAAAATAGCTCTTTTTCCTACTCCTCTGATGTTGTCCCTTACCTCCTCCCTGTGATGAAAAACTGATGTGTCTTTCTAACACAGGCCACAGCAGGGTGACAGATTTTAAGCTTGTCCTGTAAACTGAAAAAGAGCTAGATACCCTTTACCTTTTTGTCCTTGAAATGGGAAGAACCATTTGCTGGTGCTGTCTTAAGATGATGTTCCTGAGAATGCTTTGACAGCAAAAGCATTTATAACTTTGGCAATTATATTTAAAAAAATAAAAGCTCAGATGCTAGGAACAAATAGGTTTGAGCTCTCATACACTAAAGCAATGTACAAGTCTCTTTAAACTTATATGAAAGTTAGTGGTCTTTATGTTTTAAGCTGCTTGCAGAAATAGTTGACTAGGAAGAAGTTGCTCCTACATGCTTTTAAAATGTGACTCCATCTGCAACCAATTTTAAAAGAGCTCAATAAACTAACTTGAAAACATCTCCCTCTCGTATTTATTACATGGTGCTAATACACAAGAGATTCTCATTCAGCGGCTCTGCTTTTATGCTTTCATTTTGCTTCAACATCAATGTTTGGTAGAAAAATGTCACGCTACAACAAGCTATGCATCAGGACCAAACTGTTGTGTGTTTCTGAAAAGGGAACCAGAAAGCAACCAAGAAATACGCTGGCAAGCTGCTATTGCTCAATAATATATAAAATTACTGCTACAGTGAATTCATAAGAAGAAGAATATCCTGCTTTGTGATTTTTTGCTGGTTTACAAACCCAGTATAACAGAAAAGTAACGTGTCACACAGTTCTCACACCATGTTCTCAAATACAGCCATGAAGCTGCCCTGCTCCCTTTCTGAACACCCTAGTGAGTGGGAAGAACCTGAGCCAGGCTTTCTGCTCCGCCCAGGCAGAGGCTGATGGTGACCTCTCTAAGAAGTGCCAGAGTGTCCAGCTAAGCCCAGACTCTGGGGCTTCCCCATTGAGATTTGTATTTCCTGTTGTCTGGCTTTTGGATGCAGGGGAGTATCTTAAAATTCTTGTTCGTTGGACTATATTTGCAGTACATAGTTTTCCCTCTTTCAGAGGTCAGCTCCATTACTGAGGCAAATGAAATGCAGGCAAGAAAGGAGCTTTCCTAAGTGTAACAAAAAATTGCACACTGCCAGACTTCACCACAGGCAGGCACCGAGGGTAGCATATCACACTAAAACTGCAGATATTGAAGTCAAGCTGCTAAAAAAAAAAATAAATAAAAAAATTGGAGACTTTTAAAAAGAAAAAAAAGTCAGTTTGGGAATCCTGCTAAGCTGGATGTCAAATTACAATCATCTGAAACGTTCTGTCTTTTAAATACAATAATCTTCTACAGTCTTATTACAACCCAGCAACAGCAGTGCCTGAGCATACATTTTGCACATTTCTCCCCATATCTATCTCACTGTGACAGTAAAACAAACCAGTGGAAAAAAAAAAAAAAAAGCTAAATGGTAAGTATGCATCCTTCCTTTAACAGCCTTCCCTCTGCTTTATGGTGTACAAGCAGAAGGTAAAACACCGATAAGAGAACATCCAACAATACATCAGACACACAAAAAAGGTAATGTCTCCAAAGAGCTTGATGGGCAAAAAAGTGATGCTGTGAAAGCCAGAGAAAGGGTTAAAGCCAAAGGAGATTGGGGTAGCGTGAATGCCAGGTGAGAGAGGACCCTGAGAGCACAAGGCAGGCCAGCAGTTTGGTCAGCTGTCTGGTGAGAGTTCACCACCTCTCATCCTGTATTACCAACAGCCATCCTTGTGTAACAGCTCCTGGTCTGACTAGCCAAGAATTAACCTGAACCCTTGTATCTCAAACCCTTGTGCCCCACGCGGAGATCCTGCTGGCTAGGTATGCTTTGGCTGAGCAGAGGTTATGGGTCCAGGGCAGCAGCATCAGATGAAATTCCCAACTTTGACTTTTGGGGATGCCAGGAGGGATGATCGGATAGTCCCTTCCAACCTTAACGCGTGGTAATTCACTGAAATCACATCATCTCCCTGGCTGACTTCTTACAGCTGCAATCCAGCGGAGCCTTTACACTCCCTTTACTCTAAGGAAGCACTGCCTCACAAACAGCAGCAGATTTAATTGGCCTTAGCACTGAAATCACAGGTTAACCCACAAATAACACTGTGGTCCTGGAGCAGATGAAGCAATGTTTACAGCTTTCAGACTAAAGAAACCTGCTCAATGTTTGTTTTTGTTTACTTACTGAAGGGGAGTGCTATCTCTGCTGACACAGACTCTGACCTGGTTTATCTACATTGGAAATGCAATTGCATTACTTACTCTTTGGCAAGAGAGACTTTTTAAAAATCAAACATAACAGAAATACATTAGGAGGAAGAAACTGAGAACCTCTAAAATCTGCAATTCAGGTTTTGGAGTGGTGAGAAGCTATACTGGCTATCAATTCCTTCCACACTCAGCAAGGAACCCCTGATCATCAGTCTTCAGTATTTAGTGCTGTTTTAACAAAGAGAGGATGAGCAGATACAACAGCATAACTGAGATTCCAGTATACCTGCAACTGGCTGAGAGAAAATAATCAAATATTGTGAGGCCAAAAGAGCTCTTTCCATGATTTCCCCTTCCAGAAGTACGAAAATCATATTTGCAACTCAACTGAGATACAGCAGTATACTAAAAAGCTAAAAAAAATTGATGTTTTTCAGCTACATGACTGTTTCACTCTGAACTGATAACTCATCGTGGCCTTTAAGAAAGGTATTTCAGGGAAAAAAAATAAACTATTACTCTCCTTTTGCCCAAGAAATGTAACTGCGGCACTAACAGGATGACTGCAAGCCCTCCTCTGCTCACCCCAGAACCCTTTTGCCCTGTCATTAACACGTTTATCTGTTGAGACTGTAAGATATTTAAGTTATATAAAATCCCATTCAAAAAGCTTTTCCTGGGCATGGGTACAATCTTGTGCTCTAAGTTTTCATCAAGTCAACCAAAGCGCCGTTCTCAGGCACACCACCCCTCCCCTGGCTCAAACCATAAATTAATAACAATTAACACACAATGCCTTGTACAAATACCTCAGTACGTTACTAGTGTACGCAGCAGAAGTGAAAGCGTCAGGACTCTCTAATTTATTGCACCACTTCTACCTATGGATACATAAGAATAATAAACATAACATTACAACTTGGCGCTATCCAGCTGATGAGCAAATTTGCATTAAAATATACTTCCTAACTGCAGCTCATTACCACAGTGCTGTAAAAACTTTCAACCTACACAAATCTGAAGTAGCTCTGCCCTGCTCTTATTTCTGCATTCTGTCTGAAAGGTAAATGAGATATCATGAAAGCAAGAGGATAAGTCATGCTTTATTTATTTATTTTAATGCTAAAGCAGTTAAACACACAGCTTGCATGCAAGAGAGGTTCTGAATTCCCTTGGTAAACTATCAAGGGGTTTTACGCCACTGCACTCCATTACAATAAATCAGTGCCTTTCAGGTAAAAATCAATAGTGACATTCAAGACTCTACCATCTGGCACATCTCCCTGTTTGGGGTAGGGCTGACCTGCGGTTTTAACTTTGAAAATATTTCTAGATGGTGGCAGAGCTTTCTACGGAAGGGTTAGCACAGGACACTAGGGGACTGGACTCGGTTGTTGTTTGCGCATTTAGCTCAGTGACAGGGATTCCTGACCCATAACGGGGATGCCTCCGCGGACTGGTGCTGCCGATAATATACACCAGCTGGCTTTCCTCTTTGCCACTGGTCAGTGTCTCTCGTGTTTTATGCAGCAGCAGGAGACCACCCCTCACACCCCATGCTGGAAGCAGGGAGCTCCCAAGCTTTCTGTGCCCCAAACGTTTCAAGAGGATGTTTACAAGTAGCACAGCAGAGGCAAAATCAAAACAGATGGCAGACAGATGTAAGTGGAGTCAGGAAGGGGAAAGCTGCCTGGAAATGTTTTTAACACTGTCAGTCTCTGACTTACCCCAGACCAGCCCACAGGCATCGGCAGGGAGTGGAGAAAGCCTTGTACAACCAGAAAAAGCATCTGCATCGCCCATGATGTCTCCCGGTGTCCCAGAAAGGCCTGGATTTTCGCACGTTGATCAAACTACAACCAAACTGACAGGACCTCTTTCCATTCCTCTGCATTACCATTTCCCTGCCCTTCAGAACACAACAGGGTGGCAGCACCGGTGCTCCCTGAGGAGGGGTGCAGACCTTGCTGCAGAGGAGCTGGATCACTGAACAGCCACTAACCTCAGACGAGCTCTGGACCATTATTACCCACATGTTATAGGTGGACAAAGAGAAGCAGGCGGTAGGGGCTCATGCTTACAGTCCTTCGGGAGGTAAGTCACTGATCTAGGGAGGGATGCTGGGGAGATACCTGCCTGCCTGTCCTCAGCTGCTCTGGCCACTGCTCCAGGCTCCCGCCCCAGTCCTGGGGTTTGCTGCTGACACACAGCATCTGGGCAGAGGAAGAAAGGCAGCCGTTATCTGCTAACTATCAGGAAATGAGTAAATGTCAGGTCTCCATCTTTTTAAATGAAATCTACTCCTGTATGCCCTTACCAGACAGCAGAAGATAATTTATTTCTGTAGAACAAAAACTTGAATATATCACCCTAGCAGCCTTCTGTATTATGACCCTCACACTAATCTTATTAAGAGAGAGGTTACTGGGTTCTTTGTTGGTGAACAGCACATTAATGAGATCTCCTTGAAATAATCCCATCTCTAATATGCAGGGAAAATTACATTTTCCAGCATAATTACTATGTCAGTCAAAAACCCCAACTCCATCATTAATTGCTTTTCTCCAGATTCCAACAGCTTCTTGTCAAGCAGTAAAACTCCCGGAAGAGGAAGGGGGAAGAATCCAGGCAGCTCATCTTACTAAGTAAAACCAACAGCGGCTCTAGGAGGCTTTGCCTGGCTGGAGTCTCTGTGGTTGTAGCGGTGGGAGCTGCAGACATCCCTGCAGGTCGGTCAGAAGTGGGTCACGTCGCTAGGGCTCTTTGTTAGGGCACAGCCATCTGCCACATCTCCTGCCTGGAACCTCCCCAGGCCAGCCCAGGCACAGCCCTTTGGGCACCACAGCAGCACACCGCAGAGCTTGTCCCCAGCGAGCCACGTGAAGCCAGACCACACTCCCTGCCAGCCGTCGAGTCCCTACACAAGATGGGGTCAAGCCCAGCTGCACCCTGAGAGGCCTGACCGAGGAGAAACTGGTGCCACCAAGTTGGAGGGTGACACCCATGTCCTTCTGCTCGGCCCTAAGCCAAGGACCAGGGCAACAAGGAGGGAGTTACACGTTGTTATCTTTTAGATAAGACACAGAGATGTGACCAAGAGAAGCTGCTTCCTAGTGTTTAAAATCCCCTCAGGGCAGGGCAGCAGGGTGGGTGAGGAGGGATGCTGCTGGGCAGAGGTCAGAGGTGAGGGGTCACGGGGGGAGCAAGACCTACCGTGGCATGAGGATTTGTGCCCTAGTGACACCAGCTGGCACCTGCAGCCCTGCCATCGACTTGCTTGCACTCAGTAAGGGTGTTCAGCTCCCTTCTTAAATTTTCCAGTTTGTCTTTAATAAACAAATAAATTTCAAACATGATGGGCTCCTACCTTTCCATCTGCTAACAAAAGGGAGCTGAAGATCTCTTTCAAAAACTAAACCCTGGTCAGTGTAAACGAGGAAGCTAAACCTGACACCTTGCTTGTAAAAAATACCACCATAACTTCTCTGTACTTTCATCTGCAATAAAATCATAACGCTTTGTCTGAGAACAAAAACATTGTAAACCAATAAAATATTGGTCTTCCACTGCCTCTATCAGAAAATGGGGTTTACATGGGAAGATTTTATGCAAACACACAAGTCAGAGTTTGGGCCTTAGTAAAACATTAACAGCTTTGGGCCAGTAATCATTTGTCAGGTGCTTTATCCAGGAAAAAATAGGTGGTTATCCCTGTATATCGCTGCCAAACCGCAGGGGTTCTCCTTTCTCCCCACCTCAGGGGTCTTTAAGGATAACTGACAGAGCACTGCTTTTAGCTCAGGAGGAGTGTTAGTCACCTCCAGCTGACACACACCAGCTCCCCAGACTGTGCAATTGCAGAAATAGCTCTGACACTCTGTACGCACCTAGTGCCTTCAGCGAGCTCCCTCCCACCCCAATACGCCTGGAAAACAGTGCACAAGAAAGAACATACTTCTAACAAGCACTTACTTGCTAATGGACAAGCAAAGGGAACAGCAGAAAAAGTAAGATTTGGGGTGGGGGAATACCTCTGAGAAAGAAGGTGTTTGAAGGAAAGAAATAAGAAACTGAATTAAGCTTTTTTTTTTTAATCACTTCTCACTGAAGGTGAAATCAGGAAACTGTTGCAAAACTTTAACGAACAGAAAACTTACCAAGCAACAAAAAGCTTTTCTGCAGGGAAATCCATGTCGTTCAGGGGTGGCCCTGAAACAGCCACCTGAGAGGAAAGGAATAAGGGGATCCTTAACCACTGAGATACTTGAAATGGGACAAGGGAAATAACAGAGAAATTGCACAGCAAGGAACAGCTTTATTCTGAACAGGGAGAAACAAGCCCGCTAAGAGGTTTCCAGTACACTTGACTAATTGTTGAGGTTCTGTTCTTTCAAAACCAGAGGACTTGCTCTTCATTAAAATTTACCCTGTGAAAATTCTCCTTAAAAGCCCAGAAGTATCACCCAGCACATGTCCCACACAGCCACGGCACATACATGTGTGGAATCACTCCTCTCCCTGCAATTAGACCTCCCGGTGTTCCTGTGTGACTTCAAAGCAGCTGTACAGCAGAGAGATGCACCCAGACATCCTCTTTGTCTGCGCCATCCGGCCTGTGCCAACAACCTCAAGCAAATTTTCCACATAAGAAGAGCAACAACTAAAGAAGGAAAAGCAGCAAAGCCCTGGCCACATTGTGAGCCCTACGTGAGACCCTCAAGACAGACAGACCAACCTGGTCACAAGTGTGTACAGCCGAGTGGCAGGCAGCCTTCCCACTGTCTCTGCCTTGTTGCTACACAAGATCCTCACGCATCTTATACACAAATAAGCCACTTCAACAAGATACATAACACCACATGGATTGCGGGATGCTGTATTTCCCTACTTCAACCATTTTTAGTGAAGAAGCTGCAGGGACAGGAGACACACCAGTCCCTCTTGGGGGACACGCCATCAAGCCTATTTTCTCCCTGCTCTGTCATTTTACATTCTCTTGTCCCAGGTGTTGGCTGAGTTGCTAGTGAGCATATACTTGGGTTAGAGTTGGGAAGTTTCTCAGAAGCAGCCTTTAATCAAAAAAGCCTTCTTGCTGAGAGAGCCTGTCCCACCCATTAACCTCTTCCACAATACCCCATTTTATTATGCTACACATGAAGCACAACCCATGGGGAGGGAAGAGGAGAAGAAAACCTTGCACCAACAGGGTAACAAATTACCTTTCCTTTGTCCCTGGATGCTCAGCCTCTGGCAGGCAGCTGAAAACAGAAACTCAGCTAGGAAGATGGGAACAAATCCATTTGCTGAGTCAATGTGGCAGCAGACAGCTTCTTGAGGCCGCAGGAATCTGCTTGTGGTCCAGTGGGGTGGGTTAGGGCCAAGCGAGCAGGAAAGCTGTCGGCAGTGACCCACACCTCCTCCTTCCCAATGCTGCACACACTTGGCTCGTCCTGCCCCCAGGGACAACGAGACAGTCCCTGGAGCTTTGGGAGAGGGAACCCTTCCTTCCTTCTGCTGTTTGACGTCTGGCTGTCAGGAGCATCCTTGGGACTGTCACTCCGATGAGCTCTGTGTGTGCTTCAAGGGCTGCTGCACAAGTCATGGATGGGATTTTCAAAGATACTTTCCCAAGCCTAGAGAGACTCAGTAGCAGAGAAAAGAGCACCCAGCTCGCAAAAAAACCCCCCAACATTAACTGCTACTTTGTCACGCAAATATTATTTATTTTTTAAACAGCTAAACCAATTCTTTAAAAAAAAAAAAAAAAAAAAAAAAAAAAAAAAAAAAAAAAAAAAAGATACCTCAGAAGTAATTCTGACATGGCCAGAGAGTCCAGTTCAGTCAATACAAGGTCTAGAGGAGGATTTGAAAACAGGAGCAAACCTGGATGCAGACCACCATTTTATAGGGTTTTTTTTTCAGCAGTATTTGGATTAGATAGGAGAAACAACAGCCTTCCCCTAAGAGCCCTTCAGCTCTTTGCACCCTTAAGTACAGACCCTTTGTTTGGGGAATCAAATTCCTGAAATTCAGGGAGACTTCTCGGAGTGGGGCAGGGGGGCACTCACAGAAGCTTTGAGTCACCATGGCTGCATAAAAGTATTTGGAATGTGCCTTTTTTTCTGTGCATCTGACTCATTAGCTGCTTACTTCGAGATAAATCCATGGGATTTGGGGTTTTTTTGCTTTAAAATACCGTATTATATCAGAAGGGAAAACTTGGTATTTCAGAATGTGCTTTAAGTTAGTGAGGAAAAATGACTACATATAAGACATCACTCAGGCCTGCACCTCCTGCAACACAAAATGATGGGACTTCAACAAAGGTGCCACAATGTAAGTTCTCAGATAAACTTAAGTGATTTTATCTGATTTTTTCATTTTTTTGCTCAGCACAAAGTCCACCAGCTGGGCTGAATCATAAAATGAATATGAAATTTTATTATGAACCATATGATACCAGCAGGAGCAGAGGAAGTTGAAAACTGCATGAATGTTTAATATTGGGCACTAAAGAAAAACACTTTACTATTTTTCATTTTTTTTCTTGGGCTTTTCTAAAGTTGAGATCTCCCTTAATCTGTCCAGCCTGACAATCACTACTTCAGTAATGCCTTATTAAAAGGAACAGCCTCAAGACCAAACCCACACAAATCAAGAGTTCACTGGCCAATAATTAAAATGGGTCAGACGCTCATTACAGATTTCTGCCCCATCCGTACTCACAGGTCACCCACTGAAAGAGCCCTTGTACAACTCTCTTCATTAATTATGTGCAAAGTGGGTCAAGCAACATTCAAAAACTGAAAATGATGTGATCATGAGAAAATTGCCTGGGTATTTGGAGAGTCACTGACATATCTGGCAAAAATAAAATTAACAATAAAAACATGACCCTCTCCAAGGATTTTCATTTAATCTGCATGAATTTGTGGGCTTTCAGTTCCCAGTTGATCTGTTGACTATTTTTGGATGAAATGCCTGATTCTTTATTGCTAAAACTCTACTCAACTATTAAAATGAAAATATATCAAAGAGAAAGGTAGGTCCAAGTAAAGTGATTCAGTCGGCCTTCTGTTAGGTGAGAAAGCAGCACCACATTACAACTCCTCAGTAAAATCCTACCTTTAAATCAGGTTGAGAAAGTAGCTGACTGATTACTGCTGCTTTCCTATGGTGAAACAACAGATGTTAACATCAATAGTACCATAAGGTGCTACCAGCAGCTCTGAAAGGATGGTAGGACAGGTGATGTTGGTATTGAGTTCAGTGACTCCACAGAGATATTGTGTCATGCCACTGAGCCACTCTTACTAATTCCCTGATTTCATAAATAATTATTAGATGCTTTCTGCCACAAGTCAAGCCTCTGGAGAAATCATTGTACATACCCAGAGGCAAATATTTACTCTTAAATTTTTCTCCCCATGCCCATCTCTTCTCCCTCCAGCCACTACTGATGACTCTGCAGCCACATCCCCAGCAAGCGTTGGAAACCCGCTATGAGGGAGGAAGGCTCCAGCAGCCCCTCCAGAGCTCCCACACAGCAGGGTCTTCCAGACTGCCCAGAGCCCTGCTTAGGCACCCCAAAACCTCACTTTGTACACACAGACCTTTGCAGCACATCTGAGGAGACGCCAAATAACCGCCCTACCTCATACTTACCTGTTCCATCATGTCCCAGTGACTCGCCCCTCAGCCCTGAGTAAGGCTCACTGCCTGACCAGTGCTTCCCATGGGCAGGACAGAACAAGCCCAGGAGCTGAACCGCTACACTTGCTCTCTTCTGCTCTCCCAAGGTCTGTGTGCACCTATCTCTAGGAGCTCACGTGAGCCAGACAAACTGGTAGCTCCCCTATATAGGCTTGGTCCACCTGAATGCCATTGTGGAGCACAGCTGGCTCTTTCCAAATACTTTAGGACCAGAACATACTGATTTCCATGTCTTGCAGGCCCCCTCCATCACCTTACTGCTGTTTCACTAAGGGCTGAGATACCTTGAAGTCTCATATGCTGTTTCTACAAAGATCACAGAACTACTGCTATGGCTGCCTGGAAAAACAGTATCTTGTCTGTACCCACTTGCATAAACTAGGGGAGAAGAAAAGACTGTTGGAGATAATGGACATGTGAGCAATCCTGCATGTGTACACACCTCAGCAAGGACATGACAAGGACAGAGCCCTGAAGGGAGAACAAAGAACTCAGCAAACAACTCCAGGAGATGGATTGAGCGGAGAAAGACATTTGAGTGTGGCGCTTATTATCCAATCACAAGAAGGCTTGAAGCGTGTGGACAAAGCTAACTATCCAATCATAAGTATTGTACCATGTTATGTTTGTGTGCACACGAGAAAGCTATAAAAGGTCTTGCTTATCCTTCAATAAATTGGTATTGCTTGATCATAGTGGTCGTGTGCGTGTCCATAGCTCCCGCAGAAGACCATCATCATGGCTGCTCAAAGAAAAGCACTTGCCTCAACAGACTAATACATGAGTTGAAGGGAGAGGAGTTTGTTGTGTTGCTCAGCCTGGCTTCCTCTGAAAGGTGAGACTCACACAGGCAATGTTGCCACTGGTGATATCAGTAAGAGCACCGAGCTCTGAATGGAAATCCCTCAAGCAGCAGCACCCCTCTGCCAATGGCTTTTAGTTCTCCAGGGTGCTCAGCCTTCCTTGTGAAGGATACCTCCACCCTCTCCCTTCAACCTATGTCTGTAAGCACAGCCTTGTGTCCATTCCTGGGGTATGTGCCACTCTGGGACAACCCCTCCTCTTCTCAGCAGGGTTTCAAACATGTTCATGAGCCTGTTTCTTGCCAGTCAGGGCTATGTGGGGGCTCAGAACCAGCTGGTCAGGGCTCCAGGCAAAGCAGTCAGCATTTGGTTGGCAATACCAAAGAGACCTTGAGGATCAGAATAGGGACAGAACAAGGCTCCACTCTGGTTTTAGCTACAGACCTGTTTTCCATCTTTGGGACACTGTGGGACTTGACCACTGACACCATTGCACAGGTTATCCATGATCAAACAGCCATGATCAAACAGCCGAGTGGCTAAAGCCTCTCTGGCACAGAGGACAGTGGCTGAAGTATCAGTATGGGGAAACCTGGCAGGATGATTTTATCCCACTACCTCAAACCTGCCATGGCTCCCCTAAGAGGAGCGGGGAGTTGGACTCAGAGATCCTTATGGGTGCCTTCCAACTTGAGATACCCTGTTTCCATGGGCAGACACAGGAGGCCTGGCGCAGCTGTATCTGCACTGTGAGGGGTACATCTGCATACCACACGTGTTCTTGGAGCGGGGTCATCCAGACCACACCAGAGGACACTACATAGGGGTGGATCAAGCTCTCCTGAGGTTTGCCCATGGCATACTAACTAGGGTGCTCTCAGGACATTGAATAAGTTGCCTCAGCCTAGATGATGTAGGCATGGCCTAAAGACCACTTCCAAAACCTCTGTAACAGAACAGACTGGAAGAAGTTATTGATTTCCCAACACCTGAGCTGTTTTTGATAAACAGTTAACATCAAAAAGGAAGATAGCCCACAGTGGGAGAGGCACTCCTGCTGAGGCATTTACTGTGAAGCCCTTTGATGCAACTGCATTCCCCCACGCTCTGCTGTTCTCCGAAAAGCAGCATAAAGCCCTGCCTGGCTGCCTGCTGCTCTGAACAACCCTCTCACCTCCTCACTACATGAATACCACCACAACGAGAGTAGGGTCCTTCACTTTGGAGAAGGACGACTGACCAGCTGTGGCTTCTGCAAAATCTCTCGTCCTCCAAGACAGTACTGAACATAACTGAAAACATACAGGAGTAAGAAATGGGCTATTGGCCTGAGAGTTGGTCAAGAAACTCTCAAATCTGACTTTGGCTTCTGCCACTGTTATCTCAAGGAATTTAGCAAAGCTTCCTAGTCTCCATTTCTCTGTATGTCAAATGGATGAGACTTGTCTTCTGGGAAGTGCCTTGAGTCATACAGACAACATAGAGCAAAGTAGTGTTACTTGAGGTTTTGTTACTGCCTGCTCTGAAAGCTGATCTTCTTTCCCTTTTTTTTCAATTAATGTGGAAAACGTATGCTTGAAAAGTACGTGGCATGTAGGCATGTCCACTGAAGATGCTAGGAAGATGCTGGTAGAAAATGAAAGCATGAGGATTTATGGAGAAGACTGCTATTAAATCCAAACTGTCATAAATTAAGATGGCCTTATTAAATCAAAACAATAAGCAATTAACAGACCACTTCATATGTTCTGTTTTGGAGGAGAGTCTGTCAGAAGCATGCTGAAGCTTACAGAGTGAGAGCTGTGATTACTGAGCTGTTTATTCTGAAAACAAATTACTACTTTGCTTTATTAGAAATTAAACCAGAAGAAAAATTGCCTAAATTTATACAGAATGCTTTCTTCTTACATGAGAGGAGAAGATGAAAAGGACTCAGCTTATCTGCACTGCGGGAGGACTTGATGCACCAGTCCTACATGAATGCCTCAACACCTCTTTGAACGATGGACGGCGGTATGCTCCCACCTCCCATGCCTCCCGCGCTTCACGCCACACGCCTGTGCTCCTTCACAAGTGCACTGAAATTAAGATAATGCAACAACAGAGCAATGGACCAGTAACTGAAACAAGTGGCTGAAGTAATGCTCTTGCTCTTTGTGCCACAGAGTGGCTGGAGAAGCACCTTGTCTGTCCAACGCGCAGCAGCAGGCAGAGGATTAATGAAACAGATGCTTCAGAGCAGAAGATGTTGCTCAGGTCTCCAGTATGAATGCTTTACCGAGTGCCAACTCTAATAAAAATGCTAATGTTAAAGTGAAAACAGAAGCCAGAATCTCCTGTTATGTATACTGAGGGAAATTGGGAACTATTTTGATTAATTTTTTAATTACACTGTTCTCACCTCAGCATGAGAGGAACCAGGCCTCAGTTCCCAGTAAGGGAAAGCTGATCAGCTCTGCAAGAGCAGAGTGGTATTTCTAAAGTTAGGCTATGCCTCCATGAAGAGTCCTGGCATAGGAAACACTAAAGGGCTGTATTCTAGCAACTGCAAACTGCAAAGATGTTATCGTTCAGGTTTCCATTTATTCTGTGCCTTTTTTTGTATGCAACTTACTACTAAAGTAAAGTATGGCTTATATTGGGGACATGAAAAGTGACATGAGCATTATATGGAGCCCGTAAGCTGTAATATTGCTTTTTGACATATAAAAGATAGGGTAAATACTCACCTGTCAAATCAAGCAAACCACTTGCTTTTTCATTATCCCAGTAAGATTTTGTGCTTGAGCTGGTAGGCTTTGCCATGGCATTTGCCTTAGTTTAACATTTTCCCTTCAGCTTAAGCAGGGGAAGGATAAAGCCAAGCTGAACAGAAAGAAAATTCAGGAAGAGCAGAAAGAGAATAGAAAAATGTTTCTTCAAAACAGGAAGCTTCCTGTTTAAACATCCACTCTTCAAACCTATTCTTTGCAAAAATCCTTTTAAAATGGCTAAGCATTAGTTAAATCTCCATTTCCAGCCCTATCAATATGCCTCCACTCAAGCCATTTCTAATCAAGCTGAGACAGAAGAAGGGCAGATGGAAAGACAATGGACAACTACTCCCCAGTGGCAAAGCTAAGCTATTAGCTCAGTAGTGGTCTGTGTAAGGCGAGCAGATTGTTCTGGTTCGTAATTTATATTCTTCTGCTGGGATCCTGTTAACATCGCTTTACTGTGATGGAGACAGCTTTAGCTTGGCTTGGATTCCCCAAAGGCAGTCCAGAGTTGAATGGGTGCCCAAAGTCACTTCTGGAAGTTAGTTTAAGAAGAGAGATCATCTTTGATACATAAAATTTAAGGTGCTCTGTAAGTGAGGCGGCAAAAGCAACCCATGGCCATAAAAACCAGAATTAGAGTCCAATATCATCAAAATTCAGAGAACTCCATGCAGGCTCCATACACCATGTGCTCTACCAGAGTGTTCAAGGCTCTTTTTGTCCTTGTCAATTTTAGGCCAGTCTCTTCAGTTTTCTTAGGGATGTAAGTGGTGCTTAGAATAACTACTAACTGGACCTGGGAAAATGAGCAATGTGGGAAGAAAGTATAGTTTATGGCATACTGCAGTATATTATCATTGCCAACACGGTGATGGCTAAAAGAAACAATGCTACGAGATGAGCCATTTGTTATGTTGCAGAGAAGATTGAAGATAAATGGTGAAAGCAAAGTCATTCTGAGTTAGTCATTAAGGCAGAAAAACTACTTTTCCCATTTCCAGAGGAGATTTCATCATGCTACAGAACAGCAGTAAAACACAAAGCCCACACAGAAGATAACAACATAAGATGTGGAGAAGGGGGAAGGCCAAGAACATAAAGGAAAAGCCCATCTCATGAAGGGTACATGTTAACATCAGTACAAACTTCTCACTTCAAAGGTTTTAACTACAAGATATGGACTTTTACATAGAGTAGATCACGTAAACTGAAGGGTGGTGCCTTCTAGTTGGTTCTTCCTCCTGCCAGAAGGAAGCAAACATCCAGCGCTCAGGCCATCACCTCCTGCTTTCATACAGGCTCGTCTCCACATACAATGTGCTCTGTCTACACAGAGGGTGCAGGAGGAGTTATGGTGGCAGGGGAAGACTTCTCAGAATTTCCAGAGTGCTTTGCTGGGATGGAAATAGCACAGGTCTCCCTGCCCAAGGCTGTTTCATCAGTACCTGTGGAGTCAGGCTGCCTTTTGCAATTACTCCTTTCTCCCCTGCATCAGACAGCCTCACTGATGGCTGACACAGCCCAAGTCAAAAAGGTCTCATATACTCACTTATAAATTATTTCCAAAACCTCTTGCAAGGTCCCTGGATGCTGCAGCCTCTGATGCAAATTCCGCAGTAGTTTCAGGTATATTCTATTTGCAAAGCTTATATTTCACTAGTGAGAGTATCTCCTGGTTGTTTTTTGTTTTTAAAGCAAACTATATATATAGACTACATAGAGAGACAGAGACTGTGTCTGTATATAGTCTGTTTATAGATAAATATATACACAGTATATATATAATTCCTAAGCTTCTCATTCTAACAATCGTATCCTTTCATGGTACTACATAGGATAAAGAGGCAGAGATAGAAGGAATAAACACTGCCTGTCCGTAGCAGATAGAGTATCACACAGTCTGGGACTCAAACAATTCAAACTGGTAGACAAACTGCAGCTGCAGTTCCTAGTGATATTTTTAACTCTGTTCTCCCACTCTTGTCACCTCTTTCCATCTCTGAGACACACACATTAAACCGCAGTCTGATAGTGTTATCAGCACCTTTGTCAACAAAATATATTTGTCTCCCTGAGATGGTGAAATGTGTGTCACAAATGAGATTTCTGGAGTTCAGCAGCAATCTACAGGGAAGTGTTAATTAGAACAGACTGAGTCACACGGAAGCTCAACAGACACAAGCTAATTAGCACCAACAAGTATAGCAGGGAAGCTCCGTGGAGGCAGAACTCCATCACCGGCTTCTGAGAAGTTAGCACTCTTTCCTATTTCCTAGATGTAATCTCAAAATGACGTTAAAACATTTACCACCAGACCAAGAGTCCCACAGCCATACAGTGGGAAGATCTGCTTTTTCTCCATCACCCAGCTACCTTCATCAACTCAGTCTATCCACAAAGATCTTCAAGATTTCATCCAGGTAGGAGAAGGTGGGTCGTCAGAAAGATACACATCCCTCCTGAGTCCCAGCTGGACTGACAGTCTATAAATGCTACCGGTTTCCTCGGGGAAAGTCCAGAATTAAACTAGACAGCTTCGGTGTAGAACAGCAAGGAGTTCTAAAAATCCAGCAGGAATTGGGGAAAAGAAGAACTAGAAAGAGCCATTCAGCATGTCAGTTTACGAGCTTACAGCTTAAATACTTAAATATTGCTGAATAGCTGACACTAGTCAAGAAAAAAAGTGCTTCCTAAGTGTCTCATCAGATGTTCTCCAGATGAATTTCCATTTTTTCCCAGATGTAACCTAGCAGATGGACTTGTGCATGAGTAATTCTGTAAGCAGATAGATAAAGAGTCTGGGGATGCTAAAAAAATAAGATAAAATTAGAAAGTAGTATGAAGCATCATATTCAATGCTTGTTTCTCACATTCCCGTGCTCATTAATTTCCTCATTTGTAAGGGAAAAGATTTCAGACTGAATATAATTATAATTATACATAATACTAGTGAAGAGTGGGTCAGCATCCATGGTTTCCCCAGCTTCTGGCCCATAGCTATAAAATTGAAAGTAAAACTGTAAGCTAAAGAATCCATACCCACAAACACCTAAGAAGACGTCAATAACCTTATTTGCTAAATTTTGCCTTTGCACCATGGCTATTTAAAACACTATGTGTTCACCAGTTCATATCAGTTCATCTCTGCCAAAAGCACAAGCTCCTTCTTGATTCAAGCATGTAGTTCCTTTAATAAACACAACAAGGGTAGAACTCTTTGGTACAGGTCCAGTCAAAGCTAATGGGAGCTGTGGATGCGTAACACATGCTAAGAATAAATCATTTCAGCATGCTTTTAGATACATGTGTTCAAGAATTTTAACAACAAGTACCTTTTGGCACAAATTGGATTAAAATAAGGTTTTTCAACATTAATGCTGTGACTAGTCCCTACTAGCCCATATAAATTTCTAAAAGCATCTGCTCTCAAAACTAAATTTCAGATCTCAAAGAAGGCAGGATTAGAAAAGCAGGGAAAGAAAAAGTGTTCTTGCCTGCATTCCTCATCTTGGCTCTGCTGGGAAAATAAACAAACCAAGCCAAACTGAACACAATGACAAGGATGTTAGGTTCAGCACTTCAGAGAACCATCCTTTCTGAACCGAACACTTAGCAACAGGAGAGTCTATCACCTGCTGTCATTAGGGGAGACAAGACCTTACAGTCTGATGGCTGAGGCCATCATCTTCACCTATGACTGGGTCAAGAAGGAACTAATGGGCCAAATGCTCTTATAACTGTATTTTGATAGCACAATATATGATCACAGCAGTTTATGAAGAATTAAAATAAATGTACATCCTCTTTAAGCCCTGTTTTCTTTCCTTTACACTAGTAGAGAACTGGGACCACTATTATCCACTCACAGTAACGCCACAGTACCTCGTGCTACAGAAAGGAGCTGATCAGTTATCCGTTGTGTGCTGAAGCAGATGGTGTGTAAATACCAGGAGCCTAACGATACCTAGCACTTCAGACAGCCCATTTCGTCTTCACAGCAGAGTTTAAATTAAACTGCAAATGCTGCATAACACATAGGGACAGATTCTTTCTTCTCACAAACCATTGCGATGAGAACAAACTCCAGTCAAGTCAACAAAAATAGAGGTGTAAAACAAGTATCAGAAGAGAATCAATGTTCTTCGAAGACACACATGTTAACGAGGGCATCAAGATTACTTACATCAGGTGATTGTAACTGCATCAGTAACCCAAGATCTGTGCAGATCTGTTTCCCTGCTCCCCACTACTTTCACCCGGAGAAAAGCAGAGGGACAGAATTGTACTAAGCAAGCCTCGATTTCTAATTGCTTGGACAATCAGAAAGGGAATTATATCACCTAAACCAAAGCAGACAAGCAATTTAACATGCTTTTCATAACTAAGCTACACCCCCAGTGTTCCTCAGACCACTTCAAGCATTTGCCTTGAAGGTCAACTGAAGCCTTGTGGACAGCAGTTTGAAAGACATCACATTAAGACCCTTTTGCTTACAGATAATTTTCTTATTGTTATTTAGCCATTTGCATGAACTATGACAATGTAAATTGCTTTCTCCTCTTGCTGCTAATTCCTCACCATCCATCAGGGCAAGGTGAAATCCGGCCGTATATATTCACACACTCCTCTATTTTCCAACCTTGTCTATCACCCCACAGTCAATGACGAGCAATAGGCTTGCAAAAGACCTGAGATACAGACTAAAACAAAGCCTGTGGTCAAGCAAAGAACCAGTTAGGCTCTTAGAAAGCAAATCCCCTCTCCAAGACTATTCACCAGACTGCTGGCTATGAGAGACAGAATTCTAAAAACATGGTTTTCTTTTCATTATTATGCTGTCTCTTTCTTATTTCCCTTTCTCCCGGGAGAAATGGGTAAGGGAAACACTGTTACTTTTGTTTACAGTTCATTTTAATTCTGAGCTCAGAGGAGAGCACAAGTGAGATCCAGGCTTGCAATCCATTTCATTGTTTCGCCTGTGCTAACACAGAGACACTGAAGCCTGGGTTGCAAGCATCACATCGATGGACTTCTTTGAACGAAGAGGAAAAAAAATGAAATATTTTGCTTTTTCTCCCTCCCCTCCAAACACACACCCCTTTCTAAAAATAATTTTCCTTTCCCCTTGAGCAATAAAAAGAATAATCCTATGCAGTATCAACTGCACACCCAAGAGAAGAGGCACCAGGTACAAATTTGTTTAATACCTGATCAAAGGCTCTGTGTATCATAAGGGAATCCAAAATCCTAACACATCTGGGGCCAGTTAGAGTGGCACTGGTATAACTACTCTGAAGTGTCTAAGTGTAAAGCATGTACTGGTTTGCTCCTTTGGTTTTGGAAAAAGCAGGCTAGCTCCTGCACAGGCCTACCCCCCTGCTCTGTCAGAAAGCTCCACTAGGTCTGTCTGACTTGATGCAACATGCTTTACGTTCTTACAGTTGCACAAACTGATTATGAAATGAGATGTGATGATTAAATACATTCATTATCAAACACCTAGATCATCATGGTGGATTTTTTATTCAAATATCCTCATCTGAACAGTAAAAAATTGCTTAGAGGGTGTTTTGTACTTATGGGTATGCTGTATGGGTAATTGAGAGACCTTGTATAGCACACAGTTGCTCTGATTTGCTCCTCTCTTTGTACACACTGGGAAGAGGAGCAGAATTAAGGATCAACTTTTCCTCATTGTTGCAGTCAGACCAGAAAACTCACCTTAGAATACTTATTTTAGTCATTTCTTTACAGCATCATAAGTTATAAAGTTTTGAGAACGGTCAGTGTTAGGTTCATGGTTGGACTGGATCACCTTCAAGGTCTTTTCCAACCTGGATGATTCTGTGAAGGGCCTTGGTGCACTGTACCTGATTATATTGGAACAGCTGAGCCCACTCCTCTGTACTGGAAACCTTGTGGCCCACATGATAAAGCCGTTCATGACCCAAAACCTATGCCCTTACAGTCTCTATCCAGATGTAATAAGGTAACGGTAGCAAACACCACTTCTGTTTTTTCTTGGCACTCCAGGCTCTGTACCATTCCCAAGTGCAGAAGGTACTTCAGGACCCATGAAGTCATCTTCCACATGACCCCTGAGAAATGAGCAGGACAATGCAACTTAATCTGGTGCTACTCACGAATTACATCCTGCATGTAAGAGAGAATCCAGTTCAGTTCACGTACCTGAAATGCAGAGATACAATATATGTACCAAGTTATTAATGATTTATAATATAGTAGTACCCAAGGTCCAAAGTCCCAGACGAGGCACATTTCATGTAAGTCCTCTAAAGTCTGGTTCAAAAGTGTAGGGACCTTCACACACAAAACCCAGAATACCCTTCCCTAACACTTGGAGACAGTCACTTGCTGCTACAAATTCTATTGTACAACCTGCACTTTAAATGGAAAGCCCCCTGGTGCTAGCAGTAATGATTTGGATTAGCACTGTGATTCTCCCACTGCCAGGGAAATAAAAATCTCATAGTACCACTCTCCGAGATTTCTGTGGCAACTCAGTGAATAACGGTAAAAGCAGCTGCAAAATAGCAAGTGAACAAAGACTACAGAGATATAATGGTGACTCAACAACCTTTCAATTGAGCTATTAAAGTGTCTGCAGTTCCCTTTATGCTGCAGGTGAATCAAAAGTGATTGAGCAGAATTAATCTCTCCCTAGAGCATTTAAAAAAATGTTAAAGTTTCAGTGCAGACTTCCTGGGCTCTTTCAAATCTGAGTTTCTTAAAAATTCCTCCCTGCTGTAACACCAACGAACTGAATGTCCAATGAACTGAATTTCAGCAGAGCTGAGTTTTGGAGGACCGAGTTAAAAGAATTATGTGAATTAGAAGTATATATATGGGGATTATAAACTTCCAGTTGAAATATATAAGCCTTCAGGAAATACCAATATCAGACTGCAAATTCTCTTGGTCTTTTACCAAGCACCTATGCATGTGAGGTAGTCACCTTGTCTGTGGAGCTCTGACTGACTGCATTTTTCAAAATTCCATACTGAGATCACAGATATTCAGGCATGTGAACAGACACTTTATGGGTTTAGCACTAATTTAAACATTTATTTAGGAGCCCCATGTGAAGAACAGGCTCCACAGCTCTGGCCTGGAAACTCGAAAGCCCGACTGATACGTGTATATCCAGCTCTTGTGTTGTTTTATGATCTAAGAAGAACAATTTTCCTTACCTTGCAACAAATACCAAAACTATAAAAAGCAAGGGTTTTATGAAGATATTGCTGAATGAGGGACAAAGGAAAACAAATTGCTGAGTAAAATGATTAACGTGGAAAAGTCAAAGCTCTCTGGGGAAAAAAAAAAAAGAAACCGCATCACAGGTTTTTAAAGTTTACGAGAAAAATACAATCTGTACATTTTCCAAATGTTTGGATAGGCTTCACTTCTTCCCACAAACACAGTTTCTCCTAAACAACTTTGTATTTTGGATTCAGACCAGGACTACAGAGCCAGAGGTGTCATAGGAAACTTATTTCAGGTGCATAAATGATGAGATTTGGCTGTAAGTGAATTTTGGATGGCAGTTTATCCAACCCAAACCTTAGCTACCTGACACTTAGCCCTGAAGTGGGCCGGCACTAAAAAAGAACAAAAGCATAACATTGCTCCTTCAGGAAACAAAAAGAAAAAAAAAAACAACACCCAACCATTCTAGGACACATGCAGAAACCTTAACATAACACTGGGACATGTGAGGTTTTTGTTTGTATAGATTGTTACCTCTAAGGACAAGTTTACTAATGGAAGTTGATTATCAGATACAACTAGTTGCAGAATAACAAGAAACCCAGCTGGTTCAGCTGTTAGTGTTGCTGCTCCCTGCAAAATTCTTTCTTTTGAGTGAAAATTCAATACACCTCTGCTAGCCCTCCTGTGTGATACAGAGTTGAAGAGAAAATTCAACTCGGGTTCTTCCCCCACCTCTCTCTAGGACATCCCAGTATCACTCAGTACAGCAAATCCAAGAAGGTGGGGCTTTAAAATACAGACTCAGACCTCCCAAAAATCAACAGCAGCTCATATCTCCTTGCAATCACAATTGTCAGTCTTTCTATGCCCTCTATCTGTTTGGTTCTGGTTTCTAAGGGACCAATTTCATTTTTGTCTTCCTTGGGTTTGTTGGAATTTCTCCATATTTGCATTCGTGCTACAATTTGAGTTTCTAGACATGTAATTACTCAAAATGACTGACAGCCTTCATGTGAAAAACTGTAATATTAAGGCAGTTCAACATCAAGTTTGCTTTGTCCAAGTAAGAGCATGGGCTGCTCAAACTTTCATTGCTGTCTTTCATTTCTACAATGTGCCTAAGCGGAGTTTTGAATCTGAAGACTTCAAACTATAACTGAGCAAATTCATAACCAAAATCTGACTTTTGTAAGTCAAGAAGGGAAATCCTTCACTGATCTCCCCTCCACGCACAGCCAGCCAGGACCCAAACAATGAGGAGAAAGCCTAGAGATGCACAGGCTCTTGGGGATCTGGATGAATTAAGAACTGTGTCTGTAATAGTAACAACAATTTCTTTTCCTAGAGACACACATGCAAGGTTGCATCTACAGTAGTTCTTACCTTCAAAAAGCATTATTGCAGAGAAGTGATTGGACTATAAGGGAGCTTTGAATAGCTGGGTGTCCCTATTTGTCAGCTGAGTTATAAAAATTTCATAAAAATTCACTTTTTATGAAGCAACAGCATCTCTCAAGAATTTTCTGTACAATACACCAGAGAAGTGGCTGAAGGCATTTGGCTTTTTGCCCCTCATAACCACTGAAAATATGTGAGCATCTAAATGTAATCGCACAACTTGTCCTGCTCTATTACTCACATCATGGCTTATCACGCTGGATACTGAGTGGCATTTATGAACATATTTAATGCCAATATAAGCAACAGAAGAATTAGCCAAAGAGTAATTACCTGTTCTTAGCTTTTACTTCAGGTTTAAGCAAGGCCAGTTCATTGAAGGCAGGTGTTCATAGAATCATAGAACCATTTGGGTTGGAAGGGACCTTAAAGATCATCCAGTTCCAAGCCCCTTCCACTAGCCCAAAGCCCCGTCCAACCTGGCCTTGAACCCTTCCAGGGAGGGGGCAGCCACAGCTGCTCTGGGAAACCTGTGCCAGGGCCTCACCCCCCTCACAGGAAAGAATTTCTTCCTCAGATTAATCTAAATCTGCCCTCATTCAGTTTGAAACCGTTACCCCTGGTCCTATCCCTACTCTCCCTGGTAAAGGGTCCCTCCCCCCTTTCCTGTAGCCCCATTAAGTACTGGGAGGCCATTCTAAGATCTCCCCAGAGCCTTCTGTTCTCCAGCTGAACCCCCCAACTCTCTCAGCCTGTCCTCACAGGGGGGTGCTCCAGACCCCCGAGCATCTTCATGGCCTCCTCTGGCCCTGCTCGAGCAGGTTCATGTTCTTCTTATACTGGGATTGCTTTTAGGATTCTGCTGATCACATTTACCATGGATTGCTGTGGACATGGATTTCAGCCAGTACCATGGCCACAAGCAGCCGCCACTAATTCCCACAGGCCCCTGAGGCAGATCGCACTCTGTTCCTCCTGCCAGAAGAGCTGCCATGTTTTGTCAGACTCCTGAAGAATATAGGTATTTGCCTCTCCGGGTTACTTGCAGATCTTAAAGAGAGAAAAAACCCTTTTATTGAAGTCTATACAGTTCATCCTCAAAGGACTGACTGGATGCAGATAAAGTGTAACTGAAACAGGTAACTGAACTTTGGCTGTACTCGGCCTCAGAGCAGAGTCCATACTGGACCGTGTCTTGAAGGGGTGAGTTTCATCCTGAACCTCATTCCCCCATTCCTTGAGTGAATCCTGATCATTCTCTAGGAATACAGCACTTGCAGCTCCTGGGATACAGCACAGATCTGATATCAGACACAGAAGGCAGAAAACCCCTGTTATCTGTACAGAACCCACAATATCCCTGCACTCTAACATACTTCTGAGTCTCTGTTCCTTCTGAGAAGAACATCATCACATGTAGAGTCCAACAAACACTGAAGAAGAAGAAGGTACTGAAAAACAAAATCCCCTCTAAGAATTAATGTGTGACTTGAGACTGGTGAATACAGAGGTGGGATAAGCTAAAGCTATGTAGGCTTAACAAAACTGGCAGGGTCAGTTACCAGATAATAGCCAAATGTCTTATCTCAATTACCAATAATCAGGCTACAAGCGGTAAAAAGAAACTTAATTGAAGTAATTTGATTTTAACCAGGAGGGTTTCAAAAACTAAAATTAAAAAATGGTCTAAGTGAAAAGTAATTCTAAACAGTTACAGCAGCAGGCTGGAGGACTATTTTCCAAAAAAAACACGTACCATTCCTTCATTGCTTCAAGGCTTCGTACCTTACCTACAAAAAACTGATTGGTGAAAAATCCATTTTGTTCATTTGTTCCTGGAAAAAATATGTGAGTGAGCAGAGGCAGGCTGTGTACCTTAACCAGCAGAACCCAGCAACATTCTTGTGGCCTGCAGGTACCAGTGAAGGACTGGGTAGGGCAGGGTTTGTGGTCAGAAAACTACCTTAGATTAGATCAGATAGTAGAGCTGGGAGAAACAGAGAGTCTTTGGGGCACAAAAATCGGAATTAGGTGCTGCCTGTGTGCTTTGAAAGCATCTTTGATTTTTCCAGCTATATTTGCTGGTTTAATACAATACATTATCTCTGCAAATCTTGGATTACCTGTGTCCTTAGATTGTTACAATTTGACAACACACTAAACAAAAATAATCAACGAACAAAAAAAAAATCATGTTAAAAAACTGAATAGTAGTTACAAGTTCAGCATGCTCCTAAATTTAAAGCCTGTTAAACTGATTTTCTTCCTTAACAAAGTATATTCTATATTGGGTCAGAGTCTCAGGGACATGAAGTTTAACTTCATGACTGATTTGCTGGTTTCACCACAGTGATTGATATGAATAAGCAACCGGTTTTCCTTATCAATTAATTATCTCCCCCCTCCCCATGAAAGGCAAAGTATACAAGACTAATACACATATTTTTAATTTATTGCCTTTATCTCTAAACAAATGTCTTTGAGACACAGGTCTGGGTCCTGATATTTGTGGAAATAGAAGCACAGGGGCAATGCCAAACATTTTTCTTGTGCCCTAAACTGACAGAGGGGAATTTGCCCTGTCAGAAGCAAATTAGGAGTGATGCTGTTTATAGTACCAAACCACCCCTGAACACGTGAAATGACTGCCCGTCTTTTTGGAATTAGCCTGTGTCTACAGACCTCAGCAGATAACTGGCATCACATAAATAAACAATTTTTTTAAAAGGTGCATTGAGTTGACAGAATGAGTCTCAAACCAGAGAACAGGAACACGTTCATTATGCTGACAGACCACTTTGACACCTCTCATGCAGATGATACCGTTAATCCCGATGAATATTCAATCTCCTCTGAGCAGGACCCTGAAATGCAATGCATAAATTCACACCTCTCAAATAGGACATCTTTTGGAAGCCATCCAAACACAACATTCTCCACCCATTTTTCCACTTTGGCTTGTCCTTTTGATTTCAATTAATTAAACATTATTGCATATGACTATATGTACATAGCAAAGAAAACCACTGTGTTCTCCAAGTTCAGGCCTCGATACTAAGGCCATACACATACCACTGGCACATGAACAAAAATTATTTTTCTCCCCTTAACACACATTTTTATGCAATAAAACACTTTGTTGAGATATTACAATTAATTGCAGTTGATGGCAAAACAAACATTCTACAGGAAACAATTAAGCAAATAATTAGCATTTTTTAATGGGTAACCAGCACCTAAGGCTTCAGGTTAACGCAGGTCCCACACCTTGATGTAGCCCACAAAATAAATCAAAAATCCTGTGGGTCTTCACTGTTACCATGGAAGCCTGAGGACATCGACATCCTCATGATCCAGAAGATCCTGGGGCTAAACTACTAAACATTATTCTTGTCTATGGAAAGGAGAATGTACCAGAGGAAGAATTTCACTGAATACCAATCGTTGAAGGTGGGAACTGAATACAGGATCACCAGGAGCAGTTACAGAATAGTAATTGCCACAGAGAATCTGCCACAACACACAAAAAGGCAGCTTTTCCACCAAGCAGTTATCTCAGAGACATACTTGTCCCACAGAGCAGGGTGACCTCTGTGGAGCTGGCTAATTCTGAGCACCAAGGAAAGTTTCACTGGTAACTGATGGAAAATGCTATTATTTTTCCCCTCACATCTAACCGCACTGGTTTTAATTTTGTTCTGACTTAATGGGACTGGATTCCATTAACACCAAAAATTAGACGCCAACAGTTCACAAGTGACAAGTGCCTTACAACAGTCAAAGCAAACATTTTTACTTTACCCATGGAGGAGATGGCAGCAAAAGGAAGATCTGAAGAACAGTTCAGGTTTTAAAGCAAAATTCCAGGACAGCTTTGATGAAGTAACTTGGCACTCATTTGCAAAACTGTTTCTAACTGAGAAGTTCCTGTAATGACTCTGATGGACAGATTCTCAAATTACTTAGCACAAAACATGTGGGCACTCTGAAACCTTTTTCCATTTATCCTAGTTCCTGAAGAGGAGTTTCCACCCAGTGCCCATATACCATGCCCACCTTTCCTCCTGCAGGCGTTACAACATGCCCTAAGAAATGCACAGCCTCAGATTCTCCTCTGTAAGAGCAAGAGCTTGCAGAGGCAACAGCACTTTGGATCCTGTGAACTCAGACTTCTCTGTCAAAAGATTCTCAATCAAATGCCCTTGACAATGAGCTGGAACTAGGATAGGCTGTTAATCCACATTACCCACAGTTAAGTGGTCGGAACAGGTTTGCCAGGATCTACTCTATTTCACTGGTGAAAACTGGGCAACTTTCAGGAAAAAGCAGTATGACTACAGCAATTCCAGTGCAATTTGGACAAAATTCCACACTAAAATGAACATCTTATTTTTCTTCGTCATCATCTTAGAACCCAGGAATCCAGCTGCAGGCTTTCTCTGTCAAGCCAACACCATCCTCTTACTCAGAAACCACTCAGCTGTCACCATCAGGCCCTGGTACAATATATTTCACATGAAACACCGTAAGGAAGCAAGCAGCACCATTCTCCCTCAATGAAGTTTCAGTTACCTTCATGGGTCACCCCACAAAGAGCACACTGCAGCAATCTTACAGTGTTTTGTGCATTTTGCAAAGATACTTGAACTCAGGGAAAAACTCACAGACAAAAGGAGCGTGACCTTGCTTCAGAGGGGGTGGCAGTGCTTCTCAGGGCAGAGACTGCCTTTATGTATGTCTTGTAGATACAAAGAACATAGCCTTAACAAAATAGAAGCTTTGATCTAATTTCCTCCTTTACCTACATGCACCTGAGCCGAGCAGAATACCTGAGGTAAAATCTTGTCTGTTCAGGGTCTACCCAGAAGGACAAAGGATTAATAATATTAAGACTCGATGTCCTGGACATCACCTCCCAACAGGGTCCTCTTCTCACTTTAAGCACTGAGGCACAAATAAAAGGAGTATCTTTGTGTGAGCTTCTAAGAAGCTTACTGAGAAGGCTGAGCAGTTTGAAAATGTAAAAAGAGGACCATGGTGTTTACATAATAGAATTGCTTCAATTAATATTGATCAGAAGAAGATATTCTTTAAGCATCCAGTAGGGTTTTGTCGGGGGGGTGAGAAAAGAAAAAAAAGTCAGTATACCAATCAATGTAATTACTTTAACCAGATCATTAGATCATTTCTCCCTGCACACTCCATCCACTCTACACAGTGTGGTCTCTGCAGCAAACAAGAAGGGATGAAGCAACTTTAATCCCTCTATAATCCTTTTCATTCTCAGAGCAGGTCCACCATGGTCAAAACTACCTTCAGTCTCAGTAATGATGTTTTCTACATGTTTCATATGTAAGTCAAAATTAACTGCAAGAAGAAATTCTAGAAAAACCCAACAGAACAGAAGCATCATAAAGTGGCCTCACAGCGTCACCCTCAGGGACCAACGGCAGTGCTTAGCCTCCCAACCCGCCTGGCAGCCCTCCTTTACCTGGGCAAGCACAGGAGGAACAGTTGCCTTTGTACTGATCAGCTGGAGACGGAACAAAGCAAACTACCAGCGGGGTTTAGAAGTGCCAGCACCCAGCGGGTTCTGCAGGACATCTGCCTGCAGGGATGACGCCCTCTTCATCCCCTGCTCCTGCTTCCTTTGAAATACCATGAACATTCCACACCTCGTGGGAAGCTGGGTCAGGCAGATGATTCAGCAGAAAATTTGGGTTAATTTTCCTGGATTGCCCAATAGGAACGTGCCAAAGGAACGAGGGAGAGTCAGACTGTCATCTCTGGCAGCAGAGTCAGCTAAGATCCTGGCTGATAGCAATCATGGGTTCCTCTCCAGAGGGTGTAGGATATGGCACACTTTCTTGGACTCCTCTGTCTTTCCTCCTACTAGCTTGACTCCTCTTGACCTCTCTTCTCCTGTCTTCAACTAGTGCACGGCATATCCATCATCGCTCGCTCTGCTCACCAGCAGACTGGTCAGTAGTAAGCGATGGGACAGGCTTAACCTTTCAGTGAACAAAAGACCTTAAGGTTCAGCAATAAAAAAATTAAAGTCACTGCTGCACACACATGATATTGCTTAAAAATGGGCAACTTCTCACAGAAGGGGAGGGCTTACTCATGAGCCCAAAGGCCACCCCTCTGCCAACGCCCAAAACTGGCTTCCAAGGATTTGGGGCACTCCAGCTCCTGGAGAAGGCAGCTGCTAGGATGTGTTTGATTGTTTGTTTTAATGTAAATACTCTCCTTCTAGTCTTGTTCCTGGGAAAGGCTGGACATTATTTTTAGATGGAAATCTAAAAATAATAACTAGATAATAGATAAATAGCCCAGACAGAAAATTCCAGCCCAAATGCTTATGATTTGGTAACACCATAATCCATTGAGAAGTGCTTGGGGCAGAGAGCTGAGGTGATCTTAGTAGGTGTACTACCAAAATTTCTTACTGCAATTAGAACAGAGACAGACAAAAAATAAATCCTTTAGAGCTGATGCTAGATAGCATTGACAGGCAGTGTCTTTGAACTGGCACAAGTTAACCCCAATTGACGGGTAAGGCTTGTACCAGCAGGTAGCTTTCTACGCTATAGGTTTCCTTTTAATTAACATGGTAAGATATCGGTGGAAGCCTGTGTGGAAAGTTCTCTTCAAAACTACTCACAGGGCATCCTCCAGCAAAACCTCTCAAGGGTCAAGGGCAGGAAGCAGCAGAGGCAGGCAGCCGAGCCAGCACGCTCCCTGCAGATGCACTTACCCTATTAACTGGCCATCCTGCTGGGTACAAAGGCTCTGCCCCTCACCTTGTGAGGCAAGGATTGAAATGATGGTGGATTGGAAGTGGAGATATAATAATAAAAATCAAGGCTGAAGCATCATCTCAGGTGCTTATCTGAGTGGCCGCTGTTTTGAAAAGAAGAAGGGGAAAGGTAAGCAAAAGAAAAGAGCAAGGGGACACCCTCTTCTGCCAGGGTCTGCCCTGCCCTGTCTGCACAGCAGCCACAGTTCCTGGAGCACTAACCCATCCGGATTTTGAAGTTTATAAGCCTGGAATAAGAATTTATCCATTTGTTCTTAGCCGATTTATTTGGCTGCTTTCCAAAGCTCTGGTCTGCTCCAGGGGTGATGCATTTTGTTGTTGTTTCGAGAAGTTTAATTAGGCAACTGGAACTGAGTGCCAGAAATAACCTCTGCACAGAGTTCTTCCCAAAATAAAATCTGATTACTGTAAGTAAGGTCCATGCCTTGAGAGAATTTGCAACCCTCACACTGTTTTCAGTCCAGCTTTTCTCTTCATTCATTTGGGAGCATGAAAAAAAAGCACAGACCAGTCAGATGGTGGCATTTCTCAGTGACACTTACTGGGTATCTGCTCATCAGCTAATTGTTTTTGAAGCTTCAGATGCTCATATAGCACATAATCTGGAAATTATCTTTGGACAGGGGGATAGCAAAATAACTATGCATTTCCAACCGGAATTTTAATTTAATGTCTCTCTTGCAGGAGGCCCTGTGTGCAGTCACACTGCTGTAAAGCAGCTTTCTGAGAAGTCAGGGAAATGGCAGCAATGTGACAGCACCATGTCTTTCACTTTAGAGCTACCTGCTTCCAACACCACTGCAACTTTCAACAACTTCTGACTGCCACATTGCTCACCGACTGTTGCACGGTTAAATTCAGCATTGCCTTGGGAAATTAGAGAGCACTCACAACTACAACAAAATTCACAGAAAGAAGACAGGCAGTCTTCCCCCTTATGCTGGCGAAATGGGACTTCCAAGAATGAGAGATTAACCCAATCTTTGTAGGAGAAGTCTGGCATTGATGCCTTCCTGGAAAGGATCCATCTCTCTAATGTTGTGGAGAAAAGCCCTCAAACTAGCAACGAGCCTTTTCCCTATTCCTTGAAGTTCCATCCAAGTTTTATTGCTTTATAAACAGCAGGAAAATAAATGCAACTTCCTTTCCCTTGTTTGTCTTACTCAGAAAACAACAGCAGCCTGTCAAGTAATAACTGAATGTAAAAAGAAAATTTAAAATAATAAAAAAAATGGAAAGAGCTGGGTCTGTCCTGCCAAAGCAGTTCTCTATTCCACCCCTGGGAAGGCAGGCCGACACCAGCAGTGGGTGAGGACACCCCCTCTCCATCAGATCTATACCTGGCCTCGCCCACCACACAGTCCAGGAATCCCCAGCTGGGGAAACCAGTCTGCTCTGAACGGCAAGGAGAGAGCACTTCCACTTGGAGCCACGGGTCCCCTTCCTGCCCTCTGGGTAACAACCAGACTCATGGTGGCAGGAGGTATTTTAATCCACATGCTGCACCAAATGCCACAGACACCTTGATCTACAGTCTCCATGCACCAGGGAAAATTCTCAAAAAGGTCTTGGCCCCTCAGTGGATCAGGAAATTAATGAGAGGAGAAAGATCTCAGCGTTTGCCCAAAAGCCCCTGAAAATACATTAAAGCCTTACTGAAAACATAGCAGCACCAGCGAGCAATCAGGACATCAGATTCTACTTTGATCTCAAACTGTCCCTGCCTTTTGCAGTATCCCTGTTGGGTGCTCGAAGAGGAAAAGTGCAGATGGATACTTGACTTAGCTTGGTTTGGTTCTCTCTTTTAGTTTTTTAAACATAGCTTTAATGGATCTTTTGGGTTCTAAAAAATATTCCAGCTGTGCAAAGAGAGGTTTATACTCAGTCTCATGCATCTCTGTAAGATGCATCTCTTAAGATTTCAACCACTGTACTTTAAAAAAAGGAAAGCTTTCCTTTAAGAACAATGGATCACAGAATACAGGGAGGGATGCCTAGAGCAGCTGCACAAGCAACTGCCAGACTAGAGAGGGCTCACCCACAGGCCTTCCCCCCAGCAGCGGTGAAACGACCAGCGCTGAGCGGCTGAGGGGGAGGCAGGTACCCAGCACAAGTGTCTAGCCCGGGGTAAGATCAAATTTATGGCTGACAAGATGCTGAGTTCATGTCTCCCCACTCTCACACTTTGTTCTGTTGCTTTGCACCTTGTGCAGTCCTCGTCAGAGGGCAGAGCGAGCCCACTGATGGGATAAGACAAACACACACCCCTGTTCCTGGTCCAGACACTCATGAGCATAAAAACCAGGCAATTAAAACTGCATCGTCCCCTCCCAGCAATTTCAGGAAGAGTCCTTCACAAATATCTGTGTCCATCTGTTTGACAGGCAGTTTGGTTCCCTCAGAAATGACGTCTCTAGCAATAGCACAGCATCTCCTTAGCACGATGTGCACTCACCTTTGATGGCTGCTTGCTTGGAGTGCCAAGAAGATTGGACAGCATAACGGAGGGTTAATGAACAAAGATTTCTTCTTCACCACAGCTGAAGAGTGCTTCATTTTCTATAGATATTCTGCTAAGACTTTGTGTTTTGCTAGAGCATATCTATTTATTTAAAATCCCGGAGCAGGTACTAGTTTCTCTGCCGTGAAATAATAAACCCTATGAGGAAATGACAAAGAAACACATGGTCTAAGAGCAACTCTGCCCAGCTGGCTTGCATGGTGATGTTGCCCAGCCATTTTATAATTAATACTCAAAACAGTGAAATGCCCATGTCAAACCCATGCAGTTTAACAGTCTGCAGGTCAGGCTGGGATTAGATGTACCTAATCCTTCCCGCTCTGCTGTACAGCAGCTGCAGCAGGAGCAGGGACTCCTGGGTTGGCAGCGAGAAACTCTCCAGCATCTTTCCCACAGTCCTGAAATTTCTGTGCTCTTGGCGCCTCCCCACAACTACTTCCTTATCTCCTGCTTCCTTGGACCTGCTTTCAGTGTATTTATCCTTCTGTAACACTTATCTTTGTTACCCAAATTCCAATTTATTTTCCTGTACCATTTACCCTTAGCTCTGCTAAAAAGTGAGCTGGTTTCTCCCCAGCCTGCTCTTTGAGAGCTACCACATCATGTGGATTCATACTTATTTTTTGGGTTAACATAGAAAAGATCAGTTAGAAAAACAAGACAATCCACCCCCACCTCAAGCTTCTCAAAGAGCCAGCATTCTGGTGACTTTCCTTACCTTTGATGGTTGAGATAAGGTCCTTTTATGGCCACCAGGAGATTTATTTTCAGAATAAGCGGATCCTGAACACAGATGCCAGCTGTTTCAGATCAGAGACCAAGGTGAAAAGTCCAGAGACAGCAGCAGAAGAGATTACAGCATAACAAGACAGAGTCATAGGTCACAAAGCTATAAACTCAGCACCTAGCAGTGCAGGGGAATAGGCTAGTGAATGTTTTGGGTGTCACTTTAATCGTCCTGCCTGGGAAAGGCCCAAAATAGTGAGTCCTCCACCATTTTGACTATTAGTGCAGCAGAAGCAGTAGAAACAGAGGGAATTTATATATTATAATGCATTCAGTGATTGCCACAGGGCACACTACATCCTGCCAGCCAGATATAGCTCCAAGTGAGGACATAAGCTATACCATGCACCCCCTTCATTTGTTCCCTCCCTGCTTACTCTCCCCATTAAACAGGGGTTCAAGATCATTCCAAAATGAATAGTATAAATAAATAAAATTTAAGAACTGTGTATTTTATTATTACCATTGTAAATACCAGTCAAGAAGAAGGGAGCAGGTTAGGACAGCTGAATGCATCTCTGCAAATGCTGCTGTTAGTAATTCAGTCACATCAACAGAATTATATAGCTCTAGAGCAAATGTTAAAGCATCATCTCTGACTGCATGAGTCATAGCTCCCAATGGCTGTGTCAAGTGGTAAAAAAACCCTTCTAGACCTCTTCACTTGATCTTTGGTTTCACTCGTTTTTGGCACACTCCCCCAGCTGCAGAGCCAGAAATAAGCCAGATGCACGTGAATCATCTGCTCTAGGCAGTCCCTGCCTTCCAGAAGGGAATCGTCTCATCATTCCCGCAGCTCACAGGTGCAGCTGGAGGACTCTTCTTGCAGCGGAAACTCAGGGTGACCTGCAGGCACCTGAGGTAAGGTAACCCTCTCAAAACTGCCTCCTCCTGCAACTCATCAGCCCCTTCACCTCCCTTCTGCTGCCCCACTCAGGCAATTAAAAAAATCTTACAGCGGTCTGTGCAATTATATCAAGACCTGGCAAAAGTCTTCTTTCTGCTTTGCTGTTTCATAAATGGTGCTGTCATTCAGTGCTTCTATGGCCTGACATATTTTCTGACTAACAACACAGCTGATTATTTAAGATTGCTTCAGCCAGATCCCGCCAACCCTTCCCCCATCTCACTTAATGAATTAATCTGAAATTCATGTCAGAGTGTCTGCTATGAAGCATTTTTTTTAAGTGGGAACACTGAATAAGCCACTTATTAATAAGGAATAAGTACTTGCAATAGTTATTCTTAATGAAAAATGGAAGGTGGTAGTGGTAGGAGTACGCAAGAGCTAATAATAGTGGGTTTAAATTACAGCCAGGAATATTTAAAACAGAAGTTGGGAAAAGCTCAGGGTAGTAACAGACTTGCACTGACTTCCTGAACAGGCTGTGGAATACCACTGCTGAAGGTTTGCGTTACAAGGCTAGACAAACATCTGCTGGAAAGGGCAGATACAAATGATCCTGCCCTGAGGGAAGGGTAGACTGATGCTCCCTGGAGCATCTTCCCACCTGCATTTTGTTGTGGGTTTCTATATTTTCCTCGGGCAGCACCAATGGCAGCCCCCTCTGAGCCCCACCACGTCAGTACTGCTACCCCCAGAGCCCATTTCTCACATGTAAAAGCCTAAGCCACAGTCAAGAGCTACAGGTATGCCATGGGACAGCTTCAGCAAAAAGGTGTTGCTGGGTCAAAACCAACTGTGAGTGGGGTTTGAGCAAGGCAGGGCAAGCCCTGCCAGTCACCCCTTGGGCAACTCTGTCTGCTGAGGTATGAAAAGCCCTGGAACACAGGCTAAGCCATCTCGACACAGAAAATGTACCAAAAAAGCAGCAGTGGCATGAACGCAGGCTGTTCACCATGTGGACTGGCGGTGGGGGTCGTGGCTAGTCTCCACTGGCTTTTCTGCATAGCAAGGATATAGGTATGCACTGGAGCTCCAATTTGCCTTTAACCACATCATAAACAACTGCACACCCTCTCCATCACATATATCCTGAAGTAGCCCCAGGATTCTCCAAGAATAACAGGGCAATTTTGCGTTTATTTGGGTTGGGTTTTTTTTTGTTTTGTTTTGGGTTTTGGGTGTTTGGTTGGGTTTTTGTTTTAAACAGCTATCTTATCAGCTGCTAAAAGCTGGAGAGAAACAAGTGCACTCCAGACAATTATGGAGGAAGTGGGTGGTTGGAAGTGACACAAGATGCTGAGGGCCCTTATGCAGACAGGAACTATTTTGAAACCCTGATGTGGAATGTTTGCTCTGCTCAGAGAAAATCCATGCCCGCTCACTTTAAATTGAAAGACTTCAAACACCACCCATCTACTCTTTCTAGTCTCTGCTATAGGACTGGGTACATAACTTCTTCATCAGAAGACTCTGAAGACTTCACCAGAGATACCTTTTCTTCCCGTAAGAATTTCCCCGCTAGTTACTTTCTACCATCAGTAGCATAAGTACTGTCTCCAGCACATCCTCATGACTAATATTTTAAACTCCACATTAAAAGCATGACTCACCATGGCTTTTTCTCCCTACTCAGCTAACACAAGTGACATAGCATTGGTATTGTTCCCAGTAACGGGGTATTTTTTAAATGGGGGAAAGCAAAAGGAGAAAAAAAAAAAAAGCTCAGTTTCCACTGTGTCCCTATACCTGCTGAGACAGGACTGTCTCTGTGCCACCTTGTCTAGGATCAGAAGACTGCCAGGTAAATCAGCCTGCTTTCCCCAGGGTGTAGGTGCAGTCAGAGGGCAGGACAGCCACCATGTGTACGTTAGCAGGAAAAATAACACATGCGTTTAAGCTCCTGAGGCACCGATGACATGAGGTCCTACTCCTGCTGCAGAGAGGCAGAGGGGGACAAGCCAGCCCGTGCAGGGGCACTGGGGAGAGGAACTGTGTGGGCAAAGCACCACGGACCTGATCCAGCCAGGGCCCCAGCGCTATCACCAACTTTGACTGGTTAGGAAAGACAGACGTGGTGTCCCTGTCACTTGTTCCTCCACCGCAGCCTGCAGGAAAGCGCAGCCTGTGCTCCCCAAAGGGGACGAGGTGCCACAGCATCACCAACCTTTCCTCCCGGAGCCACTGGCCTGACCTACTTCTGCCTGCAGGATGGACTAGAGCACCATCAGAGTTGACTGCAGCAAAACGTGATTTCAGAAAAATCTCATTGTCTCCTCCTCGGTATAAACACAGCCTTGTCCATACTATTAGTGCCTTATTTTATTTTTTCTGAGGGAAATGCATTACTGATCAATACAGTATGTTCTACTCTGTGAGAAGATGAGTAATTGGATGAATTATGAACAGAAGGTCCTTCTCTTCTGCTGACACTATCCCTCACCCATTCCTTCTCCTCTGCATAAATTCTGCCTGAAAATTCTCACAGCCAGAATAAGATTCATGATTAGCTCTCTATCTGCAAGTCAGATCTCCTTAATTCAAAAAAATTCAGGGTTAAGTCTCCTCCTCTCCTCAACTCAAGTCAGATCCTTCAGCCCAAACTGAGCATGGGGATGAACCAGCAGAGACGAAGAAAAGACTGTCAAACACAACACTTGGTTGCTTTATCACTATTATCATAGTAAAGTTTTATATGCAGGCACTGTGGGTCTTAAATGAAATATCAAATGTTATCTGGCACCAGGAACATGAAGTATAGCTGTGTACAGGGAAAAGGAGCCTGACAGCTTTGCTCTGGTTGTCAAAAAAAAAGCAGTTGCCTCATTCAGCTTTTCCAGCAAAAGAACCACTTTTTGCCAAACAAAAACAATCTGCCTGCTAATGCCTACAAAAAGAGGTGCTGATGGTCGTGGGGAGTAAAGGCAATTTTTTAATCCTATTCAGATGTTGAAAAGATTGATTTCTCCACTTGTAACAATGGAACAGAAGAAGATATAGAGATGTCTCCATTTTATCTTATTTTTAAAGTTGAGGTTGAAACAAGGTCATGAAATCTTCTCCCCTTTCAGTTTGCATGTGTCCTCCTCACCAGTTAAACAAAAGAAATCCCCTGAGCTTATTTCCCTCTCAGGCGGCCCAGGAACTGTTGCTGCCTTTTTGAACAGACTCCAGAAAGCTTGCCAGATGAAGTTATGAAGTCTAGTTAATTGTTTTAGCATATTGATTTCATGTTTCTATCGAGAAATGTATAGCTGGAGACACCCCAGGCTGGGTAGCCCTCCAATGGCTGCTACTGCCGCGCTGGAAACCCTGCTTGGTGCGGGAAAAGGTGGGATCCTCCAACACAGCAACTGCTGCTGTGTCCAGAGCCACAAAACCCCCCAACTTTCCAAAGTCTACAGCATTGCTGTGAAGGAGCATCACTAAGAACTGCTGATAAACATCCCAATTTTAGAAAATGCTGCAACAAAGAGAGAAATTTTGCTTTCAGAGAAGCAGAATAATTTAGATAGTAATAACTTTTCCTAAGTGGCTGATTCTGTGGCCAGGGGCATTGTGTGCCCTCACAGACCCACGATGCAAGGGTGTGCAAGCAGGAGGGAGAAAAACAGGCAGAGAACAGCAGCTCCCAGCTGGCCCAAGCAGGCACACTTGCATGCCTAAGCACGTGCTGGAATATATATGGTAGTTACAGCTGCCTCCCTGACGGATTAAACTCATTTAAAGTGGGGGTTTGGGGCGTAAACTAGAAACCAGACTTGGGTGCGCCAGGAAACAGCTATGGTGTATGGCATGACTGACTTGGGGGAAAAAATACCACAGGAATGACTGTATTCCGGTCAGACTGTAACACCACAGTTGTGCTTGGATGTGCAGAGCCCATGAAGCAGAGTAACATACAAGGCACAAGCAGAGAGACACTCAAATTAATTATTGACATTTCTTACTGAAAAAATCTTTCCCCATGCCCTCACAAGGGCAAACTCAGTGTCCACTGAAGTAAAGTACAGATATGTTAGCTGTGGGGGGAAATGGAAGAATGGATGAAAACATTAAAGTAGAAAATAAAGCAAGTTTCCATCATGAAAGTTCTGTTTGAGCACTCACATTCTTAAGCAGCCCTTCTTCTCCCAGCTCACACAGAAAGCACTAAAAAGGCTCTTCCCAGGATGAAGATTTACAAAGTTTACATGACTGCAAACAAGAACAGAAATTCTAGATGTGCTGAAGTCCAGAAGGGATGCCGGACCCACCCTGCCCTGCAGTCATGAGGCAGGACTACTGGCCCCAGATCTGTTGTGGTTCAACCCCAGCCGGTAGCTGATCCCCACACAGCCGCTCGCCCACTCCCCACCGGTGGGATGGGGAGGGAATTGGAAGGGTAAAAGTGAGAAAACTCACGGGTTGAGATAAAGACAGTTTAATAGGTAAAGATAAAGCCACGCACACCAGCAAAGCAAACCAAGGCATTCATTCACCCCTTGGCAGGGGCAGGCAGGAGCTCAGCCATCCCCAGCACAGCCGGGCTCCATCACACCTAACGGTGACTTGGGAAGACAAAACCCATCGCTCCGAACGTCCCCCCCTTCCTCCTTCCCCCCAGCTCTATCTGCTGAGCATGAGGCCGTATGGGCTGGGACCCCCTGGGGTCAGTCGGGGTCAGCTGTCCCGGCTGTGTCCCCTCCCAGCTCCTGGTGGGGTGGGGTGAGGAGCAGGAAAGGCCTTGGCTCTGTGTAAGCACGGCTCAGCAGGAACGAAACCAGCCCTCTGGTATCAGCACTGATTCCAGCACAAACCCAAACACAGCCCCAGACCAGCTGCAGTGAAGAAGATTAACTCTACACCAGCCAAAATGAGAACACCCTCACAGCTCTTTAGTTAAAGAAATAAGAGACAGTTTGGGGCATTGCGGGGGGATGTTGGACTCCTTCCGAGTTGTAGCAGAGAAAGGAAAGGCCGTGAGATTTGTAGGAGACAAAATCCTAAATCTTCATCCACCCTTTGCAGAGCTTTAACGTTAACGCTAAAAATAACTACAGCACCTGTGGGATTTCAGCATTCGAATTAATCAAGTCTTGCAGTGTTAGAGGGGGGGAAAAAGCATCAGAGGAACAAAGGGCGGAAGGATTTCAAGACCTGAGCGTACTGACAAGGACACGGCGTGCAGAGAACAAGCTGCCGTTTGTTCCTGTCTGGGGCAGATGTTCCATAAGGATTACAGCAGGGGAAGGGAGGGGAAAGAAATCAGGCAGGCACAAAAGCACATTGAGAAACAGGTCAGGCTAGCGCAGAGTTGTCAGCCTTCCCTACCCACAACATTAAAGCTTAATTAGTCTGAGATCTCTTATTAAGGTCCAGGAGCCAGGACAGCCTACCCCGGAGCTGCATGTCTTCAGTCACAGCTTTCCTCCACAGCCTTTCAGTTGTCTAGCAATGCCTTGCCGCTGCTGTACAACTTCCACACTTGATGCGAACTTCAGCGCTAAATCGTGTGACTCAGCACCTCCAAAGGGCAGAAACCATCATCATGCTCCACGGGGAAAGAGATGCTGAGGGTGAGAGATGGGAAAGACCTATTGGGGTATCTTGGCTAGTTGCTCTAGTCTCTGGTTTATGATATTATTTTATCCTGTTCAATTTAGATCAGAATAAGGCAGCTAAAATTCTGGTGTCTTCCTGAAAGGAAGATTGTGACTGACTTTGAGGTTTGGGACTTTTTTGTAATGTGTGATCCCAAATTGTTTTTCCTTAGAGTCATGAAAAGCTTCTTGTTCAAAACACTGTAATCTCAGTCCTATCAACATGCTTTATTTTACAAATATGCTGTGGATTAGAAGCAACCTCTCTCCTTTCATGGTTGTTTATAAAATAGTAATACTAGACGGTGGCTTTGCCCTCTAGCTTCCTCACTCCTGATGCCTCAGTGGAAGCTCCAAAGCCGCATCATTTGATACTTCCATTTTTGGATTTTGGTTAGCAAATTAGGATTTACACTATCTGTAACCATCGGTGGCTCTTGCTCCAATGTCAGATAGAGAATCCATTACTCTAGATGTTTCACCTTCTTTCCTATTTCCAGAAAGACTTTCCAGGCAGCTTTGTCATATTCACCCCTCCTGATCACATCACTTCTAGCATGTTTCCTGACATTGCATGAAAGGCTGAGAACAACTTTGACTTCTCTGTAATGCTCCAGTACAACCTTAGCTACAGCCTGGCAAAGTCTGGACCTTTCGTGTGATTCTTGTCCAATGCCATTTTACAATGAAAGCTCTACCTTAAGGTAAACGCTGTAGTACAACTTTATTAATCACTTGTCTGCAGTTCAGAGGGAAAAACAAAGAACAACAAACCCACACTGACAAGTTACATGTTTGTAGTCAGAAAGTTGACGGGGAAAATATGACTTAGTACCAGGCACATCAGCAGCCTGCTTTCTGATTTTCTGCTTTTCTGATTGGCAGGCTTAATGAGAGCTTAATGCAATGTTCAGATAGGCATTAACAATACGCTGCACTTAGATCAAGGAGAATGAAAGGCAAGAGCAAGCAACTGAACACTCAAACAAGCAATCACTTCTGTAACTTACTTTGGGGTCTGTGAACTTGAACTTCAGCCTTTCCACCATCTTCAGCCTGAGCAGGTTCAGTGCAACAGGCTCTGTTCTGTAAGGATGGGGAGCAGAGGGTACTAGACAGCACTTATTTCAACTCTGCAGAGCACAACAAAGATTCTCAGTAAACAATGGGAGGCAGCAATTTTTCAGCATATTCTATCAGCCAAGTTGCAGCAAAACTATGAATACATTAGCCTGCCCTTGTGGGATTGCTTTTGTTCAGTCAAAAGGACCAAGAAAGAATGAAAAAAAGAAAGGAAGAAAGCATGAATTGGGAAAAGAAAAATATTAAAAAAAAAAAAAGAGAAGAAAGAATAGCTGCCAAGTGAACTGGGAAACCTGCTAGAATGAAAATTAAATGCAATTGCCCAGGCAATTTATTTTTCTCATGGCTTTTTTGCATCCTTGTTAATGAAGTCAGGCTATGACAGATGTTCCTGGATGCTCCAGTCACCACCCAAGCCAGTGCCTCAGGACCTTGTGAGGGGCACTCAGTCCTTGCACGTACAGGTGTTAAATTTGCTCTCTAGAATGCAGATTGAGTGTCTGACAAATTAATACTCTGAATTTCTATTTTGATTTATTTATAAATGGGAATAGAGAGAGATTTTTAAAGTACTAATTAAGGAAGCAATCAAAGATGCATGCTTCAGGAGAGAAAAGGTGAAGTGTGAGGCACTTAAGGAATGCCTGAAATATTTGTTTCCTTTGCTTTAACTACTCTCTCCAAAAGTTGTTGCTCTTATCTGAGAGGCAGCAGCTTGTTGCCAAATGGAAGAGTTGAGGCAGAGTCTAATGGAGGCTTTTTCCAGAGCATTTTCTGATTTTGTCTACAGCATTTAACAGAAGAGAATCCAAAAAATGTGCTGACACCTTGTAGAGGGAGCCGTAGATAGCTAACCCCTGATGCAAATGTTGATATCTAAAATGTCAATCCTCAGCCTCCCACCTAATCCTGAAGACACTTGAGTGTCTGCCAACAAAATACTTCAGATATCTCTTCTTCTCCCTCTGGTGTGGAGACCACCTAAGTCTCAAAGACCAAACAGCCTGGCAGCAGCCTTGCACATTGCTTCCCACCTCATTCACCCACTGAACCATTCTTCTGCCTGTGCCCCAGGCAGGCCACGTGTGAAACAAAATGAAGCTATGCTCTCATGACCCTCTTGCCTTGAATAGCCAGAACCCTTCCAACAAAGATCAGGCTCAGCGATGCTCTCTGCTTGATAGACCTGAAGCCAGGTCCTCTCCAGAGAAGTGCTCCAACTCTTGATCTGCTGGCCTTCCTGGGACAGGATTCAACACCTGAGTATCTGCTCCTCTTTGCATAAATAATTAGGTATCAGTCAGAACACAGAAAAAAGGAGATTAATTGCTGTACATCCCAAGCTGAAACAGGTGTTCTCCTTGGCATGAAAGACAAAGGATAAAGCTTAAACTATATATTTCTCCTAAGCATTTCTGTCTGTTTGATCTCATGGATCCACATTCTGGCTTTTCTTAATCCCCTTTTCAGGCAGTAGCTGTTCTCACACATAACAGGGAAAGACTAGGCCCTAAATCAGAAGAGTATTCGGTATTACAGCAGTTGCCTTGATGCCTCCAAAGCTGGGAGAGGCGAAGTTTAGACTAAGGCTTTAGACTTTCCCAGATCTAGCCTCTCACAGACACCACTCTCGACAAACCCCCTCTTGTTCACATACTGAAGAGTGAGAAGAATGCAGGAGGTCCTCTTTGTGTTTCTGCCCAGCCATCCACCCTACATGTTAGCAAGACTACTGGATTTTGACATCAAGTTGCTGCTGGTTTTGCTTTATCCTGACACCACCCTCCACCATGGCCCACAAGGGATGAGAGTCAACTACACCAAATCAGCACCGTTTGTTGTTGGGCACTTCAGCTCCGACCTCCACTCCCAACTGGAAAGGCAGTAGTGGTACAGATACCCCAGCTAGCCATGGTCCCAACCTTGCAAGCCAGGGACACGTCACAGCACTGACGAGGGCAGTCAATGCTAGTTACAGAAGCCTTCCAAAGTGAGCGTGGGACCAAGACCAGGCTCACCAGGCAAGGGGAGGTGGGAAGGGAGATCACCTCCCAGGGGCACTGATGGCTTCCAACAACAGTACCAAGAATGTGGGGGTTTTGGATGCACCTCGACTGACCCTAACAGTGTCCCTTCGGACGCAGGTGAATGCTCCCTTGCCACACCACCAACCACCACAAGACTTATTCATCTCATGGTATTCATCACGCTGCTAAAGAGCCCCTGTAAACTCCATTCTGTCACAAAACAAAGCCAAATCCTTTTTCACATGTATTTGGTTTCTGGTGCATGGAAATGAATGATCTTCCCCTGCTCTTCACCCTCCTTTCTCTCCCTGTCTGTTATGGAGTGCCAATCAGTACTGCGCCCTCCACTTTGGACAGCACAATTATCTCTTGAGCAATCAGCTTGTGACATAACAAGCACAAACATCAGCAAGAGATAAAAATCAAAAGCAACGATGTTTTCACACAGGTGCCCCAAGCCGCCAAACAAGGAAACCATAAACTTGTAACATATGGTATGCTGGCAGCATTGCTTCCAAACAGATTTTTTTTTTTTCCAAGGAGCGTCGGTGTCAAGTGTCCCATGGGACTGGTAATACTCAAGATTCAGTACTCAGGAAGGCAGAATGATTTAAATGAGCCAAGAAAGATCCCAATAGCCCATTAACATCCCCCTGAAGTGACTGATAGAGGCAGAAAACAAGAATTTTTTTTTCCTCTCTCTCGAGACACGGCAGGCACTGAACACCGAACCAGAGGGGCTGATGTACAAGTTCCACTGACCTCAGGTTCAGCCATGGCCTGGCTCTGCTTCATCAGCTCTGCAGCCCTGACCGCCGGCAGCCTGGGGCACTCCCTGCACCTCTGGTGTCCCCTGTTATATGGCCCTCCTTCGGGGCAGGAGCACCGTCCCCGCGGGTCTGCGCTGATGCTCTCTCTTAAGGCAGCATTCATGCACTAATAAGTGGGCACTGTGGCACCACACAGGGGGGCTTCTCTGCAGGCGTGGGAGGTGAGTCCTTTAGGCTTCTACACACACATTACAGGCCATGTGATCTATCCCAGTGCTAAAAAATTTAGCCTTCAAAGGCTTTCCTGTCTGGACAAAGCCAACGTACAAATACGAATCCATCTGATCTGGCCTCCACCTGACCCAAACTGCCTCCAGGCAGCAGGAAGCCTGTGGAAGCACAGACGTGGATGATCTCCTGCAGAGCACTTCTAACTTGTAAGAGTTTTACCCGTGCCAGTGCCCTCAGACAAGGCCCACCTCACGCAGATGGTGCAGCCAGGGACCAAGCACCTGGGGGGTGTCAGCAGGACACATGATAAACACAAACTAGATCAGCTCATTTCAAGAAAAATAGGAGTCCAAGGAAATGAAAGCTTTGGCTAGCATCTTGACAGTAACAGAGATGGGAGCATCAGGATTAGCTTTGGGTAAATATAAACCAGTAACATTCAATTAATTTAACCTGTGTACATTATGTTATAAATAAGAGTCAGCATGGACCAGGGCAGATTCTGCACAACTTGTGGGGAGCGCGGGGAGGGGTGTGGGTGTGTGTGTGTGTCACACAGTGACAGAAAGGTCTGTCTGTAATCTCACTGCAATGCCAAGCCAGCCAGAGAGCCCTTTGCTCCAAAGCAGACTCCAGAGAAGGTGGTGAAGTGAGGTTGTCGCAAGGGCTCGAGCTTTCCTTTAGTAGCAGCTTGACCCAAAGTACAAAATGTAAGAAGGGATTCTTGCCTCCTCCAAAAGCAGGGATCCTCGAGACCAAACTAAACTTGGACAGCCATGTTTCTTCCCGATTTTCTGGATTTCTCGGTGTCCTTAATGTCTAAAGACAGACACAGACAAACAAGGATATCCACAGTTGTAGCAGCCTTATTTAAGTGTGTCTGTGGTATCACCCTTCAGAAAAAGGAAAGCCATGATCTTCAGGAGGAACCCAAAGCATTAAAGAAAGATGATCACAGGCTACTCCCTAGAAGACTTCGAGTTACATTTCCTCCATTCCCCCAGGTAATAGCCCTCATTTCTCAGAAACATTAATATGCCAAATTTCCACTGAGGAGGCAGCAGACACCAAGCATAAAATAGGAGCTGTTTCTGTAAACCCTGGAGACTGAAATCCCAACTTTATGTACAAAATATGCTGTCATAACTGTACATAAGTTTTTTCTCAACATGCTTTAGCAGTTGGAAGAAAAAACCCCTCACTAGCAGCCTTTTTGCTAATGCTGCCAGAGACAGCACTCGTGGCACACGCACCAACGGCTCCCACAGCCATCACAGGGCAACAGCCACCCACCACGGCGGGGAGCAGCTTGGCGGGTTGATGATTTGCCCATGACCCTCCCTGCATCAGTCCGTCCCCCTCTCCCACAGTGGTGCAGGAGTTGAGGAGAACTCCCCACCGCACCCCCGAGACACGCGAGGACACGGGGAGCGCCTGCTCCTGCCCCTGGGGTTCTGCTCTGTCTGATAATGGGCCGCGGCATCGCCCAGTGGGTGGTGAACTCCCAACCCCCGGAGCGTCATCTGAACATCCCCCACCATGTACTGTAATACTTATAAAAATAGATATTATAAAATATAGGAAAATGTATTTTATAATCTATATTGATAAGATATAAAATATATTATAATAAAATTTTACTATAAAATTATATGAAAATTATTATAAAATTAAAATGAAAAGCCTCCTGCTGCAGAGTTGAAGGTTTG
>NW_020799102.1:10908476-10922524 GCF_003259725.1 Athene cunicularia | reverse complement strand
TGTACAACGGCTGCGCTCTCGTGGGAGCGGGTAGTGGCGCCTGAATCCAGAGCTACAGCGGTGCAAACCTGTCAGCATTTATCGGCCTGCTTTCATACAAAACTGCAGTTGCAGACAAAATGCCATCCGGACACCGATTTTAGCCCTTACCCCTCCACCTGAGCATGGCAGGAGGAAAGCCATGCACTCACCAGGTGACTCAGAAAATTCCTCTCTGCCCCTCTATCCCTTGGTAGAGAAACAAGCAGCGCAGCTCCCTGCCACAGGGACCCCGTGGAGGGAGAAGGGATGTGAGCATTGTTCTCTGCTCCTCTCTATTTTGCAGTATAACGGACCACCACATCTCCTTGGCACGGTCCTCAGGGGCTTTTGAAATAAGGCTTGTCAAGAAAGAAGTTGAAGGTCCCAGAGAGCCATCTGATGAAGAGCAAGCGAGTTTTTATGTGTTCTAAACCCTCCCACCCAATTTTTCCCCTGCTGCCAGGCAGTCCACCCCTTTCAGCACGCATTAGCGAACATCACAAGCCTATTGGAAAAAGTGCTGGAAATGAAAAATGAAATGTACTCTATTTAGTCTTCAATTAAGGAAGAAGAGTTTATTCCACCTCTCTAGGGCAGCAAAAACTGGAGCAGAGTGTTAGGTTCATTGAACATTAATGATCTTTTCCTATTATGCTAAATTATTGTTTCCTTAGCCAGTGATCAAATACAATAGCTTTATTAAAGCCCATTTCAGTTAGAAAAAAGAAAGTGCCTTTCTGCTGCGGTAGCTCTTATGAATGACAAAGGAGCAAGGGCCCTACAACAGGGTGATTGTTGGGAACAAGGGAAGCGATGGTCCCTGCTGCTTCTGCATATGCCCTCACCTTCCCTGGCCCCAGAGACAGAGACGTGGAGCTGCCTGAAGGAAAAGATAATTGCAGCTTCGTGCTCACCCAGCTCTGTCCCCCTCTGGCCCCTCTGCCACACAGCAGGTACCACTGGGCAGGTCTTGGTAGGGCCCTGCTCACAAGTATGCAGAGCTCACCCCACAAAAAAAACCCAAAACAAACAAAACAAAAAACCTAAAAAGGCATTTAACTTATGACCCAAGCTGGATTAAAGTGTCTGCTTTTGGCAGCGAGGAGCAAGTGCAGGCTTTAATAACCATTCCTGTGGGGAAAAGATCTGAAGCAAAATGAGCCAATTTTGGTGCAAGTCTATGGAGGCAATGCTACACTCTTTGGACAAAATTAAATGAAACAATTTTAGTATGGAAGCCACAGTCCAATGTAATTACAACGGCCAATTGATGCTCTGATATAAGTATGCTGCTGCTGAAAGGAAAAGGATATGAAGCCATGGCAAATACAATGGGTATAAAAAGTAAGGTTGAAATTAAGTTAGGGGATCATTGTAAACCACTTTTGAAATGTATTTATTTATACCACACCCCATCTGCGTCCCTCTCTGACACTATAGCGCTCCAGTGAGACGATTGCCTCTCACCCACGACTCGACACCACCCCACGTGCTGTTCATGAAAACTGTGTGTGTGGCCTCATCTGCTACAAGAGGAGAACACAGAGGCAGAGGTGTTGTCCCCAGAAGCCCCTGAGCCATGAGCGGCTGTGTCCCCCCCCTCTCTACCTGCTTGCCCCTGTCGGGTGAGCAGCTTGGCCCGGCTGGGTCATTCAGCAGTCAGGGATCCTCCTGCAGCGATCTCAGCGGTCACCTTCACACCTCTCTCCCATGGTATTTAAAATGCCATTACTCCTTAATCTGCAGCAAACACAAAAAGTTACTTATCTGGGCCACAGCTCAAAACTGAGTGGGTTTGGGTAGGCAATGGGAATGATGGGTGCTGTTTGCATGGTGGGAGGCACATGGAGGAGGGGAGGGAGACAAGCAAGTGCTGGCAGAGAAATGCTGCTGAGCACGTGGAGAACGAGCCCAGCAACCCCCCTCGGAGGTATGAGATTTGCTTTATTTCAACAAAACACTTTCATGCTATGGGAACTTCAATTTTGAAGTTGTTTCTTCCTGCCCCAATCTGTCTCTGTCTTGCCATCCTTGCCCTAGTGCCCTGTGATGTTAAATACCCTCCTTGAAATCTACCTGGGTAAGGGGAGGATCAATAGGCTCCCAGTTTTGCATCCATGGCAACACATACTTTACATATCATTTTATCCTGAACAAAGGAAAATTAAATACTTGATGTGAAAAGACTTGGGGTTTCAGGGAAGGAGGGGGGAAGGGAACAGGCTTTGCCTCCAGGTGCAAACCTGTCATACAGAATTCTTAATGCAATGCACTTAAAGAAAAGTGTTGATAGAGCAAAACTTGAGGCTCTGTGAGGACCATATGAATGCCAGACTTATTTCAGCTACTCACAGACTAATGCAAACTAACAGCCATCACCAACCCTCAACAGACAAACATGCAAACAAGTAATTCTCAAAAAAGTAATAATAGAAAACACACACACACACACACACCCCAAATAAACCCTACCAAGAAAGATCAGATATTTACATTTTGGACTAATCACATTCTAAAGATTATTCTAATCTGGCTTCTACTGGCAGAAAGCTAGAAAATCAGTTTTCAAGCTGCAGTGGTTTAAATCAAAAGGAAGTCCTCCCTGTGTTCCTGAACCCTGGAAGTGTTGCTAGTACTAGGCGGCATTTGTGATTACACTGGGTTGTATATCTGATGATCTACAGAAGCCTCACCCACGTCTAATGATTTAAGTTCATTATTTTCCTGTCTTAATAAAGGTATTTTTCTTTTTTTTGAAGCTACTTATTCTGAAATTGGGTTGAACAGTAATTAAATTAGGTAGTCAAGAGCATAAAATGGCCTGATTTTCTTCTGCTGTGCCCCTAGGGTTTTATTTACACAATCACAGAGCTAGTAAAATGCATAAAACTCTACATTCCTTCTATGGTTTAATTTTACAATCATTATGATGCACACTTTAAAAAGTGCAAATTCCTACACCCTCAGCAAGGCAGTAGAAAGACCATCTCCTGGTTGTGTGTCTATCCACATGAAAAACCAGCACTGACGTTGTTGGAAGCCTGACACTCCCCAGTCAACCCTACCTAAGGAGCAGGATCTTGGCCCAAAAGGCTTCACCGGCACAGAGCTTCCTCCTGGTCTCCTGTGAATAATATATCCAGATATGCTCCAGCTGATTGCGAGCAAAAGCAGGAAGGCACAAAGACCACAGTCTCAATGGACAATTTGGACAGATTTTCAGCATACTTTATGGTTGTGTATTAAGCCATGTCCCCAGGGTGGGGATCCCAGAAGACAACATATGTAGGCATATAAGCTACTGATGCCACACTTGTGTTCATTAAGAACAGAAAGATCTTAGCGTAAATATGTGGAAAAAGAGAAATCATCCATCTGGATAGTGAGGAGTGCCTGCAGTGGGGTTATTCCATTTAAATCCACATCACTGCTCTTTGAAGCATGTGTCACACAAGGACTCTGGGAGAAATATGAGACCAACAAAGATGTTGTATTAATACAGGCTATAACCATGCCACAGCTCTCTTCTCCTTGCAATTATGACCCTGAGGCTTGTAACTATAATTCCAGGACCGCATTACCTTCCCTTTGCTTTGAAGCAGCACACCAGCATGGGGCAGGGGTGCAGGGGGAGCCAAGCAGCAGGAGTGAGATTTCTACTGGCTTCCAGCAGCAGCATGGGCAGCCAGAGCCACCAGCTGCCAGCTCGGGGCAAGCGGGTCCCCTGAGGGGCCACGCACGAGAGCCCCCGCCACGCACGGCAGATGGCAAAGGGTCCCCCCCACCCACAGCTCCAGGAGCCCCTCTGAAGCGAAAGCACGCTGCTGCCCACGCAGCCTGGCTGGCGAAAGAAAACCCAAGTCTTGGTGGCTTCAGTGCAAGGTTCACTTTAGCTTACCTCCACCTTCAATAAAGTATTTGCTAGAGCTGTCCCATCACTGGCCTTGCTTTCCTGCTGAGTTAGGTGCTCTGGCTCTGCCAGCACCACGCAACGTGCCCTTGGCTTCTCCATTCCTGTTTTCCTCTTACCGCCCTGTAACATGAGGGCAGCAAGAGACTTGCTCCAAGAGTGCTGTGATGCCACACTCATCTTTGTAAAGCGCTCCAAACCCACTGTGAAGTGCTCTGCAAAAGTCCAAAGCACTAGTGTAACACTGTCAATATTTATTGTACTGCTATCTCTGAATGTCTGCGTCATCATCATTAAGCATGAATATTATTATTTATTATCTGCCCATGCTGTGTCTCAGCTCCTTGACAGTTGTACAGAGGTGCTGTAAATTCTTTTCTTATATTTGCCCTTTCCCAACAATTTCAGGAAGATGTACACACATCTGAAATGTTAGAAGTCAAAATTCCATTATTTCTAACCCACCAAAGGCTTCATCTGGCTCACCTATATTTTTCAACTATTACACAAATTGAGAACTGAAATGTGAACGAGCTTTGTGAGTAATTCATGTCAGGCAGGATAATTTTTAAAGTTGTTCAGTGAGTACACTCTTCTTTCTGAGAAAAAATTCTCTTGATGACTGTGAACATACCGATAGTTGCTGGAATTGAAAGAAATGGATGGGTATCATTAAATTGACAGAAGATTGAAAAACAACAATGAAGAAAACACTTACTTGCATTTCAATATAAAATAGTGTCCTGTGTTCCCCACCACCCTAGCTGGCGTTTCTGGGGTGCAGTGTGTAAGCCTGGGTACGTCCTCCTAGTACCGAGAAGAGCTGGCACGCCCCGTGGGGCAGGCAGACCTGTCTGCGTGTGCTGTAACGTGCAGCAGCACGTGTGAGTATCCGTGGTGTCTGAGAACCTGCAGCAAAGCGTGGACAGCACCGAAAATTATCTCGATGGTAAAGAAAAGGAGTTGAGTGGTTTGAACAGGGTGAGGGGTCAACATGCTTAAGTGCCCTTTCCAGATGTGGCATTTGCCCAGAGCTCGTGGCAAGGCACTGAACTGCGCTAGGGTGTCACAAGCAAGGACAGAAACACTTTAAGTGCCACTGGAACAGATGAGCATGCTCCTTGCTGCTGGCCGGGCTCTGCTGAGCCTCCTGCGGGAGCGGCCGTCCCTCCCCAGTTTCAGCAGGGCTCTTGTCTCAGCCTTGCAGCGAGCAGCTGCAGCCTTGCCTTGCAGGATGCTTCTCCCTGCTGCCTGATGGGTCCGTTGCTTTTGCTCCCCAGCTCCAAGGTTGAACCCGGTCTCTCAAGAGCAGCCTTAGCTGAAGTGCTGAGGATGATCCTGGCTGGGAGAAGCACCAAATTTGGAGCAAGGCAGTACATTTCTTCAGCAAATATATAGAAACCTCATTTTTTTTGCCACTTGGTACCTGCTAGAAATCATGTGTTGGATTTCCCACTTCTGTGGGATGAGAGCTGTGCCTGTCCTGGCTCTTGGCCCCAGGCAGAACGTGGCCCCACAACCACGCCGGCCGGAGCACGGAGCCGTGGCACGGTGCTTGTGGCAGACAGGGTGACGGCTCCTGGAGGAGCCCGGCTCTGTCTCCTGTGCCAGCTGCTGCTCTGCCGACGCCAGATTACACTTATATCTTGCGGCTTCCCAGGCCACCTGTTTTGATCCTGTCTGAACACGCTTTGGGTTGTTCCATGGCTTGAACATCTATTTGCAACCGAAGGGGGCGGGAGGCAAAGAAGGACAAAGGAAGATGGTTGTGCTGGGGCTGATCCAGAGGGTTTTCTTCTCCCAGGGCCAAACAAAGCCTCCCTAACACTTGTACTCACTGGTGTCGTGATTCATATCAACTGCTGTCACGGCATATGCATCTGTGATCCCTGTACTAACCCATGCTGCCCATACATTCACAAGGAATCCGTACATAGCCCACGAAGCAACCAAGCCTTAAATCCGTGCTTCAGTATGTAACCTCCCTGTCCCATGCCTCTTTGATCACACACAGCTTTCCTGATGTCACCAAAGCACTCTTAAAACTGATGGCTTTGCTGTGCTGTTTTATAGGAAATAGACGTTGCCACATGGAGCAGTTGTCTGTTCTTCCTTCAGCATAAAGAAACTAAATCTGACAATCTGAAAGGAAAAAATTGTAGCCTGGTTTGTTAAGATTACCGAGGAAAAAAATCCTCAAAGTTCTCTTTTAGAAAATAAATGAAGAAATAATTTCAATTATTTTTATGGGAATAGATTAATCTCAAGGAATACCAACTTCAGAGTCTACAGTACAGTTACTGCAGTGTCCTGATTTGTGTAGGAGAGGTCTAGAAAATGAAACAGCCTGGAGACTCATTATTGACAAAAAGAGCCTCATTTATGTGCCTTGACTAGGAGGAGCACAATACAAGTGAAATAACCATCTAGACTATTCACAGACAAGTAAATCACATTTCTAATTTAGTTTTAATCATCTGAAACACTGTTAGAAACATGAGGGGGGGAAATGGTTTGGTTTTCTTCTTAAAAGAAAACAGGAGACTTAACCCGTTTAACCAATCTGTGTCAGCTCCAACCACTCATCTCCAGAAAGTCAGACATTTCATCAGCTCCCTAATAAATGACAAACTGGTAAGAAAACTGTCAGTCATGGGCCGTGGTCCTTTGTTCTACAGCTGACAGGTACCTGAAGAGCCTGGTAGCAGCTCCTCTGCATGGGCTCAAATGGAGGGACAAGTGACTGTGCTGGGCTCTGCCCTCTGTGACTCCAAAAGCCTCAGACTCTGTCATGGGGCAGTATCCCATGTAGTGTGTTGTGCTGGTCCCTAGGCTGCTTCCATCCCCCTCTGCACCGTGCCACATTGTTGGGAAAGGAATCACTCAATGCTATCTCCTAACCCCCTTAACGAGCCTTGAAAGCAATATAGCTGGGCTCACTGTGACGTTCCCAGTTTGAATGTGTGGGGTTTCTTTCTTCTTTGCTGCTCCTTGTGATAAATTTCTACACAGGTAACTGTTTTTATGAGCCAGAAGATGACTGCCTCATTTTTGGCACAACCTGAAATACTCTGTGATAGAAGAGCTCATAAAATCTGTCATCCTGCCTCCCACATCAGGCTCTGGGTAGCTGGGCTCCTGGCAGTCTGCTGGCTTGCTCATGGAAGAGAGGACTGAGAAACACCACTGTCAATCCCCCTGTACTTTTTAAAAGTGGGGTGTATCTTAAATAATACCCGCTGTGGATATAGCCGTTACCAGCTTTTGCATCCACATTGCAGGCAAGCTCATGCTCTTAGCTCTGCAGGGCTGTGAATCAGAAAAGACTTTAGCCTGCATTTAACAAGTTGCAAACAGAGGGCCTGGTTTTGATCTCTGGTGGCTATCAAACCAGGAACTGCCTTGCTGGGTAGCTGGTGGGAAAGGAAATAATACCATTAACATTCTCCAGATCCTTGCATCCAGGTTCATCCATAATGTATGCTACCTCCTTTTGCACTGCACTGTTAAAAAATTAAAAAATAACACTTTGTCAGGTGAGCAAATTCTGTATGTTTTTAACAACACAAGAGAAGCGATTCCTTTTCCTTAGCTTGAATGTGCTAAAGGGCATTGTAAACTTTGGGGATGATGAAGGTGACCCAGCTGAACTAAAGCAAATTGACAAACTGCAGTCACTTAGACAAATAAATTCTGTGAGCAGACTCCTAGATAGTCTACAAGAAATCATGTATGGATGAAAAAATTCACAATGGCAGCTTTAAATCATAGTTTATTAATGCCCTTTCCCCCACAGCAGGACACAAAAGGAAACCAGCAAAATAGGCGCATTAAAAAATGATGACTCGTCTGACTGAAACATGTGATATGCAGAAATACACCCCCCCCTTCCTTTGTGCTGGGATTGGGGACAGTGATATAAAATGTATTCACTCCTTACCTCATTACCAGGTTGCATTATTGTGCTTGAGGTAAACGCCTGTCTGTCCTCACTGCAAGGCATTTAGGATAGAAGTACAAAATCAACTTCAGCTCAGTCCATACACAGACAGTAACTCTAACTCCTGCGTGTGCTTTTGGGGGACATGAGGAGCAGTGAGGGGCCTCCCAGCCTCGCTCCTTGCCCAAACCCACACCAACCCCAAACCTCCGGGAATCCTCACCATCGCACAGCTGCCAATGTAAGCTCTGAGGATGCCTTGAAGCTGATGGCATACCCTAGTCCAGACAGTCTGGGCAACTCTGGGCTCTTACATATTTGGATATTAACTTATATATGTGCATTTTACGACACCAAAAGGAAACCTTTTATATGAACTACTAACAACTCCAAATGGGGAAAGTAAAAACATTTTCAACATTTCATGAGTTCTGGTAAATAATACTGAATGGGTTCAATTAAATATTGAGGGCAGTAAAAATTACCGAGCGTGCAGAATGTTACACAGGCTGAAATCCATCACATAACAAAAACATTTAATGACAGGTTTTGAAAATGAGCCTCTGCTTTCAAGATCACAAACTGCCAGTGGTCTACACAGGGGAAGGGCAGGTGCCCCTTCCTCGAATGCTGAAGGTGCACACCTTCTGCTCCTTGTTCTGTGACACAGGCTGCCTAGAAAAGACCCGTTTCAGAGCTTGTTGCAGGAAACCTGTCACAGAAAGTTGAGAAAGGAGCTGTGGGGGACACGCTGCCTCTGCACCCGTGCAGGTTTCCTCAAAGGATGTCTGTTGCGTGCCCTCCCCAGCACCTGCAAGCATTCAGCTCTCTGTCCTTCCCTGGAGTGCTTCCCCCTCCGTTCCTGTGTCTTTCTATATCTCACAAGGTGGCAAATGTGAATTCACTGAACGGGTCCCATTGCTGCAGACATAGCTGGGGTGGAATTCACCTGCTTTGAAGTGCCTCAAAATCTGTTTCTTTTTTTGAACATTCATGCCTTTTGACTACTTCTTTGAAAACACATTCTGCTGGCTTGACACCGAGGGCTGGCTTGACACTTAAAAAAGCCCTGGTGATAGAGGGTAGACAAGCATGATGATATCCTGGCAGTATGTGTAACAGTGCATTTAAATCTCTATTAACTGTATTACAATATGTTATAATTTACTTTTCCCCACCTGAAAACCCCCCGCCTGTATTTCCCTCCCTGGGATAGGAACTGGAGGAGTCTGGGTGTTCAGGATGCCTGCTCAATTCTCCCTGCAGCAGCTATAGCTGCATTTTGCAGTCTGTTTTCCCTTGGCTTCCTTTCAGAAATGGTCTGAGTGTCACACGTACAAAACCCCACCACCCAACCCCCCAAGAAGTGATTGACTAACAGGACCCCTCAAAACCAGCCAGCCCGATGGCAGCGTCAGACCCTCTCGGTCATCCTGTTACCGCTGTTCACCCCCTAGAAACCCAGCTCAGCTCTTCTCCTGGCGTGCAGTGCTGGCTTGCTTTCAGGTGGGATTATCTCCTTCCTGAGCCTGTACAGCTCCTTCCACCCCGCAGGCAGCAGCGGGCAGATCCACGTGGGACTGTGTGCGCTCCTTTCCCGTGAGCTCACCCTGCATCTCTGCCCAGAGCAGGCGATGGAGAGCCACAGCACCAGAGGGGGTTGAGACGTTACAGGTGTAACACCTTGTTCCTGCCCCACACTGAGTCAGATTAAACAGTCTCCAATACTGGGACTGATAGCATTTGTTAAAACACCAGTTGATCCGCATCTCTCTTGCAGATGCAAGTCACCATGTCGGGAAATAACTTCTGCTCAGATGAGTGCGTGTTACTTCGGAGGGCAGAGCTATGTTAGCACCCGAGACAGCAAGATTTTCTAGGTTATGGAGAGTCAGAGGAGCCATGCAGACGCCTGGCAGGCACTGCTTACTGTGCAGCCCGGACCGTCCTCCTGGGAGATTTGCCGCCTTCAACCCAAGCAGTGCAGCTCTGAAGGAGCAATTAAATTTTATGCTGTGGTTGCAAAATAGGAATAATGTGCAAAATGGGATTAAGTCTTAATATGATCTCATATCCAAGCGAGTCCTGGACCACCCAGTAACGTCAGTGGGAAAATTCTAAGTATTATTACCATTAAAAATAATGCACCAAACTTCAAAGGGAAAGCAAACCACAAAAACTATGCTGGTGATGTTAAGGATGTGCTGTACGCCCAGTAAGTCAAAGTGTACTAATTACATTTTCACTGTCTTCCACAGGCCCTGAGGTATTTCCTTAATCTTTGACTGGGCTGATGCAACCTCAGTCGGGCAGCAAAGTGTGGTGCCAGCGGTCACCTTGGCTCCATCTCTGGCCTTTGCATGAGAGGCGATGGGACGCTGCACCTGGGAAGAGCTTCCCAAGCAGCGGAGAGAAATTCTCAAAAGGAAACAAACAGCGAAAATAAATCCAGACCGGAAATTACTTCAGATGCAAGTGAACAGAAACAAAGGAGATTTGTGCTGCAAATGCCAGTCTTTCCTCACTAAGTGGGAGCCCCACTTAATTCACCCAGGTTCTGCTGTTCGGTGCTCCCTGGGGGTGCAGCAGCCACTGCAAGCACAATTTTGATACCCCTTAGGCCATTCTTGGAAACTGTGACTTCAGTCCTCCCTTCATACTAGTAGGGTTTGGAAGTGACATCCCAGAGAATATGAACTCAAGCTGGGAGTAGCAACAGCCCCCTACCCTACACGCCTCCTTAGATTCCAGTGAAAGAAAGAATCTGGGGGAGGCACTCTGAATTTAACCAGGGAAACCTATGGAAACATGGGACTGAATGAAGTGCATTCAAATTACAACATCCTCTAAATTTTTTCTGCTTTCTTCTGAAGCTAGTGTTATCAGTTAAGCACAGGAGTCTCCACAGAGATGCAAACCAGACCTCCCATCTCACATCTAGGACAGACAGCACGCTGCCCACCACACCCAGCCCTTTCAAGACTCTTTTCCAGATCTATGCAGCAGCCCTCATCTGACCGAGGCACCCGTGCAGCCAACCTGCAAGCACATACTTCACTGAAAGCCTGTGAAAAGTGGTGGGAAGTTAAGGGCATTCTCAAGCGCTCTGCTGAGCGAGGCCCCAAGCCCTGCAGCCCCATGCTGATACACCTTGAGCAGCCGATTCCTCGGGTGAAGTGCTGCTGGGCTGCTGGCAATACAGCCAAAGCGGCTGATCCCGCTATCAGAACAACCTTCTGCTCACAGTTTCCAGGTCCTAAAGCCTTCTGGTGCTCAAATAAACAATGTTTCAATCTTCTTTGCCTGTCCCATTACTGTAACGCAAAGGAAACTCCTACTGGAAGAAAGAAGAGTTAGACGAGTGCCACTGATATTACACTGCAAACTTTTACAGAGTTTCACCCTTTGGTTCTGCAGGTAGATAGATGGTCAAACATCAGACAGCATATACAGCTAAAACAGAATGCATAAAGCGTAACCAGACCACTAATTTACAAAGCACTGTTTGCCTTAAAGAAATCACATGGAAGAAAGTTAAGTTTTCCTTAACGTGATGGTAATTCAAAGCTTTCACTGACACAGAAGTAGATGATCTGCACCAGAATAAAATGCAGTGCCAAAGTGAAGTATCATCATCCACACTCGTTTTCTCCACCCTCTCTGAATAAACACATTTCCCAGTTGGGCACAGCTTCTCTAGCACAGCATCTCTAGTTTCACACCAACCTACAACTACACCATTTTTGGAACACATAACCTATATATAACTTGAGGTAGTTACCAGTCACCAAATAGAAAACCGTGTTCTTCTCAAAAGGTGTAATTATCTAGGCTCTAGCCCTAAAGACCTTGCAAAGGAGATTTATTTCCCATTAGCTGTCAAAACCACAGTTGTGCCATACTTACAGAACTACTTAAACAGAAGTGAAATGGTAGATGTTTGTGGCACAGCAGTTTGCTCTCCACAATGGTTTAAAATTTAAGCCAGCAGTTTATTATTTAAATGCATTTTCATTAGGAGAATGTGACAGAGCTGCTGCATTTCAAGTTACAAAGCAAGGCTGAAGAAGAATTAAGAATTACACAGTTAAATTGTGTATTATCATGTAAATAGAAAAGGAAAGTCACATGGGATTCTGTGCATTGTTCGGAGAGATAAATGCTGTGAACTATAAATACAAGTTCAATAGAGAGCCCTGTCAGTTAACAAGTTGAATGAAAGCTAGTCTGGAGGCTGCTGGTACGTTTTAAAATAAATACTCATACACACAGTTGCAGTATCTAACACAGCTATCTAATCAACCACTAATTTTGTTTGTAAAATTGTTGTCTTGTCCTATTAAACAAAAAAGGGAAAGACTGTAATGGCCAAAGAAAATTGTCTTTATGTGAAGTTTAATCTAAAAAAATGAATATTAACAGAGCAAAGCCCTCCTGCAGGTATGAGCAGAGCCCTCCCCGAGTTCAGGGGAAGGTTAGCGCTCCGTGTACTGAAGGCAGCACCGACACACAGCAGCCACTGAGCACGCTGCTGCCTTCAAGAGAGGTGCCTGTCCAGATGCAGAAGAGATAACGCTGCTGTTTGATTACAGCAGGATATATACCAGCATTTGGGGTTTAAAGAGGATTAGTTTGTCCTTTGTCCTTACTCAGGCTGTATTCTGAGTCAATGGCCTCTTCTATGCAAACTGGTACATGTAAAAAAGCTAACAAGAAACACAGATATTTTGTACACCCACTGCTACTGCTTCACCCTATCTAGAACAAAACTTCTATAAGAAAAAAACCCCAGTGACTCTTTTAGAAAGATTGAAGAGCTTTCCTGTTCTTCAGTTCTGCCTCAACTCCCATTGCAAAGACAACCGAAATGGGAAGAGAGGGCTGAGAACCCACTGAAAGCAACTGCCACCTCCAGAGATGTTTCGGGTACGGTAACGCCTGACATGACCCGTATGGAGAGGTGGTGACCAGTCTCAGCACCCGGAGAGGCTGACAGCAGCTAAGCCCACACAATCTCTATCAGCTTGCTGAAGCCGACTGCTTCAGTTATCTCAGTGCTCGTCAAGGCAGATCATTTCAGGCTTTAAAAAAACAGACAAAAGTCTATTCAGTTAAAGTATGCAATACTCATCACTTGAGAGCTTCTGCCCTTTCAAGTGACACACACAGCTAGGAAAAAAGAGAGAGAAGGGCAGCAGGTGACAGCTTAACTCTCCCCCTCCCTGCCTCGGAGGGGATGAGGAAAAATCCGTTCGGTTCGGTGGAGCGAGAAGCTGGAAAGAAAGAGGTGGTCTCCACTGCTCACTGGGGACGGCCGTGGAGGTGTGTGCTTCCCTGTCAAAGCTCAGGCAAACATTCAGGACAAAGGCAAAACACTGACAGACTTTACTGAAATATCAGTTTCTTTAGTATGTTACAGAAAAGCTTATGAACATATATAATGTACATAAAAGGCAGACTTTGTAAAATAAAAAGGTCTTCTTTTATAAAAAAATCAAAAAGTCAAAGTAAAGTGCATGAAACAGTTTTTCCTCCACTTTAACTATTGTGTCCAAGTCTTAGCACAAAGCAACTTTTTTAAAACCTGGGAGATCCTCTCGTGTCACCCATTAGTCAGTTATTTTACCGGTCATCTGAAATGGTGATGGTGGCGGTTACAAACAAACGCTTAAGAATCAAAACAGTTTAACCAGCTGCATCCACAACAAAGACTAAGAGCTAACGGAATACGGGCTTCCTACACACTTCTCATCAACGGGATTTAACAATCAGTGGAAAGGTTCACTCTCGTTAAGGAAAATCGGTAAGAAACAGGCTTTATAAATAGGGCAGTTTCGCTAGTTAGGGGCTCCCCTACTGTGCAGTCAGTCCTCGGTCTATGAAGATCGGCATTCGTACTTAAATACGCTGTTGCAAAAGGAAGAATATACGTAAAAAAATGTTTCCGCCCGCCTCCTTTGGAAGGAAAAAGGTAGTCGACCGCAATCCAGACAAAGCCGACGGCTTTCCTACGCGGTCCCTTAGGAGGGGAGCGCCCCGCGGCGCCACTCCGGTCGCGGAGTCCTCCCGGTTTTCCGGGCTCTGGGAGCGGAGCCCCGGCGTGGAGCTCGGCTACGAGGCCACCGATGGCGCTCTGCGGCTTCGGGGATGCCGAGGAAGGCCGCGGCAGCGCTCCCC
>NW_020799102.1:10881647-10908426 GCF_003259725.1 Athene cunicularia | reverse complement strand
AGGACGGGGCGGGCAGCCCGAGGCCGGCACCCCAGTCCTCCCCCCGCCTCCCCCCGGGGCCCAGGCCCAGGACACTGGCTCGCAGGGCGCCCTTGGGAGGTGAAGGGCTCCCCCGTCCCGCCCTCCTGGGTGGGGGGGTCTCGGCAGGGCGCGGCGGTGACAGCCTGCGCGCCTATAAAGTTGTGGGCGATGCCTTTTCCAGCAAGACCTCGCGTCTAATTGCGAGTGTTGTAACTGTCAGTATCTGCCAGTGGGGTTGGGTCCCTCGGGCGCACAGGGACTTGCTGAAATAATGAGAAATAGCCCCCATCCCGGCTCCCCCCAAACGCACCACACGCTGTAATGGTTCTCTGACACCCCCGACCTCGGGTGTCACGCTGCCCCTACCCTGGAGCCTCCCTGCCGATGATGGGTGACACCTTCTCCCCTGGAAGCCCCAGGGGCAGTCCAGTCAGCTCCAGGGGTGCGATTTGGAGCTGCGACTGCTACAGTTCTCAGTGGCCTCTAAGAACAGTGCCAGTACACTGAGCAGGAGGCTTTTATCCGTGGTAGGCTGAATATTTTTACCAAAGAAATGGCACAGAATTGCCTCTGTTCTCTGCCGCTTTCTGGACTGAAATAGCTTTAAGAAAACCCACAGCTTGTTGGAAAAGGACTGAAAGCAGAACATGTCTTTTATTCCATACATAGGCTGGACATGTATTTTGATTTAAGTGAATTATTTGCATTTCTTTCAGGGTAAATTATGCTTATAGTGAGCATCCAGCACCCAGTGCCTCCACTGGGAAGTCCCCCTGGAGAAGTACCATTGCCATGGATAAAGACACACTTATGTTATTAAGGTGAATATAAGCCCCAAGTTCTGCATGACATTAATTTCAATTACAGCTTGCCTCTTGTAAGCTAAGCAGTTAATCAACAAGCTATACTGGGACTGCAACCTTAAATAAATAGCTGGGAAAACAGCATCTCCCCCAAACACTCAGCCTCCTAACTTCACTGTTTGGAAGAAGAACAAGCCAGAGTTTTGCTGAGCCATCCTGCTGGCTTATAGTCCTGTTTACAAACTGGAATATTTTACATACCAGACGACTGGTAGAGGGTTAAACATCAGGCTGATGTGCTGTTCAATTTACAGCATGTTAAGCATTCCTGAAACTGTGATCGCTGATATATTTGGGTCAATCAAGTGTCTTGTTACTGCTCTGCAGACATTGCGATGAACAGCTTGGAGATAAAGCAGAGCAGTCTCTGGGCTTCTCATCCCCGTACCACGGAAGGGAGAGCTGGCCACTGCCCAGACCCAGGATCCTAGCAAGTATAAAGATAACAAAATAACTTCTGCCTTCCCTACATTAACTTTATTCCTTAGATTAACTTGATTTTAGTTGCCTGACAAAGCTAGGCTCATAGAATATCTAGCTTCTAGTGTTTCACACTGATTTTGGCCTAGTGAAGGGTTTGTTCCCCTCATTCCCCTCTTGCCCCCCAGCACCCACCTTCCTGCTAATGTGGGGTGGCTGTCGTTACAGGCAGCAGCGATTCCTCCCATCAAAGGTAGAAGAAAGGGAGACTGAACAGAGGCTTGGAGATTTCTTCCCTGCAGGGAAAGTTATTTCATACTTGTGTCAAAGGCCAAACTCTAATGGGCTTTGATAGGCTCAGGACCGTGGGGAATGCAGATGGGGGCTTTACTTTTGCGGACACAGCTTGCCTTGAGAGGCCCTGCCTCTGCTAACAGTCTCTGCTGGGCGAGGAGGGCTGGCAGAGTCTCCACTGCACCAGAGCCTGAAACTATCAACAGCTCCAAAGCTCCGGCGCTCCCTGGGGCAGGGGGGAGCCTCCTCAGCGGCTGGAAGAGGGGAAGCAGCTGCAGCCCGGGGCAGGGAGGACAGTCTGGGAGGGATGCCCAAGCCGTGCATAGGCACCCTCCGGCTCAGGCAAGTTCTGGCCTGTGGTAGCATGGTGTACCTTCATCTGACACCTCCCACAGCTCAAGGATCCCTTCACCCCCCACCCCTGCCTTTCAGGGGCACTGCTGTGGAAGGTAGTGCCTTTCTGAACTACCAGCCTTTCTGAACTACCAACATTAGCCCCCCCCTCACCCCCTCCCCAAGTCCTTCCCAGACTCATTGAAATTTCTCTCCCTTCACTAAGTACTGAGACACTTTCTGTTCATCGTTGGGTTGTATATACCTGATGCCAGATCTAACTCTTCACAGTGCCGGGCTACTGAGTCTGGGGCAACTGCCTTAACCTCCGCGGGGCTGTGAGACCTGCCCTGGAGACAGCAGCGGGTGAGCCCAAGCTGCTGCTTCATGGTGAGCTCTCTCAGTAGCACTGCACATGAAGCCCTTCATTTACTCTGAACTGTGGTTCAGGATCCTGGGTGGAGTGGGAATAGGGTTTTTTTTACTGCAGTCCCGCATAATTTTTCTAGATTTCACCCTCCTAACACTTTTATATACAGCTTGTTCCCACCTTAAGCACTTCTCCAGCTCCATCTGCACTCTTTCTTCTCTATCCACCAGGTCACCAAACACCTCTATTTCTATCCAGCACTTCCTCAGCTGCCCCTGGGCAGCTTGTTCCCACCCCTGCTCAGTAGCTTTGGCTCCTGGCAGTGAGCTGGTGCCAATGAGCTCCCAAACTACTGATATCCATTTTTAAAGGGCCCACTGAGATTGCTGTCAGGAGAGGAGCACTCAGCACAGGGTGCAGTGTGCCTACACCTGTGCAACTGGGGTCTGCCCTGGGGACGTGAAAGCTGTTGCAGACAGGCTGTAATGAAATGATGCCCCTGCTTCCTCAGTGCTGCATGTTCCTGTCCCTCCACACTTTGTGTTTTAAGCCACTGCATCAGCGAAAACGTGGGTCTCAGGAGCCTTCCTTCAGAGCAGTATCAGCTCTCCACGTCCCAGTAACCAATACTGGCTGATTTACAGCAGTCCTTTTCTGCTGATGACAGGTTCCTCCTGATGCAGCCTCCATGGTACCAGCTTACTTGGTAGCGACAGCACCTCATGCTGCCCATCTGCGCTGCCAGAACCTGTGTCTTCCCACACAAAGCCCCTTGTCCCTGTGGCCCGTGTGCTTCGTCTCTTCTCTTTGCAAGGAAATGACTTAGACTAGCTGGCCAGGGGAGGAGAGTTGTGCCTGCGAAGCTGCCTAGTACAGATAGATGCAGGGTTACCATCAAAACAGTGCTACTGCCAATACAACTTGTTTCTCTTGGGGAAGGGTGGGAATTTTGGAATAAACTATACTGGCAAAAAGTTAGTGTGCCAAAATGCTATGTGCTTAGTGTCACTATAAGTTGTTTTCATGCTAGGAGCACTTTGTACAAATGTATCAGCAACACAGCCAATGTATATGCCTGACTATGGCTCTGTCAAGGTGGATTTGTATTTCTCAACCACATGATGAGATATTCCAGCACCTGAAGGGCAGGATTTGTAGCTGGTTATGACAGGGGGAGGGCTGAAGAAGTTAAGGTGCTCTGCATTTCATAGCAGGGAGATGAACATTAGAGACATTGCCCTGCAGACGTGTTGGCAATTTCTGGAAGTATTTACAAACTTGTTTCAGTCTGGAATAGAGAAATCTGGAAGCTTTTCTATTGCTTTGACTCCATAGTTGATTTTGCAGAAAAGCTCCGAGACTCTAAAAGGATTTTTTTGTTGTTGTAATCTGAAGCACCATGTAGGACACAAAGCTAGGCAATTGCTGTACACAGAAATGATCCTATCTCCCCTGTACTCTGGGACTCTGCTTTTAATATCTGTGACTCTGCTTTTAATATCAAAGCAATAAACAAGTGCTTGAGCTCTTGTGCCTGGCTCTTGAAAGTGTTCATAAGACTTGTCAGGTGCCTGATGATGCTCAGTCAGTTAGGGAATTCGTTCTCATCCCTGTTAAAGACAAACTGCAAAGATAGAAAGAAATTTGTGTTATGCTCAGCCTGATGTTCTCAGAGTCTCCAACAAGCAGGCTCCGCAGAACAGCCATGAAAAAAAAAATTGAAATGAGAGGTCAGCAGCACCCTTTATGCAGTCCAGCCTCTCCAGACAGCTGATGATTCAGCTGGGGGGATTTTTCATGTAAGCAACATCAGGCAGGATGGACTTGCTTTTCATGGCTTGGGGTGAGAACCTGGGCTGATCTGAACTGGCAGAGCTACATGACGGTGAGTGGTCCACTGAAACTTGCAGCATCCACATAAGAACAGTTCTGGGAGGTCCCTGCTCCCTGCTCATCCTGATATACCATCCATTCTGGAGGGAAATGCAGTAGCCATTTGTGTCCGTTACAAAAAATACAGGGGTTTTTTAGGCCAGGAAATAAAGAGGTTCAAGAGACATCTTCAAATGAAACTGCTGAGGTGATTTAGGGAGACAAGAGGTAATTACCGCATGAGAGGATAGATAATGCATGAGGTACTAGCCTCTGCTTTCAGGTAGGGTTTCCTGAAGGGTCAGATCCCATGGCCTGCGATGTTCATGTCATATATATGAAAAACTTTTCTCCTCTCCCTCTTCTGGCTGCCAGAACCTGTGAGTGAAGAATATTGTTCTATACAGTTCACAGTAATTCCAGGCACCTGCCCTGGTGTAGCATAACAGAAGAGAGAGGGGAAACCCAAACTCAGTGTCTTTCCAGAAGACAGGAGGTCAAACCACCTTGATAACAGCCCGTAGACCTTCTTTCCTCCTGACCCACACTGCAAACCTATGAATTGAAGCAGTATGTATGGTTTGGAGGGATACTGCCTTTAGGTGGAGACTCTTCATCACCTTCTGGTAAGCCAGGCCAGGGGTTAAATACCCTCACTATTAAAAATATCCTCACTTTAATGTGTTCTCCAGGCACTTAGACATCCCTGTGATGGGCCCAGTTAAAAACTGCGATGGACCAGACTTGACTAGAAAAGTGAGGCCACGCTAAAGGTAGAGTTACTATTGTTACAGGAAGGGAAAAAAACTATGGTCGTAAAATTTAGCTTCTACTGCAAAAATACACCCAAGACACATCTTAAACTTTTCAGCAAGTCCTAAAAAAGCGCAGCTTTTGCACTGCCAGTGAAACTGTTCTAATTAGTCTTAAGGTAAAAACCCCGGCTGAGCCTGTGGCAAGCCAGCTGTTCGGCTCTCTCTAAGCGAAGCACAGAAAATGACCAGCTTAAATTATCAAACCTAGTTTCCAGGCCCCTAATAATCTTCTCTCTGTTGTGTTGCCTGGAGAGGCAGCTGGCTTCTTTCCAAGGACAGAGGAGTGCTTCTGGCTGCCAAGAGTGCTGGGGTGGGGAAGATGCAGAAGAAAGAAACTTACAAGTTCCCTGGACCTTTGCTTTTCTTCCCCCAGGCTCTCCCCTCCTTGAAGGTGTCCTCTGACCCTGTGTGAAGCTGTGAGGTGAGGTGGTGAGAAATGGGGTGTCCCAGTCCTTCTCCTTTGGCCTGCCAGAGGAGCTCTTCTCCACATCGTGCCTTCACGGCGCAGGGTTTCTCAGATTGGCCAGTCTCTCACCCACACCAGGCATTCCAGGCAGCCTGTAGCTTGCCTGCAGGGACATCTCTGGCCAACACTAGGTTGGCGAACCAGCAACGTACACAGCAGCACCTGCAGCACGCCCTGAGCTCCAGGATCTGACCTCCAGCCACGTCGGGAGCAAGGCTACTACTGAGGACAGGTATGGCCCCACCTCGGGTGACAGTGTACTCTTTTGCATCAGGCCACACTCAGGCTCTCTCTTCACTTGTGGGGGCTCTTCCTTCTCCACATTCTCTAGGGTTTTGTTTTGTCCAATTTTAAGCAACTCAAATAATGAGATTTCCACCCCTACTAGCTCTATCCGGTAGATGTCTCTGCAGGGAGCATTGAATGTGGCTGCAATTCCTATTGTAATAGTTTTTCTACACATTCCAGATGTTGGGATCAAGTTCTTGACTGACACTCTCCGTCTTCACTGAAGAAAATTAATAGGGTCTACCTTGATGTGTGTAAGGACAGCCAAACTGTCTGAAGGTAAGCCAGCTGAGCCTGGATGGGATCTAGCTGCATCAGCCAGGCTCCCTGTCCGAGCTCAGAAGCCTGGGTTCAGGTTATTAGCACAGGAGTACTGCCACACTTGTACGATTAGCCTAAAGTCTCAAGTGAACTTAGCAGTTTGGCTCTCTGCAACCACAGTGATCCTACACTGTGGTCCATTCTGCAGGAGATGTCCCTGCCAGGAGCCACCCCACATCTGAGTCACAAAGCTGTCCCAGTTTTGAAGATCCTAGCTCATGACTTGTCTGTGATTGGGGTTGGTGACATTGAAAAGCTTCCCTGCTGTGCACTCTACATCTTAATGTGACTCATTTAAATTTCTAAGCCTTATTAAACACAGCATTAACATTCAATAAATGTCTCATTGATTATGTATTTACTTATCTAGTATTTAACTAGCATTCTCTTAAGGAATGAATAAAGAGCCAGAAGCAAGTGATAGTTACCACATGTGATTTAAAAGGGACTGGGAAAGTACCCTTCAGAGGTTAAGGACTGCAGTCAGGAAGTGAATCTGCCCAATATCTAAGTGCCATAAACTTTTTTATACTCAATAGGCTTTATCAAAAATACCACAATGCTTTTGCTAAATCAAAATGTATTTTGACTCTAAATGAAATCCAAACACTTTATCTACAAACGGGAAAGCATTTCAGTTATTGTGTAGCTTACTGGCTCAAAGCAATACTCAGTTGCCCAGCCTGCAAAGCTGATGGTTGGCCACTAAACAGTGCACCAGTGAGGAGTAACGTTGGTTAGTGGCTGGAGCTTTAGGCTGTGAAACCACAAAATATAGATATAATTTACAGTTCTGCTGTAGCTAGGTTGTACATTCTACCATGTGCTCTGAGAGGATACGCCTCCTCCACCTCGCTGGGGAAGGAAGTGCTGCTCATCTGCCTCCAAAAGCCTGAGACAGGTTTAGGACTCTTGGCAGCCAATTTAAGACCAGTGTAAGAGGCTCCATGTTGTGCTTTCCTCATGCTGCACAAAGTGTGTCTTTTATCAGCAATGATGAAAAACCTGAGGTTGAGCCTGTTCCTCGGCCTTTCTTGAATCCAATAGTTAGGCAAAACAGGTAGTGGAGGTGGTGGTTTCTGCAACAGGCCCTGGAGCATTTCTCCTCTGTGACAGTGGGTGGAACGACTTAGCTCAGTTTCTCCACTTGCAGAATGGGATGCTGTGAAGGTAAGTTATTTGATGATGCCTAAAAAGGTCTTAGAGTTCTCCTTGAGAGCTGGGAAGAGCTGGTGGACACTCAAGAAAGTCAACGCAGTAGATTTTTATTATTTTTGTTGTGGCTACACACTGTCATTTCACATAACTCCTGATTTGTGTAGGACTTTGTCCTTCTCATTGATCTCAAACTACAGATTGGAAAAAAACAAAAAGTTTTTGGGGATAAATTACCTTCTCCATCTTCCAGACCAGCTACAGTTCATTTAGTCCTCATCCCTGCTCAGCTCCTCATTATCACATTTGAACTTCCCCAGTATGTGGGTGGAGAGGAAGAGCAGCACAGATATTACAGAACAGAGCTCTTTTCCTTTGGGAAACCGACCAACATTTTTGTTTTAATTTAGTTCAGTTTCCTTGCAAATGACTTTCCGCCTAGCTGTCAAACTTTCTGTAAGCAGTTCAGTGAGAGTCATAAAATAAATTCCCCAAACCAGAAAAAGATAAACACAGTCATGAGTTACTGAAGTGAGGTCTCTCTTCCTCCTGCTCTTCGTTAGCCATCACAGGAGCTGATTTTCCACTGAGTCACAAAAAACAGACCAGGGAGATAACAGAAGACAGCACAAACAAACAAAGGCATCATGGAAAAAATATACATTTATTTTTTTAAGTTTTGAGATGAACAGACATCTAAACTTCCTCAGATACAGAGTGGCACTAGAGATGCATCTTAATTTAATTTGCCCCACAAGAAATGGCAAGGAGTGGTGCGGAGGAGCTGAGCTGGTCCTGGGTGTCTCTGGGCTGGAAAAGCAGCTGCATGGGCATGTGTGATGTGTCAGCCTCCCCGTTCAGATCACCAGGACCCACCTCCACCCCTCTCTGGCTCCCTGTCCTTATATTAAAGATTGTCTTTAAGGTCTGCATTAGGATTTTGGAATCACAGAGGCAGATACAGGCGTTACAGGTCCCTTCACAAGCTCTGTACCAGATGCTTTTTATTCTGGGACAGAACTAGGTGTAAGAAATAGATTACACTTTTCTAATTGCCCTTTTACACAGTTCCTCAAATTAAGCACCAACGTGGAACAATTCAGCTCTGCAGGGCTGCATCACCACAAAGCATCTCAGCACTCCGTCCCGCAGTATTACACCGCTGCATGGACAGGCAACCTGGAGCAATTTTGTAAAATGACTTTTGGTGGTCTCTCCCTCTGCCTGCTAAGGCGAAGGACAAGGACAAAGCCTGTGTGAAGGCCTTGGATCTTCCTTCTGTACATCCTCTCACCGGGAGCTGCAGCTTTCAGGAGCCCACATGAAGACTTTGAGAGCTTCCTGTCTCCTGCTGCCAAAAACCGAAGAAAGCACAATATTCACTGGGTTAAATACGCAGCGTGGGGATGGTGCTCAGACTGTGCTTAAGGCTACAGCTGCAACATGCTCAGATGGGGTTGTATTATGAATTCTGCTCAGGAAACAAAATAATATATAATTGCTTTATTATCTTAAAATGTCAGGGTTGAATGTCCTCATGGTCAAATGCTCCAAAATGTCCAAAGTGGTTAAAATGCTGTCAGTGTACCACTAAGAGTTTCTACTTAAATGCAAGTTATTCTGTGTTTTACTGTTTTTAGTAAGACTCAGCAGTCAGAATACCAGCACAGAAGTAAACAGCTCAGGACTCGTCTATAACAGCTCAAGACTTGTCTATATGAGGCTTATTCTCCACCTTGGATGAAATGAGGTCAAGGATGCACAAGGCACATGAAAACCAAGTGTTTAATCAAAAAGGCATTGAGGTAAAAGGAGACACACAGAAACAAGGAAGGTCAGGTTCTTCTGTGAACAACCAGAACAAGATTTTGGATGGTACCTCCACCATGTGCAGCTTGCTCAGGATTTGTGTTTGCGGCACATGGGGCTGTCACTGTGTGTGGGTAAATCAAAACCACACAATCAAAATCAATCCTTGTGATGAGAGCTCTACAGATTGGGATGTCAGCTCTGAGAGGAGATAGTAACTGCCTTCTGTGCACATGTGCGCTGTGTCCAAAGCCAAGGGCAGCCAAGAGGCAGCTGGGACATTTCTTGGGGCTCAGAGACATTGACACCCTGTATTCTTGGATGAGGTTGACTGTGCTGACGGGAGTATAACTGGCAAAAAAGATGACATCATCTGGGGTCTGGATCTTTAAAGTAAAACAACAGAAGATGGAATCAATCTTTGCTCCAGGGAAGCTGCTTGCCTGTAGGAGTTCCCTTCAGGCATCCTTGGTAGGAGAAGAGTTGTGCTATTAAGTTTCCAAGATATTTCTATTGGTGAAACACCAAACACTGAATTTAGATTGGCTATTAATTTGGCTGGGGAGGGGGAAATTAGCTGGGCAATTAGATTGGCTGTGAGGAGGTAGGAACAGAGATCTGTAGCCTGGCATGTACAGAAGGAAGCTCAGGGAAGAGAAGGTGTATCCAGGGCTGCCCCAACTCTGACTTAACCAAAGGCAAGTCAGGAGCCCTGCACTAATAAGAAACCTGAGCTGAGGATATCCTATGTGCAGTTTCAGTATGTGGTTGTATGTCTAATCTTTGTGAAACTCCATCTGTCATGGATTTTTATTTAGGATCCTCTGTAGGATCCTTTAAAATCCTTTTTATGATTTTATGTATAACTTTTTTGCCCCTCTCAAGCCATGATTTGTCACAATTGCAGTTCTGCTGTGCAGCATCGGACAGCATTGCTTGAATGTGCATTGTGATTTTACAAATGTTTTTATATCCCCCTTGCTATTTACCGCAGGCTCTACCTTGACTTGCCAAGCAATGGGCAGGTTCACTAACAGACAGGGAGCCTGGGAAGGGAGAAGGTCCAGATCGCCTTACTTAGCAATCAGTCCTCACCAGTTACTTGTGCTCCTTGCTGGGCAGCAAAATAGACTTAATTATGGATCCTGGGAAAGCTAGAGCAGTACGAAGATGTGAGCTGTTCAGATAGCAGGAAATCCCAGCTGGGGGTCTGTTGGGAAGGCCGGTGTTGTCCACCAGTCATCCACTTGGGCTGCCCAGCAGATGGACCTGTAACCCTTGCTCTGCCACAGACCTGCTTTGTGCTGCGCCAGGGCTTATCGGCCCCTACAGAAAAGTCTCCACAGGGGAGCCAGAACTCTTGCCTGTGCTTTTTCAGAGCAGTGGCTCTTCACTGCTGCTGCAGCCAGTTTCTGTGTTGTTACACAGTGCTCTGGTAGCGGAGCTTGCTGGGGAATGGCGCGGCTGATCAGCATTTTCTATTTCCCTAACCATGATTTATCCAGCTCTGTCAGTCTTGCTGCTGTCGTTTTAGCCCTCTTTTCTCCTAGGCTTTCAAGAAAGACCAAATGAGAGACTTTCACCCTGAGGATTTTACTAGCTTCCCCTTCGCCAGAAACATTTTTTTCCTTTCATGTGAAAAGTGAAAAAAAGAAAAAATACTTCTAGTGGTAATGAAAATAAATCATGGTAGTATGGCCAACAAGCTCTTTACTGAAATTCCTTTCTTCCAGGGGTTTTCCCTGTATAGCAACATAACCCATGAGTATTAGACAGGAAGTATTAATCCAAAACCACAAGAAAACACAAATGGGTAGAAACCAGGAAAACTGTTTGAATTTGGCACTACACTTCCCATTTCAGTCTCATCAGAAGTTCCAGGAATGATCTTGGATTTGCTTCTCCTCAAAATCCGTGAGGTTCATGATTAAAACTTGAATGAAAAGGGTGTTCAAAATTAGAAAGGCACTGTGGAAAATATTGGGGTTTGCATCACAATTTTACCTCAAATGTAATTTAATTTTCCTCACTTTTAAAATTATTTGCATTTTTAATGTAATTTCCTGACACATTACTCGCATGCACTGCTGCTTCTGATATATTACAATATGACATAATACAGTAGCTGAAATGCTTCATTATTTTAATGTAATCTAGTTAAATGTATACTCTTAATAATTAGCAGTAGCTGTTACTTGGAGCTAGTTAAAACTTCATGCCGTATTCCCTGTATTTTAAGAGTATTTTATCTTATTATTCTTTCAATCTGTGCTGCGATGTAACAGATTGACACTTTGTGCAGCATAAATCATTTGAGTTCCAGAGTGAGACAACAGCAATGATTTGCAGAAAGCAGCATTAACAATGCTGTAAGAAATAGCTTAATATCAGTGGTACTCTGTGCTTAGCTCATATTTTCCATCCCTATATCAGCAGAGACTTTACTAAGACAATTAAACACCCATTCATTTCTTCTGTTTCCAGACAGGCAACCAGAGGCTCAGACCAGCGCAGTGATTTCAGGGCACTGTTAATATCTGGGATCCATGGTTTGCAGGTACTGCCCTGTCTTTTCCACACCGCTGGATTTCTAGGGGTTTGCAGATGCTGCAGGAGTCCAGCACGAGAAGCCACACAGCATTTATATTCTACCCAGCCAGAACTTCGCTCTGAACTCTCTGGTATTCAGGAGAAGATAGTTCACTTCAGAAGGCTCAGTTTATCTCTCCTCTTAAAGCGGCCACTTCTGGTCTCCTGAGGGACCCTTAATCTCGCTCATCCCTGAGGACAGAGAGCAGACTTGACTCCAGTTCCATGCAGGCTGCAAAGGTGTGATGTAGCAAAGGAGAGGCCTCTGGGGTCACAGTTCCTCTCACATCCACTGCATGCCAGCAAAGACCTTAGTGACAAGCTGGCTCTAAACATGGACCAGCACCTCTTAAAGGGCTGGCTTGGACTTTGGATCAGACACAAACTGAGCAACTTCTTTTGTCATTGAGTCGTATTTTTGAGTGAGACCTTCTCTCAGCTATGGCTCAGACCAGACCCTTACATATGGCTCAGCACTTCAGGTGGAGCACGCTGGCCTTGGCCAACCTGGAGCCAAGAATCCTTCACACCAAAAATAAAGCCATAGGGATTGCTACTCTGCTGGAGGATGGAAAAGGCCTGTTCCTCTCTCTGTCCTCGAGAGGACAGGTTGACTCAGAGGAATGAGAAAAGATGCAGAGAGGTCTGTTTGCTCCTTCCTCTCCTTTCTCATTCACTCTCAGCTGTGCTGCTATTCCTAGACACAGGGACCTAAATTTGAGCCACAGGCATTTACACGGCTTGATATTTTTATAGCAACAAAAATGAGTTTCCCTTTAGCCAAAAGTGGCTGGAATCCCAGGTCTGGAACTCTGCTGATGGGGTAATGTCTGGGAAAAAAAAGGAAATCTCCAACATGGAAACACTAAATGCTATGGCAACGAGAGGAGCAACAAACAGGGCTTAAAGACACAGGCTCAGCATTAATTTAAGTGCTGAGAATTAGAGAGAGGGAAATATCAGTAGTTTAAAACGCTGTATTTTATTTGGGATGAGGAGATGTTATTCTATGCCCTTAAACAGCAAGGTATATGCACCAGAGGTAGACAGACTGGCAGCATCCTGCTGCAGGCTGCTGGCTTTCTTCAGAATCCCTTCTGGACAATCAGCTGACATTACATGTGGAAACTGAGCTCTTCTCCCATTATCCCTTTTTTCTGAACCTTCTTTCCAGTCATGTGCTGTAAATACAAAGGGGGGAGCATATCTGTGTAATTTGTTAATCCAGCGATAGGAGTAGACTGAGCTGCTGCTGCCAAACCATCCGCTCTTGAGTCATGGAGAGATTCCTCCCTTCCCCAAAGAGCAGAGATTTTTCTCCAGTGACATCTACTCTCTCTGTGCTAATTGACAGCTCCCTGTTGAAAATGATGTATGTGTTCAGGATATGCTGGGTTTTGTCCCAGTTTATCCTGGCCCTGGAGACGACACTTCAGAGGTCTCCCTTCAACCACTAAATCCCTGGCAAACAGATAATTTCCATATGTAAACCTTCTGACTTCTACACAGAGTACCCCAAAAGAGGTTTTTCTTGTTTCTTTTATTTCGTTTGTGGATCTGAATCTCTAACCACCATGGCACAGTAGTTTCCAGTAAACATGTGGAGAGGAGAGACAAGTAAAAAGTAGTCTGAAGGTGCCCAGTGGAAGGCAAGGGCTTTTGAAGTCAGGACACAGGCTTCAGCTCAGCAGATCTGAATTTAATGTGTTTGCACTTCTGCCACAAACTCTTCCAAGACCCTTGGCAAGTCATGCCCTTCCACTACGCCTTCAAGCTCTGCAGTATCTATGTTAGAGACCATAACCCACCTGGGGCAGGGAGTCTTGCCTGTGTCCATGCACAGCATCTGCCATCAAGAGGCTTCAGCCTGGACTGAGACCTAGTGAAGCTGCTTCCATGTATTCACCGGCTGAACTTGCTGCACAAGATAGGAACAAGCAGGCTGCTTCCTTGCAGCACATTGTGTTGCAAAGCTCAGCACCCAGATTTCCGGGCTCCTGGAGCTGCTACCTCCTAATGAAGTATGTATGAAGTATGAATGGAAGTCATCTTTGTGACACAGGTGTGTTTCCTTCTAAAAAGTGGAGCAACTTTCCACTATGTTAACTGTTTTTTTAATTTAAAAAAAAAAAAAAAAAGACATCACTCTACAGCTCCCTGAAAGGAGGTTGCAGAGAGCTGGGTCATGCTCTTTAACCAAGTAATAACTGATAGGACAAGAGTTAATGGCCTCAAGCTGCACCAGGGAAGGTTTAGACTAGATGTCAGGAAGTATTTCTTTGCAGAAGGGGTGGTTAGACATTGGAATGGGCTGCCCAGGGAGGTGGTGGAGTCCCCGTCCCTGGAGGGATTGAAGAGTAGAGTTGACATAGTGCTGAGGGATCTGGTGGAGTTGGGAACTGTTAATGTTGGGTTGATGGTTGGACTGGATGATCTTCAAGGTCTTTTCCAACCTAGACAATTCTGTGATTCTGTGAAGACTCTGCTTCTCAGCATCCAATGGCAATGACATGAATCTCAGGCAGGTGACTCCATCTCTTTTTCTCATCCAGCTGCCCTGAGCATCTCTGCCCCAGACTGGCCAATTTTCCCCTCCTGCAAGGCGATATTGCATTTCCTCACTGTCTTTGCCCTTGCCCCAAGGCCCTTGATATGAGCCTGTCCCAGGCTGTGAGGAGTCATAATGAGGAGACATATGGCTGGAATGCCTGCTGCTCTGCAGACAGGACAGGCTACTGCAACACACCAAGACCGCTGTGGGTCACAGCGTGTGCGATGTGAACGGTTCCTGCATGCGAGGTACACCATGTCTGTGTGGCACATGACTCGGAGCGTTGACAGAAGCGCAGCAAAGCAAGGAAAGTCACAGCAAACCTGCCCTCTCTCAGTGATCTTGTTTCTGTGTGCAGGCTGCTCAGGGTTTGGAGAAAACCTGTGCCAGGCTGGCAAGAGCGTAAGAGTAGCAGCAGCAGCAGAGGGAGAAGATGAAATTTCATCAGTGTGAATTCCTGTCTCTGAAGAGCAGACTGAGGGAGCAACTCTCACCTTCAGTGTGTTTCACAGGGCAAGCTAATTATGGGGGACAGGAACAGGACAGTGGTTATTTCTTTCTTACTGATGTATCATTTGATCTTGGACTAGTTCCTTCATTTCTTGATGTATGTGTTCCCTTTTTCTATAACGACAGGATAAGAATACACTCCTTTGTGAAGTCCTTTGATATCTGAGGAGGAAAAACATCATATAGAAGTTACAGATTATTAGCTTTATCAGTGTCACAGCCATCTTCCTCTTGGACAAAGCCTTTCGTTTGTACAAAGAACATCATTGTTGAATAACTCTCTCTGGTGTCACACCAAAATATATCTGCTTTAATTGTACAGAAAGAAAGATAGTTGTGTTCATTCAAGGACTTGTTAAACTTCTTGATGTGTGTCCTTGGCAAGGCATCATGAAGAAATGGGTACAAGGGTGAATGAGAATAATGATGACCTTTTTCTTTGGCATCTGTCTCAGTGGATTTGTGTTCCCTGAGTTTCAGCAATTTCCAAGTAAAAAGAAAAAAAAAAAAAAAAAAAAGCAGTTTATGGTTTTAACGATTTCATCCAAGTTTCCTCAGAACTGGGGCCAGGTACATTCCAGACGAAGAGATCCTTTTTGACCAAACTGTTCAGTTTCAAGTGTATAACATTAATTCCATGCGATTTTATGTTTCATCTGAGCACATTTCACACAGCTCTGTTCAGGACTAGGGTGCTTGTCTTATGCCAGCTCCTAGAGGACAACACAGTGCCAGTGCTTCCAGCCTCGCTTGCCTGCCTATTTCATACACATGTGAACAGCTTCTCTCTGTATTAAGCAGTGATAGAGCACTGCTCAAGGTGCAATGGAAATCTCTGTGACACTGTTTCCTGATTCAACCCTGATAAATTTTGCATGGAGGTAGAACCCAACATGTTTTAAGTAATAGTGAGATCAGAGGTTTTGTTGTTCAGATGAACATCTTTTGAAGACCGAAGGCTTTTGCTTTTTACTACATCAGCTGTGTGACTCTTGTATCTGAAAAGCAGCCTACAGTCCCAGAGCAGGATAAATCAGCAAAATCACAGAAACATTTAGGTTAGAAAAGACCCTTAAGATCATCGAGTCTAACCATTAACCTATCACTGCCAAGTCCACCACTAAACCATGTCCCTAAGCACCATGTCCACACGTCTTTTAAATACCTCCCGGCATGGGGACTCAACCCCTTCCCTGGGCAGCCTGTTCCAATGCTTGACAACCCTTTCTGTGAAGGCATTTTTTCCTAATATCCAACCTAAACCTCCCCTGGTGTAACTTGAGGTAATTTCCTCTTGTCCTATCACTTGTTAGTTGGGAAAAGAGACCGACACTCACCTCACTACAGCCTCCTTTCAGGTGGTTGTAGAGATAAGGTCTTCCCTCAGCCTCCTCCAGACTAAACCCCCCCAGTTCCCTCAGCCGCTCCCCAGCAGACCTGTGCTCCAGACCCTGCACCAGCTCCATTGCCCTTCTCTGGACACGCTTGAGTCACTCAATGGCCTTTTTGGGGTGAGGGGCCCAAAACTGAACCCACTCATCGAGAGGCGGCCTCACCAGTGCCGAGTACAGGGGTCAGATCCCTTCCCTGTCCCTGCTGGCCATGCTACTGCTGACACAAGCCAGGATGCCATTGGCCTTCCTGGCCACCTGGGCACACTGCTGGCTCCTGCTCAGCTGGCTGTCAATCACCCCCCAGGTCCCTCTCTGACTGGCAGCTCTCCAGCCACTCCTCCCCAGGCCTGTAGCTAGGATTTTTGTGGGAGATTGTTGTGACGCAAGTGCAGGACCCAGCACTGAGCCTTGCTAGCTCTTGTGCTGCAGAGAGTGTGTTTTTATCGGTGTTGGAGCTCAAAACTGGTGGTCATGAACTGTTAGGCCAGCCTGGGCCATGGCTTAACTTGAGATGGGCTTATTTGAGTTAAATTCAGCTCTTTTCCCAACTTTTGGAGATGATCTCAAGAGAGGAACAATGGATCCATGTATTTTCTTTACTTTTCTAGCTATAAAGAAAATTTGAAAGAGTTTTTATTTTACAGATATTTTGAGAGAACTTTTCAGCAGATACTTTGTACATAAAAAATTCAGATCTTGTCTCTACTGTTTTTCCTGATAGACTCCCTGGACAGCTTGAGAACTAATAGGATATGATATCTGTGATAAAGGTAATAGCATGAATAGCGGAGAGAAGAAGTAAATTTTATCTAGGCTGTTTAAAATGCTGGATTTTGTTAGTACATGTTTAATGCAACCCCTTCTGTAGACAGCTGGGGAAAAAAACATCAATTTGCTAAAGATTCAGCTCAGTCTACTCTATACAGCCAATATCACAGATATCCATGCATTTGCACAAGAAAAAGCAGTGAAGATGAGCCTTGATCTTTCTGATGCTTCAAAGGTTAAACAAAAGAAGAGAATGGAGAGTTTTTGAGAGGAGAAAAAGTCCCTCTTTTCAGGCCTTTCTTTTTCTGTCTCAAAAAAGGAACAAGAAGAACACAGACTCATCTTGCACTTCCTTTGCCATTTCACCTTTTTGCTTCTCCTTATAGCTCAGAAGATGTCAGAAATGAGCCGTAGTCAAGACAGAAGTTTCTGGCTGGAGAGTCACCAAGCAGCAAGCAGCCCAATTGTGCATCTCCCCCTCAGCCTTGAGAATCAGACATTGCAACTGATTCTGGGCTTGAAACACCCCAGAGTGTTTAAAGTAATGAAATAAAACCAAACCAGCAATTGCTCAGACAGCAGGGTGTTCTGGGAGCACTGGAAGTCCTAAACAAAGGCACATCATCCAAACAACCGCTTCTACCAACTGCTTTGCATACCTTGTACAAAATGACACAAAGGGAAAACTTTGCCAGATGTTGCCTTACGGTGTTTCACCAAGGGTGGGAATTAGTCAGACTTCTGCTTTACATCTTGCAGAAATTAGCAGTATTGTGAAGAATTAAATCAGGAAATACAAGAAAAGGAGGGTGTCTTCTGCTCAAAGAAGCATAATCCTGTGGATTTCATTCACAGTTTTGTTACAGAGTGGCACAGAAGACCTGAACACCTCATCTGGATTCCTTAAACCAAGCTTTTTGGGTATTTGCATTTGATTTTTCCAGGTTCCTTACTTGCCACCCCAAGATTTGACCAGCAGGAGGGTGGGCACTGACAGCAGTAACAGAAGCCAAGGGGAGTCTGCTCTGGTACTGTTAGAAGAAACAACAGAATTTAAAAGCAAACAAACAAATAAATGAAAAAACTGTCAAAGCATCTCATCTTGGACCACAGAAACAAATACACTCCTGAGCTTAATCTGTCAGCCAATCTGTCTCAGTCTCTCAACTAAAAAATGTAATACAGCCATCACCTTGCTTAGAGCTGTGACAAAGCATTCATTAATTGTTAAGAGGCCTGAGGCTAAGATTCGTGTATGTTTAGAAGAAAGATATTCACAGTCAACAACCCTAAATCCACTATTGCCCTGAAGAGCTTAATTACCTTCGTGTCTGCTTTCAGTCAAAATCCAGTCAGGAGATCTACAAAGTTATCTCACAGAGAGGCGGATACCAAGCACACTTGTTAAGGTACAGATTACTACGACAGATGGGGTTCAGTGTAAGATCACGAATGCAGAGTCACACGTGTATGGCAGCGGGAGGATGTGGAAGAAAGCATAATGCATGGGCAAGTGGCCAAAGAAGAATAGAAAATAACACCTGGTCCCTTGCAGAGATGTTTAAGTCCCCAAGAAAATCAAACAAGCCATATTTTAATGAAGAATGATCAGGGTCCTTCCTGGATAGAAAAGAAATAAACTAGTTTCTGAGAGAGGGATCACACCTGCCCCTGGAAGGCTTCAAGGGGAGACCAGGCTTGAGAGATATGATCTGCCCAGCTGAGCCCTTCTGCGAGTTAAGGCTGAGGTGAAAGGCATACAGAGACCCCCCCCTGCGAGGTGAGCATGGGGAAAAGCTGTAAAGAACGGTTGGGAAAAAGGTGGAGAGAAAGGGAAGGAGTCTCTCCCTATTGAATCTCAAATGGTTTTTAATTTCCATTGCTTCACCTTTACCTTTTATAAATTTTGTGACAGCGTTATCTATTTTGGATTTCATGAGTAAACACTTTTACTTGTAACTGATCTTATCCTGGCTTGAAGTAAGTGTGATTGCAAGGCAACTGGATAATAACAAGGCACTTTTCACCCAAGGCTATGCCAAAGTATGAAGTGGGATGATAAGGACACTTTGATGGGTTCCCTTGCTTCCAGTGTTTTCTCCATGCTGTGCCCTCAGAGAATCCATACAAGACAGTTCACAGAGAGGAAATAGCTCTTGTTATACCAAATAATATGGCTGGGAAAAACTGACAAGCGCTAGGCTCACTCATGCTTGTGTGCTTGAAAGCTTGCCTGGTTTTTCCAGCTATATCACTTGGCCCAATCAATAATTTTCCTCCTCCTGTGAACCGTGCCATATTATTAGCCATGTGATTTTAATCATGTTTTTTCCTTCTATTACACAAGGATAATATGTTTAAATAGGCTGAGTTAGGACAGAAAAGTTAAGGGTAAGAAAAAACAGCAGCTAATCCCTTATGCCAGTAATTAATTGCAGTTCTGGAGACATCTGAAAACTTTGTAGGCCTCACGTTTGATAGGTCAATTTAAGCCAGACTGTGATCTTGATATGACAGTTCTTTCCCTCAGGATGGTGCAACAAATGTGGCTGGTGAATGTGTTTCAGTCCATGCCCATTCAAGAAAGCATTTAAGGACCCATTCAATTGTAAGCATTACCCTTATGAAGATAAGCATTTATTGGAGAGCTTTTTTGACTGTGTTGCTTGTTGGTGTAGGTTCCCTGTACCAGCCAGCCACCAGGTCATGACTGGGCCTCCCCATAAGGTGCTGTCTCTTACTGGTTGTGCAAGGGCACTGTCTGTAGAGATGCTGGGTTACCCTATTCAGCAAGCTGCTGCTGTGCCCAAAGTGCCCTTATAGAAGTGTCACTGTGGCATCTTTGCTGCTGCCATCCTGTAGGGTACAGGAACAGGAGTATCTCTTCCTGGCATTTCTGCCTGGAGGGTGTTTGGGATGATATTGTAATTGCCATGCCAGGAAAAGTAAGCATTCTGGATGTAAAGTCTTGAAGAATACAATGATTTACTTATATAAAAGCAAAAGTAAAGAGAAGTAGTGGACAAAGTAGTGAAAAATGCCTGCATCTTAGTTTTCTCTGTCAGGCATTTGACTTGAACAATGAATGAAAATGACTTTGTTCTTCAGTCATGGTGTTTCTCTGTCACTTTTCTTCCTTCCTACAGAACAGCTTGCTTTGCCTGCCTATTTCCACACATTAGGAGAAGACCTTCTGCTGTGAAAACATTTCTTTGATCCTCTCACCTGCTAACATTTTCTGTCCTTTGTGAATTCCTCAGTTTTATACAGCCCAACACCAACATCTGGTCCTTTTGCTTTGATGTTAGACATTTTCCACTTTTCACTTCCCCTTTTTCTCTTGCAGAGAAGTTGGAGGAGCTAATGAACACTTGTAGCCAGCCTGTCTTCCCAAAGTGTTTCCCTTAGGCAGGCTATCAGGGAGGTTTTGTGACTGCCACCTTCCCTTGCTGGCAGGCACTTGTTGAGACACCACCAGGCCACTTTCCATGGCAGAGCACTTCTGGAAACCAGGGTTCACACTTGGGACTGAAGCGCCTGCTCCAAAGCTGGGTTTCTGCCTTGAGTAAAGGTACTTGCAGAATGTGCTACAGAGTTTGCTGTCACACTGCCCCAGCACCCATTTAGTTCTGTGTTTCATAAATTAAAAGTTATTTTACACGACAGGTGTGTAAATCAAAGGCAATCTGAAATACTAAAAGAATCTCTCCACTAGTGTGTGCCCAAGGCTGCACCCTAGGCCAAATAACTCCCTGGCAATTAATATTCAGCACACCCATGTGTTAGTTTCTGAAGAGTCAAAAGAAAGTACAGAAAAGGTAAATGCCTTTCATGGCAAACCTACTATCTAGAGATTAATTTCCCATAAATACATTCCTTATTCTGGGGAACTACAAAGAATAAAAGAAACAATGATGAATTTCTGTGGAGGCTGAAATTAGGTGTTCATTGCCTGCGATCTCTAGGGAGTTCATATTTATTTTGTTGAACATTTTACTAACACTGGGGAAATAGTCTCTTTTCCTAAACATTCACCTTTTGTCACATTGCCAAAGCTTTATAGAACAATGAATCACTCGTTAGTGACAGTAGTGATATTATTTCTCATTTGTAACATAAGCAGTTTTTCTGGTGCAAAAATTTCACTCACCTTATTAGTGATGTTGCAATGGGACCTAATGCCTGTATATTTGAGCATATGGTGAAAAAGTTCATGAAACTATATAAAAAAATCATGATTCCTTTGGTAAAATTAGGCAATACTCACACTGATCACTCATACCAATGGGACTGTGTGTATACTTGACAGTGAGATCCACATCGTAAATAGTGGGGAATTGCACAGGTGAAGACAAAAGTCCAGCAGGAACCATCTGAGTCTGCATCAGGTGAGGACAGAGGTAGCTGTGCCAGTGCTGTGAGGAGCTCTGTGCTCCGAATAGCAATGGGCATTGCAAGGCAGAAATCCAGTGACTTTACATGGCAGTAAAGCAGCGGGTGGAGGGTAGCTGGTTGCCATAGCTCAGTTAGACTTCCCTGAAGCCCCTTCTGAGGGGCCTTACAGAAGGACAGAAATAAATTTAAATCATCATGGCTTAGAAACAAAGAAAACTGTCTGAGAGATAGGAAGAAAGAGCAGGAATGAACCTTTTATTCTCATACCTGACAACAGGTGCAGTGCGGTGTGTAACATGGATGTGAAGCCCTATGTAGTTTAATACAGATATTAAAGAGGGGTGAGTTGAGACCTAGCAATTTGGCAGGTAGCATAAGGTTAAGCTGATCAGTCCAGACCAAGAAATGTCTGTGAGGAACTTGCAAAGGGTCCAAGCACAGTGTAAGCAAGGGTTTTGGGACGCCGACAACACGACAAGCAGAGTTCAATACAAGGCTCAGAAGGGTAAGTCACCCCTGCACTTCTCAGTTACAGGTTAGTTAGCTCAGCTCAGGCAAGTGAGCCGGGTCTTGCTCTGGGCAGGTCAAGGAGGTGGTGACTGCAGCAGCAGCTGCATCCCAGCAAGCCAGCAAGCATGGACAGAGAATGATGCCATGCTTGGATCTAATCAGCGTGATGGGTGCTGTGGGATACTCAGCTCATCCCAATCACTGCATTTCAAATGAATGTTGTGAGACTAGAAGATGGAGAGGAAAAAGGAAGAGGCAGGGAAAAACATTAAACTGGTCTCTTAGTAACAATTACAAAACTCATGAGAATTGTCTTACCAAAAAATAGTAACCTGCAGAATCAAGTGTTTCCCTTGTTTTTTAGGAACCAAAAGTAAATTAATTAAATAGAAGGTGGGCAGTTCAAATCTTACCAGAGAAATGATTCTTGGTGCAACATGTAGTTAGATAATTGATCATTTCCACTGCATACCTCTGGGAGCAAAATCTTAGCAATTTTAAAGGGGTTATTAGACATAAATGTAGATAGCAAGAGGTAAGGAGTATAATTGCTAAACCATAGATACTTTAGGAGTTGAGTTAGTCCTTATTAAAAGTGGAGAAAAGGATAGAACTGTGAGCTGGAACAGGTTATCCCCATGAGTTTACTGTCTATGCCTGTTGAAATACACGGTCCTGGCCATTTCTGGAGGCAGAACACTATAGGGGATAGATATATATATATGAAGAGGATACTCAATCTTGTCTGGCCTGACTGTGTTTATGTGACAATATTCCAACAGACCTATGAACCCTAGACCCGAAAGAAAAGGAGGGACTGAGGAGTGAGGCTTTTTGGCAGAGCAGTTTGTAGTCCAATAACGAAACAGCAGGGGATACTTCAGGTCAGTCCTGAAGTGCACTGCAAGAGCCATGCAGTAATAGAAGTCATCCATTATCACTCAGGCACAAATATTTTGAAAGTAAAAAATCTGGACAGGCTCGGAAAAGCTGGCTGGCTCATCATTCTGATGAGATTTCCATAGAGAAGTTACAGTATTTGCAAGGTTGCCAATTTTTAAGCAGTCCTCTCTCAGCCAATTTCTTTATTTCCCTCCCCACGCTACCAAACATGATTAGATCATATTATGAGCATATTGCCTGCCAAATTTCATCTCCAGTTAATCAAACTGAGCACTGTGGCCTTATAAAAGAATGTTAAACTGATTAACCTGTTTACTCTGTGCTTACAGACAGAAGGGGGAAAAAAAAAAAAGTCTCACCAACTTATTTTGGAGTACTATTTATTAAAGCATCCTGATTCATGTTTGTCTCCTCTTTTTGCAGTGGATATATCATACTTCAAAGGGAGAGGCTGTAAAAGAAAACAGTGGTTCCACCTTAGTTGTGATCACATGGAGGACGGGGATGATACAATACTAAGTACACTCCAGATAGCGGGGAATATGCAGATCTCTGTCATTTGCATCTTATTGTTCCCACTTATTTGTTTACACAGTGGTCCACATGGCTTCTTTTGGTTGAGAAAATCATAGAACATTTAAAGCAGCTCATCTGTGCTGGTCAGTAAAGCATTACTCTGCTAAAACAGCCAAGAAGGTCTGGCACTGAAGGCCGGGTCCTCACGTGGCACTTATCGGCCACCCTTCTGGCATCTGTACTCTGTAAAAGTAGGTTCACCTTATCTTAAGGTGATAAGATAACCCTTAAAAGGGTTCATCTTATCTGACATCATACATCCTAAACATCAGTGTTTACATCAAAGGTAGTAACGTAAGAATGCTTTCTAGTGCGTGGAGAAGAACAGAACACTCATCCTAATGCTGATTTTTAAAAGAGTGATATTAAATCACATACCAGGAGTTCCTAGTTCTCTCCATTTCTAACGAAGTAACTCGGATATCTACATACAATCATCTAACCTTTGGTGAGATGGATGCTACCCTCGTGTCTGAAATGGAAAACCCATGAAAGTGTACATGAAAGAGTTGCTATTGTGGGCTTCTGCCTAAGATCTCTTACTCATGATGACGTGTGTGATGTGTGTTTACAGCAGAGAGATAAAAGCTGCACTTGAAAACTAGTTAAGCATTTCGAGGTGCTGGTATTGGCTTCAGCCTTGAGATACTACTGTTAGAAGTTAATTGTCTAAAAGGAAATGTTTACTAGGTGGCTCAGGAAAGAGGCATAGTTTTAATATGCCAAAACATTTGGGAAATATAGCTGAAGACATCAACAAGAGAAGAATTTCCCTCAGAGGTCAGACAGCTGGATGTACTCAGTTGTTCTCCTGTCTTTGACAGTGGCTACTTTTGAAGGTGTAGAAAAGCCAGCTTTTGATAGTTATGACATTAAACAGTCCATACAGGAAATTTCTTCTTAATGTTTATTTTGATAGTGTTTGGGAAAGTCCTTGTTCATGAGCACATTTAATACAGAAAGAAATATTATATTTAATTTACAATTTTGCCTGTAGTCACACGGTTCTAGAAAATAAAGTTATTTGAAGTGGTGCACTCATATTAACTATGCCTGTATTGTCTGCAAAGGGTGGTCCCATGACTGCCCCAGAAGATGAACTGCCTACCTGCCGTAGGGTGAGCTTCCATCCATGGCCTGAGGTATGACTGGATCATCTACAGGATCATGTATGCCCAGGCCAGCCAAGAGGTAAGTCAAGACAGGCAGGAAAGGAAACAAAGCAGGCTCACAAATGCTCCAGAGGTTTCTGCTTCAGCATAGCATAGACACGGCCTTCAATTTCAGTTAAATTTGTATTGGCTAATCATCTGGGCCCTTATGGGCCTGCCCTGAAGGGCAGTGAATTCGGTGATAGGCTTTCCATTCACTTCAGTGGCTTTGGATCAAGATGTTTTGGATTAAAAATACATGAAAAGAAACCCAAAGCAAATGTCAGTGACCAAGAGATTCTCCAGACAGAAGGCAGTGACTGGATACAAACAGTGGAATTATGGACAGAACCAAATATATAGGAAAAATCCCCACAGTAATCAATACTCTTTTAGAACAAATGAAAAATTCACTACTGGGTTCCAGACTTCCATTCTGAGGTTCTTCCTGAAGCAGTTTAGACTACACAAAGCAGACTTTTCTGTGCAGACTTTTCTTTCCTTTCATGATTTTTTGTGTTATAGTGCAACAGGGGTTTGGGAAGGTCTCAGGGAGCCATGAATACATATTAGAAGTTTAAAGCTATGCTGTTATGAGGCACATGCTCTCATTGTGGTTTCAAGATAGAGAAATAATAACAAGGATGGAGAAATGTGGATTTCCTAGCAGGACGGAGTGTAATGGAATAGACTATTCCTTTCTTTTACTGCTTAAACTTGTAATACCAGAGTCCTGCTGGAGAAAACAAGAATTGCTATTATTTCTTTTCTACTCCTTTTTGTTGCTTCTTTCATATGAAGAAATGTTCAAAGTAATAAAAATCAATACCCTCTCTGTCAGCTTGCATGCCACTGAATGCTAACAGTCAAGGGGAGCAACAATGATGCGGTAAAATCTTTTACTTTGCTTCAGCTGAGTTTTTTTAATCTTTAAAGAGAACCAGCGGTGTTGATTTCTAATCCTGGAGGCTGCTACATAAATATTTACTAAAAACTCTGATACGCCTATTAACAATGAAAGCTGAAGTCTGTCTTATTTAGAAACTCCTGTCAGTCTTACAGTGTCTCTGAAGCAGCGGTCTGGTGCTAGTCTGTTGGTAATCCCAGTGGGAAATCTGGTCAGATGGAAACCATTTCTTTTTATTCCTGGTGTAAAGCAGGCAGCACACAGCAAAATGAGAGCCTCATTCCCGTCTGCTGCTGCATGATGACAGCAGTGCTCCCCACCTCTGGGGGTGCGGAAGGCCAGGCAGCCCGGGCACCCGGGCAGAAAGCTCTGTGTGACCCCTGGAACTGTCACTTCTCCCACTTTCATTTATGGTTATCCACTTAGACCTTCAGGCTTCAAAAACTTGAAAGGCTGTCAAGTGGCCCCACTGAATTCAGTGGGATTACTGGTTGAACCAAAGTTAAGCATGTGCTTAAATCTTTGCTAGGTCAGTTTAAAATACCATTGTGATCAGCACTGTGCAGTATCTTCACGGGTATTTTAAACAGAAGTCTTATGAGCTATGCAAAGTCTTCCATTAACCTGAATGAACTTTTTAGCTCACGTTTTTTTCTGTATAGTGTTTTTCCTTGATTAACAGCTTATAAAATCTTCTAAATCTTCCCAGGTTATATAGCTGTAAGTAACAGAATTATACTAAGGTTCATTTTTTGGGTGGTGTTAGATACACAGAGGGGGATTTCCTGAAAAAAAACATATGCTACTACTCACTGAGCATGCATTCCTGAAAAGTGCAACAACAGTTAGTGATCTGACAGACAGCAAAACAAATTTTCCCATAGAAATTAATGTAAGGGCTGTGGGTGGGACCTGTGCTTCAGAATTACTCCCAGTTTAAATACTGAGGGACTGTATGTTACAACATATGATCTTTCTGATTCATATCCCGATATCGCTGCCTAAAAAATAATGAAAAAAAATTATTAGGAATTTTTTTTTTTTTTAAAGTTTTTACGTGAAACATCAATCTGGCATGCCAGAGTTTGAAAATGACAAGGATGACATGGAGAATAAATATGTGGAAGCAGAATCACTGGGACTGTCAACTGCCACACTGATGTCTGATAGGGACAGAAGAGGTGGACCACATGCTTCTTTGCAGCAACTTGCTGTTCAGCACCTGGTTTTGCACTAGTTGAAGATGCTGATGACTTTTTTAAAAATAAAATTGAAGACATGACTGCATATTGGCCTGCGATTTTGATCAGTATATATTTTTATACCATGAGATCAAATTTTGCAATTCCCTGGTGACCTTGTCCAATTGGTTTCAGAATGGACTACTGCTTTGAAAGGTCTCAGCCACTTCACCTATTAGTTTGAACAATCTTGCTCTATCTTTCCGAATCATTATATTTTTATTGTCTTTGTGATCTTATTCAGGTTCCCCCCCCCC
>NW_020799102.1:10860801-10881597 GCF_003259725.1 Athene cunicularia | reverse complement strand
CCCCCCCCCCCCCCCCCCCCATTTTTGCCAAGGTCAGTCAAGTCATTCAAGGGAGAAGGACAGAAAAACTGGGAAATGTTTAGCATAAGAGGGTGTTAAATGATGGGTGGCAGAACTCCCAGAAGATGCATTGGGAAGATCCATGGCATGCTACTGTACATTTCCTGGTTATTTACTGGTATGACATGTAAGACAACTGTATAAAAGGTGAATTACTTCATTACTCCTCGTAATTAGAATTGCACAATTGTTCCTAACTAGACTTTCTCACAGAACATTCATAAGGACATTTTGGCAAATTTGACCTACAGGGACAGAGAAAGTGAGCCTTAATTTCAGTTTTTATGGGGATCAATGAAAGGAGAAAAGGAGATCACAAAAAACCTAAGCTCTTAATTTGTTAGACACCACTGCTCAAGTCTTACATCACTCCATTATTTAACTGCAATGCAGTTACAGCTTGTGTGAATCAGATTTCCAGAAGTGCTCTACTTTTACATTTCCAGTGTGGAAAATCAGACATTCAGCACCTCTGAAAAGCTGACCTTCCACCAACTACTTCCAACATACATTTTTCTGACCTTTATTTCATGTTCAGATTCATCCGGCTGGACTTCATCCTGCAGTGCTAGGCTTGCCTCCTAGATGGAGCATGGTTAGATTTTTATCTCAAAATCATATTATCTTCTTGGTTTCCATGCTGACTCACATGTACACAAGGCCATAAAATATAAACCACATTTAAATAAAACCGAAACAGTTGCTAATGTTCTGTGTCTCTGTTGGTGATCGGTTTGAATCTGCTATACAGACTAGAAGTTTTATTCATTAACCTAGAAAACCTTATTTATTAACCTGTGAAGCAAAAACGTGTATCACAAAAATGAATCTACAGGTTGTTCATGTGCATGTAGAGAAATATGTAATTGCAGCCCTTTTTTGTTACCCCCTTAGACTCTAATATCAAAGTCTGACTGATTGTTAAGTAGGCTTGACTACCGGCTAGTTTTAATTTCAAACCAAACCTTCCACCTGTTTCTTTTCTTACATGTTGCTATGGTGAAGATCATCCTAGACTGTATACAAAAGCGAAACACAGAAGGATCACTGAAAAAAACATCCAGACATATTAAGACATGAAATAACAACTGAAAAAAGCATATTTCTTGTTAGGTGTCTTTTTTGTTTGTTTGTTTGTTTGTTTTTTTGTTAGCGGTCATATTTTTCTGGCCTTATTTTGCTGATCACCTATCTAGGAACGTTTTTGGAATCATAAACTTTAAACTACCTCGATTTTTCTGTCAAAATCTCTTTAACAAATATAAGCATTACCATTGTCGTTACAAGTCCCATTAGGTCAGGGGCTGTAATGTGTGCTGGCACTATGGCTCCTAACTCTTTGGCTTCTCCCATTATCACCTGTTTAGCTTTCCTGGACTGTGGTACCTCAGTCACTGAGGATTAACATCCCACACAGAGATGGGAATAGTTTGTGTAGCTCAGGCCAGAAAAAGCCCTCGCCTGTAGGTGCCTGTGTAGGTAGGCTGCTGCAATTCTACTGTGGTTCATAGATGCTGGATATTGCATTGCACACATTTGGCAGAACTTGAAGCCCAAAGGGCAAAGTATACTCTTAATACTCCTAGAAACTTATAAAATGTTCCTCAGATGTTACAGTAAGGTCTGGGATTTCTTTTAAAAGCTGTATTTTAAAGGCAAACACTTTGTAATCTCTTCTCTAAAAGGACTCCCTTACTTGACAATTATGCTTTGATGGGAGGAATAAAACATTAGTGCTAATCTTTCATTAACTGCTCTTCCTGCTACTCCTAAAGCTCCAGGTCTGAGTTTCATCTGAACTTTATTTTCCCTCTGAGATACAAGACCTTTCCAGCCTCTCAATGAGTCCCTTTTCTTTTACAATGGCAAATTACAGCCTTTTAAATGGTTTCCTCAGATTTTGTTTGAGTGGGATGGGCATTATTGGACAGTCACAGTTCAAGACCTAACTCCACCAACCCTGCTGGAAGCATGTTTGAGCTCAGATGATTCAAACTCTTTCTTTGGCAGAAGACTCTACTAGTTTCAGTGGGAATCTTGCCTGTGAGAAGAGAGAGAGAAATGGGATCCAAATATTCTTGTAAGAAGGCTGTCCTGTGAAGGCATCCAATCTGTAGTAGTGTCACTGAATAACACAGAAAATCACAGATTTCCTTCCAGCAGAATCTTTGGAGCTCTGGAAGATCATCAGGACCATTTGGGATGGAATCATCTGAGCAGAAGTCACAAAAGAAGAAAGTTTTCTGGTAATGTTCCAGTAACAGAAATGAGATTTCAGTAGTTTGTGAAAATGGGGGGAAATAAAAAGTTCGCTAAAATTTCAAAGACTGAAACAAAGCCCTTCTGGCTCCTAGACAGTGATTTTATTTCAAGTCCAAACTGATTTTATTCAGAACTATACATTCATCCCTAATTATTCTTCACTGAGTCCTCTCAAGCAGGACAGACCAGAGTCACCAAACGGGGGTGAAGTTACTGTGTTCCCTTCTTGACCTGCCACTGCTTCAGGATATGAACCTCAGCTCATCTCCCTGCACATCAGATTTTCCCCACTATAAAACAGTGGTGTTCTTTCTGTTCTTGGAGATTCGAGCACACAATGTTTTCATGTCTCAGACTTGATGTCGGATTATCAGAAGCACAAGTTAATGGTATTAATTACACATTAATTATTCAATCCGTGGTCAATTATTAATTATCAAAGGGCCTGTTATACTCTAGGTTGAAATGGGTTGCTAGGTACTTTAAAATGACTATTAAAATATGGTAACTCTATCAATTTTTGCAGCAATCTGCTTTACAATTCACTTTCAGTGGAATGTGATTTTTCAAACCTATACTCTAAGTATGTTCAGCAATAGGGCAGATACAAACATCGCAGCCAAAAGCTACAGTGAGATTCCTCAGCAGCACAAACACATGGTTAAGAGTTTTTAGCTTTCTTTCATGGCAGATTACATACCGCCTGAAATATTTGGCCAGTGCAATCTGCCTGGTTTGGTCCCTGCCTCTTAATAGGAATGCAAGAAGTGCATTCAGGAGCACTGTGTAAGTTGCCCAGAGTCATTCCTGGGGCTAAAGCTACACCCCACCGCACAACCCGTGTAAATAGGCCACGTGCAAATCTGTGGGATCATGGCTGAATTCACTTCTTTGGCTGCTAAGCCATTCTCTAAGGAGGAGCGGATCCACCAACTATACCAATTTTGCAAGGTGCCAAGGTACGTTGAGCTAACCCTAAAACAGAAGGTGTCCCTGCAGAGCTGCTCCGTGCACAGAACAAAGACGCAACGTCAGCTACTCCTTTTCTACCGTGTTGAGCGTCTCGCCACAGGAACTGGCTCAAATAGACAAATAGTTGTGGCCCTTGTGGGTGTGTTTTCCCTGATGGTTCTGGCCTTTATGAGAAACCGAAGTGTTAGGTCGTCTACATCTGGCCTTAACACTCTGTTTCCCTGTGTCCAGTCGCATTCAGTGCTCTGGGATTTCCTTTCACTTCACACACCAAAAGCAGATTTTGGCTTACGTCCTCATCAGACTTCCCCTCAGAGATATCTAAGCCTCAGATATCTGTAAGCCAATTTTCAGTCCTAAAAGGATGCTTAGTTTAAATAGTTTACTAAAAAAAAAAGGTTAGGAAATAGCCTAATCATGATTCTACAGACATTAAAACAGTTTTGTGTTTCTTTGTGAAGAGGTAGGGGCTCCCCATTTTCACTGTTTTCCTCTGATTTAGGAGGGGCTTCAGTTTTTTTCCTTAGTTTTTTCCCTCCTGACCCTCACCAGCAATGGCTTGTTAGAGGAACCCAAAGCTGGAATTAGCAAAGAGTTCTGAACATGTGTGTGAGCCATGAGAAAGGAGCAGGGGACCACCAAGGCAGAGTTTCAGGGCTCTGGGGCACAAGATGCCTATCAAGGGCTTCGGGGGAACGGGGTGGCTGAACCATCACAGGGCCCAGTGGCACTCAGAGAGCGTTGGTGGCCGCCTCCTGAGGAGCCAAACACCCTGAGCACCAGCTGGTCTGGGACTGCGAGGACAGCACATGCACTAGAATTGGACAAAGAGCTTTAGTCCACTTGTTAGGACTCTGGTTTCAGATTGCTACAGACTGTGGTTGCAATGATTCCTGTGCCCTGAGAGAGCTTTTCACTCAACAGCCTTGGTTTCTTCACCTTTTACAAAAGCTGTGAACATTTTGCCTGTCATGTCAGAGGTGGAGAACAGGAGCTACTATGAAATACAGGGGTGTGTGAAAAATACATTAGTTTGGGTTTCCCTGTTGAGGGCTGGTAGCGGGGGCTGCAGGGGCCTCTGTGAGGAGAGGCCAGGTCCACTCACCACAGGTAGTATCTATAGATCAGATTGAAAGGTTAAAAAGATGGTGTTTGAGAAGTGCAAACTATATGCTTATTGTCTGATTGTTACTGGATTTGCAGTTAGCATTGGTTCCATTGTTGCGAGCCATGCAGAAGGTCAAACGGCAGCTGAGTGTAAAATGTCCTTCAAGTACCATGTTATGTTGACATATTCTGAGTAGCATTATGTGCCATAATGGTTAAAATCTTGACATCTATCTCAGGTCTTTCTATATTAGTATTCTCAATGGTGGGTTTGCATCAGTGTTAAGAGATTTAGAGAAAAAAGATGAACATGAATAATTTGGTATTGTTTTATATGGAAGGAGCACAAACACTTAGAAGACTGTTCACAGCTAAAAGTCAATAGGTTGGTAGACAAGCATAACCTAGAGAGCTGTCTGGATAAAGGAATTCACCCCATGAAAGACCACCTGAAGTTGTAATGGATTTTCCACTACAGCAAACTACTCAAGGTTTCCATTGGCTACTGCTCTCAAATTTTTGAGGTTGCTCAGCATGCCTAAGAACTTTACAAACAGCTGTAGGTATTTGTTAAAACTTTTTGAGATACTTGAGTTTCTACTCCAAAGCAAATGCCAATATTTCAATTTTTCCCTCCGAACAATATATGTGAATTTTGAAAACTAGCTACAGAAATGGAATGGAGAAAGTCTAATTTAGAACTATGAAATATTTCCTTGAAATTGTATTGAAAAATTGTGCAAGAAAAACATTAGAAGAAATGAAGTACACTGCTATGAAATATGAGCTGAAGACCAGATAAAATCAGTAGCATGTGTTAATAAAAAAGGCAAAACAAAATATGACACAAAGATAAAATCCAAATTAAATGGGCTCCTTTGTTTGGATTGAACATTTCCTCAATATCAACATGTTCCGACAAAACATTTCACTTTTGCCAAAATCACATTTCCTGGCAGAAATGGACTCTGTAAAAAGGTTTTGACTAGCTCGAATGCATGTATGCCAAGTGATTCCTTTTGTGTTTTGTGGTTTCATCCACTGTAGAGTGAACTTTTAGTGAGCCTCATTCATTCATCTGCCCCACCGTAAGAATGCGCGGCTATTTTGGGCATGTCATGAAGTGGAACGTGTCACTTGGCCAGGCTGCCCAGTGATGGGAGTGTGGGACAGAATCCCCCTCTGTGCCCACCCTGTGCCCAGCCCTGCTGTTCCGGGCAGCAGCATCCCGGGGGTGCATCAACCCCAGCATGCCCAAACGGAGCATGTACAAAGTGCCTCCTCCTGGAGAGGTCTGTAACTTCAGCTCGCCCACAGCAACTGGGATGACTCATATAAAGAGATATTCGCATTTCTGTTTCTTCCCCCTTTACAATAACTTTCTTTCCGAGATGAAAATCGCTATCTATCTCACTGAGCCAATAGACCCATCACAAAAGGGATCGGCTGCCAGAGTCCAGAAAGGGTTAAGGCAGCAGTTGGAGAGGTTTGGGGTGACGTCGTGCTTCTGGACGCCTGAGAAGTCTCTTGAAGGTAGTTCCCCTCTGGTGAGGATGGGAGCGAGCTGAGGTCTGAAATTCGAGATCCCTCGCAGCCTGGAGCTGGTGAGGTCCCAGTAAAAGCTGTTTGCCTGCTTTCCTTTCCTGAGCAGTCACACCGCTGCACTGGCCTGGGCAGTATGGAGCGAGCGCCCTGGACACATGTAGGACTCACTCTCCTCCAGCTCCTGCTCATCTCCTGCTTGCCAAGAGGTACCGTAAGTGAGCGTGTGCGTCCCCGGCACGGCCGAATGAGTCCCTTTCCTTCAGTGTGGTCAGAGGGGTTTGATCTCATGTGCTGTCATGGGAAGTGGAGAGATCTGCAGGGATGGTAATAATAGAAAGAAGGGGTTCTGCTTTATTTATTTTTTTTCTTGTTGGCATGGAGTGGGTGTGGGGGAGGTTTGCCCAGGGATGATTTCCAGACAAACTTAATAGCCTTAAAGAGAAACAACTAGCTGGATATTTTTTGCCAATGGCCATCAAGAAAAGGGTATGAAATCACTTCGCTTACTACTGCTTTATTTTCTCAACACTCAGTGCTAAGGAAATGATGATAAAAAGAGGCATTTAAGTCTCTGAATTGTAAAGCATAATTTGTTTAGTTTGGCAAGACAGAGACTTTCCTCTCCAGTCCCAACACCAAGAATGAAGGCAAAGGAGAAAAGAAGTGAAGGAAAAAAAGAAAACAAAAGCCACACATTGTTTCCGATCTGGGCTTTAATTCTGCCAATATTATTCTTTTGAAGGGGAAGCCTTGTTAAAGCAGAATGATCTTTTTTATGCTCAAGCCTTGGTCCAGTTTCTGCTGAACCAGCATGTATAGTTTCTTCTTGATAAGATTAAGCAAAAAGCATTTACTGTTGATTGAAAAATTGCCGTTGTTATGGCCACGAACGTGGGCTGTTTACACCTGGAGGTGGCTGGAGCTGCTTGCAGCAGCTAGCTGTCAGCATCGCAGGCTGCTTTCTCAGGAGCTGCAGCCCCGAGGACTGGAAGGTGAGGTGCCCTCAAATCACCCACCCTTCATGCTGCCGCAGACTGCAGCGCTCCTGGCGAGGTAAGCGCTTCTTGCCAGGGGACCTGTCAGGTACGCAGCACCCCAGTTGCCATGGCTGTAGATAATTGGTGTTGAGGATGGTGCTTCAGAGCCTGCCTCGCCGGGGTCTGTCTCTGTGATGCCCTTCCCTGCCGGCTCCTGGGGTCCCAGGGTGCGGGTGACGGGTGGTGGCCAGGGACATCTGCCATCCAGGCTGGCCACCAGTGCCAGCAGCCACCCTGGCAAGCTGACCTCGTGCCAAAGCTTCCCCCTGGGGCACAAGCACAGAGAGCATCCCCACACCTCCCCCTCACATGGACCGACTCATCCCTGCCATGGCCTGTCCCACAGGCACGTGCCACCTTGCACACTGGCCAGGCGAGGTGGCTCCGTGGCACATGCCGGAGTGGCACAGAAATAGTCCTGCCAGTGGCAGAGCAGCCATGGCTGTGGCTGTCCAACAGCTACACGAGCAACAAATCCGTCCTGTTGTGGGGGTGACATATCTCTCTCATGACGAGAACTGGGCAGACACTGGCCTGCTGGGGGCCCCCCCCAGAAGCAGCAATAAGGGGAGGAGGGAAGAAGGACAACGACGGGCAATGGGACATGAGAGCTGTGAGGCTGCCAGGTTGGGGGGGAGGACGCAGGTTCCCCCCTGACAACAGCTCCTCCTGTGCCAGGAACAGTGTGAAAAGGGCCTGGGGGACACATGGAGGGGCTCCATCCCCCTCGCCCTCTCTCCTCCCTCATCATGCCTCTCCTGCCCTGCTGGGGGGGTGCCCAGCACACAGCTGGCAGTGGGGGGGGGGAAGGAGCTCCTCTCTGGCAGTGGAAGGAGGGGCACTCAGAGATGGGGAGTGATTCAGAAGTGCAGTGGCCTTAGCATGTCAGGGCAGGTTGGAAAATAGCATTTTTCCTCCTCCCCACAGATGTATCCAATTTTTATCCATATTTATCACACCCAGTTGCACAGGGCTTGCCTCAAGTCTTGGGGGCAGGAGTCGGGGAGGTCTGGGAATTGATATTTGGAATAAACTTGAAGTGCAAGTGACTCATATTTCCTTAAAAATATATGTGTGTTTGTGTGTGTTTCTGCCTATCTAAACCTTTCCCAACCTCTCTTCCCCTCCCCCTCCAGCCTCTGTCTAGAGAAGTGGAGACCAGATGCACTCAGACGTATCCAGATGCATTCAATCTTAGCAAATGGGTTACTTTAGTTCACATGTTTAAGGTCCTAGCATGGACAAAGGGAAAGAAATTTGCTTTTTATTTTGGAGAAAAGCTGGGGTTACTCACTCTCAACCCCTTAGCCACTTCAAGGGGCTCCCAGTAGCCCCTGCAAGCCTGCCAGTGCCTAAGATTGGGCTCTCCCTCCTCCCAGAGGGAGCCCTCACCACCGCAGGGCCGTGCGGGTGCTGCGGGCAGCATGACCTCCCATGAGGACGTGGGTGCCCCTCTCCCTCCTTCGGGACCAGGGGCAGGCAGGGAGGGAGCCCACAGGGCAGGGAGACAAGCAGGGACAGGGGCTGCCAGCCTGAGGGCATCAGCAGTCCTTGGTTAGGGCTGGCCGGCACACCCGCGGGGAGCTGTGTGAAGTAAAATTGGAGATGGAGGCTCCAGGGTTTCACTGCTGTCTGTGTGGACTATTTCTATCTGGGCGACATTAACGGCAGTTAAACTGCCAACGTGACCCAGGTCTCGTGCAGTTACAGCAAGTAAGTGCTCCCGACAGGTCTAGCACCACTCCTCCATGTTTATAACACAAGCACATTCTCATGTTATGTGGTCATGAATCTCAGTACTGCAGCTGCTTCTTCTCCACAGATTCCCAGATATTCTCCCCTATTGCAGAAGCCCCCCCAGACCCCATTAGTAAAGGCTGGGCTCTCTAACCTCATCCTTGCTGTCACTAACGCAGAAGTGCTACATTCATTACCTGTTTCCGTTCCTTGTTTTGCAGCTCAAAGAGAAGAAAATTTCTTCCTGATCGCACTAGTATAATTTTTCTAGCCTGTCCCTAAAGGGAAAGGAGGGGATATAAGGGTTCACTACAAGAAAATGGGGAAAGGAGCAGAGTTTCGACTTGGGAGATGTGGAGCATGGTTTTATGTTGCATGTTACAGCTTACCACCAGGGAACAAGGGCTGCTGAAATGTAGGAAGAAAGGGAAAGGGAAGTTTCCAATAGCATCCTACCCTAGAGCTGTCCGTCCTCTCCGCAGCAGGGGGTAGAGTAGGCAAGAGGAGGGGCTGCAGGGCATGCAGGTTTATGGAAAGAGGAAGATGGTGGGAGTGACACAGCCCAGCAGGTTGGGCATCACAGTTGAGGCCGGGTTGGCTGAGGGGTAGTGGTATTACTGAAAGAAAGACCGAACTGACAGTCCTGTTTTCAGTTAAGACTGGAAACAGAAAACCCTAGAGCTATTTGTGTTAATGCTGTTTTTGCATTATCCCATCATTATAGCACTTAGATGGGTGAAGTCTAGACCTCACAAATAAAAAGCACAATTTTTATTTGGCTTTCCTTTTAGTTACACCAAAATACTTGATTTTTATCATGGACAAAGCAAAACAAAGCAGTATGGAGAGAGGTACAAGCTTTGGAAGTCACAAGAGAAATCCTGTTAAGGACCAGATGGAGACCTCAAAAATATTTTTTTAATTGAACAACAATTATTCTGTCCTTGGAGCAGGAGTGCTGGGAGTTTATGATAGGTTTGTCACAGCCTGGTTAAGAATAGAAGCTTACAAATGTAAAAAAGGCACTACTGTAGAAACATGATGAACAAACCTATGGTTTATCAGGAACAACATGAGGACTATTTAGTTCTGAATTTATAGCTACTAAACACTGCATGTCAACAGGAAACCTGGAATAGAGACCGTCCTATTTGACAACATTAGGCAGATCCCAATTCCTGAATCAAAGGAGAAAGTGCATCAGTGTTTTTTTCTATGTGAAACATGATCTGAATTGTGAAAAAGGTACAGCTTAAGACAACGGTGGTCTCATCCAGCAGAACACAGTTGTACTTACACTAGACAGGTTTTCAGTGAGTTTCTTAAACAGAATATACCTTCTGTAGTACTTTAGTCTGCTTTCAATTCTACCCTGCATTTGGAACATAAAAAGACAGTTGAGTTAATGCACATTTATTAAGTGGACAGATTCATCTTAGTATAGTAGATTTCTCCCCTGTGTTCACAAACTAGCTTTGATTTTTTTGATAGAAATACTTTCTTTTTTCCCCCCCATTCCTACCGCTGTGTGAAAGCATGCAGTAATGGCCAGGAAAGGATGCTAACTGCCTCGGAAGGAGAAGCAGTCTAATTATTTAGGAAAGGTCTGTGACCCATAAAGCAAGCACACTGAGTAAAACTAAAACAGGGATGTATTTTAGCTTCTCTTTTAATTAGCCCAGCTGCTAATAAGAATAATAGGTACATAATTTCTAAAGAGAAGCACATGTTTTTAGAGACAGCTTTATTCCTTGCATCTTCTTAACACACCTATTAGGAAAACAGGCATCATTTGCACAACAGGTTATCTGAGGCAAAAAGAGGTTAAGAAAAAAGACCTGCACTTTCCTTCATTATGAATGGTTTGGGCTACACTCTCTTCCAAGAGCCCCAGTAACAGCCTCTTAAAGGGAACACCTCTCTTCCATTCCGAGGTCTATTCCTCTTGGCCTTACTGAAATTAAATAGAGAGTTTTACTCTTCATCGCAGTGGAGTCACAGTTTCACTCAACATGTTTCTCATTTCCAGCTGACAAATTCAAGATCTCCTGTGCGCTCAGAGCTCTTCCTGTTAATGTCCACACACATGATACCTACTGGGTGGGGCCCAGCTTGCACATCTCTGCAATGACAGTAGAGTTGAGTAAGAAAGGAGCAGGACAAAACAGTAATAAGAGACAGACCTAAAGAAAATGTCAGATGTTAACAGGTATCAACTCTGCTGGACCTATTTTTTCCTTAAATGAGAAAGCTTCATTTCAGAATTATTACATGGCCAAACATTCCCTAAGAAGAGAGCCTTAAGAAATCGCTCCTTCAAATTCAAATGCTCTCTTCTGCAGAAGGCAGTAATTGTTTTAGAGCATCATGCTGAAAAATTAAAATGCAATCATATAAAAAGGAGCATATTCCCAATTGTGGAACATGAACTGGTTGAATAATCACTTTGAAAAAGTCATTCTCTATGGACTCTAATTTTAGAGATATATCTGTTTGTATCTGCCCTTACTTACAATGCACTGTTAATTCATATGGCACTTTTCAAAGCAATTTGAAATAATACTTCTTTGAGCCTAAGTCATGTTTTACCAATGTGTTGATGGATAAATTGCGGTATGGAAGGAGAACTCATCTTTTCAGGGAAACAGAATGGACTTGCAGGATGGGAAGTTCCATCACTTCAGACCAAAATATGGATGTACTTATGAAACACTTTCTTCTGTCTTTCGGGAATTCTGATAAATACATATAACCAGCAGGGTCCTAAGGTGATCTCTCTTTTGGAGGACACTATAGCACATTTAGGTTGTAAATTATTTTTTTTTTCTCCTAAGGATGGATGGAGATGGCAAACTAGTTGTCTGCTGGATCAGTTCTCTGATCTGTCCACATAGTAGCTAATGCCAGCACAGAGAAAGGGAATGGGAATAGGAAGACAGGGAGAGAAGAGAGAAAAGTGTCCCATCTTGGCAGCAGCATGGGCTTATATCAGCTTAAAGCGACTATAACCTGACAAAATTAATTATTCTGAAGGAGTGGAAGACACAAGAGTTAATTGGTGTGATCAGGCTTGCTTCAATTCATCATAGTTCTTAGCCATATAATTTTCCCAGCTCTCAGACCTTTGGAACAGAAATCCTCTTTCTATCTAGCAAGGTATCTATGAGTGATTCACTATGACAAAAGACAAGTGTGTGGAAGCTTAAGTTTTACGATAACGAGCTGCCTGACCCACCCCTGATCCAGCAATGTGAATGTGCTTGTGAATCTGTTCCCAAATCGCCAAAGCTTTAAGCCTGACTTAGTAACATAAATTAAAATTGAAGCTGGTTTTCTTGAATATGCCAAGGCACAAACTGTAGTTGGTTAGAACCTCACTAATATGTGGATCACACTTTATTTCTTTCCACATCCTCGAACCCTTGCTCACATAAACAATTCCCCTGAAGATGAAAGCTAATAATTCACTACATTCTCTACCACAGTCTTATATTTCACCCGCACCCCCATCCCACAGGAGTCTCTCTTCCTCTTTCTTTCTTTCTTTTTTCTTTATACGGCTGAAGAACCTTTTGCTATTATTTTAATTTCCTTTGCAAGGTCAAATTCAGCTTGGCTTTTGGCAGTTCTTCCTTTGTCCCTGAGCTCTTAGACATAGCTTGCTTTGATGATCAGACTTTTTCCATCCCTGATAGGTCTCTGCTCTTCCACTGAATGAGAAATTTGACTGAGCTCATTGTATGTCCCATAGGATTCATCACTATCTTTTCCAGCAGACCCTGTATTGAATAGAACTAGTGCTTTAAGATGGTCTTATCCTTGCAGCTATTTCTTTATTACTTAGACATCCTCTTTGAACTCACTTGCATAAGAATAAGTAACATATCTCCAGTCTTCAGGGTGAGTGCTCATGGAGTATTCACTTACCTTCCGAGGAGACTTCTGGATCTGCAGAATGGTGCAGTAAAAGCTACCCTTTTGGAAGGTTGCATTTCCACACAATTTCAAACAATATTTCTGTCAAACTCCATCACAACCCTTCCCAAGTACTAATAAAAGAATTTCTTGTGTGTTTTTTATCACCTCATTTTCCAAAGTCCTGCAGTTTGGAACAGGATAGTATTTGAGGTTTAGTGAGGACAGAGATGGCTGAGTCATATGTGTGCCCAGACCATGAGGGTGGTAGGAAAAACAGACACACTTTGTGTGTGTCAGAGAGATGGTGACTGCATCGCTAACTGTTCAAGCTCCTCTGCTGCACCCCAGACTGCCCAAGCACATCTAGGCCAAGGAAGTCAGTATGTTTTGAAAAGGTGATGCAAAAATAAGAAGTAGAAAAGGGAACTCTGGGCCAGAGAAAGTGAGGGATGTGGGAGAGCTTGGCAAGTCAAAGCAGAGCTGGATTTGCTGCAACTTTGTAAAGGAAGTGAGTGACAGTAGAAGCTTGATAGTCCAGAAGATTAAAACTACCATCAAGCTATTTCAGCACCAGGAGTAACCCAGTTCCACTCCTTCCCTTCAGTGGCTCCTGTGGGTCAATGTTACAGAGGCAGGCAGGCAAGCACCACTTTTAAAAAGGCAAACACTGAGCTGAGTCAAAATCAAGAGCAAAGGCTGAAAGTTTTGCCTCTGGAGTCTTCAGGATCTGTGGAGAAACTGAGGTCCTGCTACCAACAAAAGTCAATAAGCATAAAACTGCTCAGCAAACTGGCTGTGCATTTCATTCAGTGCCAGGTCCTTTGCAGATGTTCTTCATCTGCTTTTCAGCAGCTCAGCTCCCAGCACTGGCTCAGTGGAGGCCAGAGCAGGATCAGTCAGCCTCACCTCCACATCGTCCTGATGCATCTTCTCATTGCTGCTGCTCATCACCCACACGCAGGTTTTCACAGAGGAAGCTCAGGGCCCACCTGTCAGCGGGGAGGGCTCCCCAAAGTGAGGAGCCTTTTGCTCCTCCAAGGCCCTGTCTCAGCACTGGGGAATTGGCAGCATCACTGTGATGAATTGCGGCCGCTGTAACTCAGCCCTGGGACTGACGCTACTAGCAGGGAGGAGGACATTGAGTGGGAACATCCTCTCCTACTGCCATTTTAAAAAGGTTGACAGGATCTGACAGCCTTTAGAATCTGAAATGTGCTCTAGGGACTAGGCGGTCTTGCTAGGTGCAAATGTCAGTGAAAAGCATGAAGGTGTTGCCGTCTGGACCTGGAAATGCATGAGAATTACCAGTCACCCTGCATATGCCTCAGTGCTCATCTCCCACCTCACTTGTCCCCCAGGCTGGACTCAAAGCATTGGGTCAAATGCTGCATTGTGCTCTGCCAGGCTCCAGAGCCAAGCAGGTCTTCCCTCCGACACCTTCTCCAGAGGTTCGTGTGTTTTCCCAATGCAGCCATTTCTTGCTTGGTTTCCATGGTCTTGAGCTGCTTCCATGTGTACTGTTTATGCCTGGATTTAATAGGCTTTTCTTCCGTCATTAAAATCCCATCAATTAATCCACTGTTTGTTTGCCTGTCCAGAGACTTGTTTGTTCTTTTCCACTAAACATTTTGCACGGGTTGTCAAACAGCTTCTTCCTGCTCCTCTCAAAATCAGGTCAAGCCACTTTCTGGACTGTGTTTGATGCTGAGAGGCACAGCCACTGCCTGCAAGCCAGACTGTCTGCTTTGGAGGATTATCAAAGTCAAGCCTACAAAGCACCCCACAATTATCTCTGCCACAGCTGGCCAAGGCCTGGCTTCCAGTATTTTACTCAGTCAGTAAATCTCCCCTCAGTCTTGCCTGCTTCATTCTCTTCTGTTTTGGGGTCACAATGGCCAAGTGTGGGTGTGGGGAGCCGCCAGTGGTTACCATTCCCCAAACACACCAGGGGGAGTGGGGTTATGGCTCTTCCTCCCTAGAGCCAGGCTGAGCTCAGCAACACAAACACAGAGCTAGAGGCTCTGTGCACCTCCCTCTTAAATTTCTGAAAGGTTTCCTTTGCCTTTTGTTCAGTAGCCTGGAGATACTTATGCAAAACAAAAGGAATCCTGCCGTTACTAGAGAGATGCATAAATTCTTCACACAAATTTCTTTAAAGAACAGCTTCTACAAAACTTCAGAATAATAGATTTGAAGATTTCTGTAAGGACAATCCTGCAGAGGATCACTTAAAAAAAAATCTCAAATCCACATATTTCCTTGTCAAGGCTATATATGTTGACCAAACTGAAGTACCTGGGAACCTGAAAGGAATTAAATTGTCAGTAAATCAAAAGACAGTCTATTTTCATTCTCTCAGTTGAGACAAGGGCAAGAAGTGAGCAAACAGCATTTCTAGGTAGCAGTAAATTTATCTTTACAATTCTTTAAGGGCCAAGATCTGCTGCTCCCATCTTAACATTAAATATTACCTTAAACTCGACTTACACTACAAATACACATATTCGATTCACCAAGAGTGTGACATCTGCCCTGTTGTGTACACCCCTACATATAAAAATAAATATGCATGTGCACACAGACACACTCTCTACACACACACATATATATATAAATATATGTGTAATATTTTATGGAAGCATAGAGCAATTTAGGTAAAAAGGGCCCTCTGAAGATCATCTGGACCAGCCCCTCTCTCAGAGAAGTGCTAACTTGGAAGGTACGTTATGTTGCTCACAGAATTATTTTGCCAGGTTTTGAATTCCTGCAAGGATGGAGATATCCTTAGTCACCTTGGTGCAACTTTTCCTGTGAACATTTGGATCATTTTACAGATGCAATTAGAAATTTCTCTTGGACAGTTTACAACTACAAGCCACATGGATATAGCCATTTTATTTATAAGCTTTAGAATCTTGAGAGAAAATAGATTGAGTTGGGAAACATGAGAATTTGAAGGAAGCTCCTCAAAAGCTCCTGAGTGTTGGGTAGTTATTTATTACTCAGACTCTGGGGAGTTCTCCTTCAACAAGGATTGAGACCCCCACCCCCACATGCCACAGATACAGCTATTTTCAGTCATGTATGGTGAGGTGTATCAAACTGAGCGTCAGTTCTAATAAGATAATTAGACACGTGTAATCAATTTGCTCTGGAATCTGAATCAAATACAGTTCATAGATAAATGGCTTAATTAAAAGAGAATAATAGCCACAGGTTAAGAAGTCCCAACTTGGCCAAGTTGATTGACTGCTGTTCTGGGAATTAGAAAGCATGAGTTTAATTCCTGGCTCTGCTATTGTTATTTTTCTGGGACCTTGAGCAAAGTCACTTCACCTCCCTTGTGCTTCAGTTTCCCATCTGGAAAAAGGACTTTGTAGAGCATGTCAAGATCTACAGGGAAAAGGCTATATAAGTGCTGAACATTAAGGTTATTTCGATGCAAGAATTTATTATTGGAATAAAAAATTACAGAACCTTACTGAATGACAGAAATGGCTTTCTTTTTCTGTTTGGAATGATTATGGGGGCAGGGAAGGGGAAAGAAAGATTTCAGCACAAACAGCAGCCAGGTTTCCAAGCTCAGAGCAGTGGTGGACTCTTCCCAGTCGGTACACCAGGCACAAGGGAAAGGCTGAGTTCTGAGGAGCAGGAAGGGCTGAATTTCATTTCCCAGCCAAAGAGAGAAAAATGAAGAAACAGTTTGGTGGTCTGTTTTTTATGGAGCCAGTAAATATCATTAGGGGAAAAGATAAGCTTCCAGGAACCAGGCTTCATGAGGCTATGGAGAATCAAGTGAGACAGAGCAGCAAGGTTCAGTGGTAGGGAGCTCCAGCAGGCATGGTAATTGGGTTATGAGGCTCAATGAAACAAAAAACAGCAGTGTGAGAAGGGATCCAGGTACAGACACGGAAGGGAGTGCTGTGCCTTAAGAGATGTATGGCTTGTTGCAATGACAAGGCAGCCCTGTTACTCAGAGTTTAAAACAAAAGGAAAAAGAATGTTACCTAACCACAGTGAAAAAAAAAAGAAAAAAGGGGAGGAGAGAGGGAAGAAGAAAGAGATAGTCTCATTATGTTTCTATCATGTCTCATTTTTCTCGTCTGCTCTCTCTCTTTTTACCATCAAACTCCATGAAAGCAGTCATCAGGTCTGTCAGCTGGTTAGGACACACGCTGACAGCACCCTGTGCTCATTAGAATTCACTTTGTAGAATTTAGACAGCATGCTGGTAGAGAAAGATAGGATCGGCACTTACTGCGGCCGTCCAGAGTCACAGTCTGAGGTAATTTCCTAAAAGGGCACCCAACATAGGTTAGATATCATCATATGAGGTTATGCTAAATAATAAAAATATATTAATAATGTTACCATAATAGAAATGCCAGACAAAATGAACCTTTAAAAGTAATGAAAAATCTTGTTTCCTTTGGCAGTGAATCCAAGTGTAACACCGTGTGCTTCTGAGTGAAAATAGGGAGTGAAACCAGCTAAAACCCAGCCTCAAAATTTGCTTTTCCTGGTGGACACCCTGGTCTTCAAGAGTAGGAAATTCATGAACAGAAATATGACTAAACCACGTTATTATACTTTAAATAATCTATACTATATATGAGAGTGTAAATCAGTCCTGTGATCTGAAGAAGACTCTCTCATGTGACATCATCCTCTGGGGGTTTTTTAAACTTTTTTTCTCCTCACAGAATTGGGAAGTCCTTGCAGAGAAAAGACTGACGTGAATATATTCCTTCCCTCTGGTCTGTTTGCCTCCTCCGGTTGGCACTGCAAAACTACCCCTGTGTTCTTTAGACACACAAACTGAGCTGACATTTTGACCATGTGTTACCATGTAGTTTGGGACTTCCTGGGCTGAGGACCTTGGCCAGCCTCATGACACACATGATCTGACAAACCACAGAATAATAGATCCCGTCAAACCTCGGCACATAATGGATAATTTCTGCGTATCTCCCTCTCTGTTTCCCGCTTGCAGAGTACACCGTGATCAATGAAAACTGTCCGGGCGCTGAGTGGAATATCATGTGTCGGGAGTGCTGCGAGTATGACCAAATTGAGTGCATCTGCCCAGGACGGAAAGAAAGAGTGGGCTACACCATTCCCTGCTGCAGGAACGAGGAGAACGAGTGTGACTCCTGCTTAATCCACCCAGGTATGCTTAGGGCCCCACTGTGTTGACACCAGATCTTTGGCCAAGGCATCAGCATGTAAGGGCAGCTGCTGCACAGGGGAGCGGCAAGAGGAGGCACATCTCACCGGAGCATGGCACTGTCCCACATCTCCTCAGGAACTCCCTCTGCTGCTCTGCTGGCAGCAGCAAGACGCTTGGCAAGGTGCCCTCGCAGCAGGTAGCACCACTGCCAGAAAAAGAACACACTTCCTACCAGCAGTGTCATCCTCAGGGCATGCTGGGCAGGCTTGGGAGCTGCCAAAGGGTGATGTTGCAGCTGGCTTCACATGTTGAGTGTTTCGTAGGTGCTCTGAGATGATGTGCATCCCCAAAGTGAGAAGGGATAGATGACCTGAGAGTCCAGCGAGCAAGGAGGAAAGGGCAAAGAGCAGGAGACAGGACCAAGTTCAAGGACACCAGAGTCCCTTGAGCTGGCCCAAGCAGCACCAGCATCCACATTCAGATCCCTGAGAAAGACATTTACAGTCAAAGTAATGAGATTTAGAGGTTTGGGCAAGTCAGACTGGGAGTTTGGCTCCAAATGTCAGAGCTGCCTAGGGCTTGAGAGTGGAGGTTGGGTACAGTTCACAGTGAGGAAGCTGTCAGCACTGCAGCAGACACTAACATAATTTGTGGCATTTTTGTGGAAAAGAGAGAGACACTGCTCCTCTGTCTGCAGGACAATCCACCATGGCTTTCCTCTAACACAGTGGCTCTCCTTTCAGGCTGCACCATTTTTGAAAACTGCAAGTCCTGCCGCAACGGCTCCTGGGGAGGGACACTGGATGACTTCTACATCAAGGGGATCTACTGTGCAGAGTGCAGAGCTGGCTGGTATGGAGGGGACTGCATGAGTAAGTGTCTGACACTTAAACAGCAAGGGAGGCGTGTCAGGGACAGGGAGGGTGGGACGGAGCCAGAGCCATGCTGTACCTTTCCAGTTACTCCTTTATGGTGGCTCTTGCAAAGGACACAGGCAGGAGAGGGCAAAACCAAGCAGGCAGTAAGCAGAGCTACAGTAGGGAAAGCTGCTCCCAGTGCTCATCTGCTAGAGATTGGCCCGGGGCCCCAAATCATGGGAGGTTACAACCCTACTAAACTTCTATTTTGGTTTGGTTTATTTTAAAACTTTAACTACTGTGACTCTGGATATCTTCTGTTCTCTGCATTTCTTGGACATACTTCAGCATAACTGATTCCCCAAGGCCTTCGGCAAAGCATAAACATTTACAAGGGCAACAGCTATTTCAAAGAGCTTCTCCTCTTGTCCTCCTTCAACCCCTGGGCTGCAGAACCAGCCCCCGGGAGGTCCCAGTGCTCCCTCCCTCCTTTGCACAGCTCCAACGCACTCCAAGGTGGATCTGGAAAAGTGTCTTGGAACTGCTAACAGTGCTGTTACGGACCAGGCGTGTTTCAGGCTCTGTAGTGGTATGTGAAGGCTTTGTTCTTGAGAGTGTACAAAAGTTCCTGCTTCTTGGGTTCAGGTAAGATGCTGGTCCCAATGGTACGTTTCAATAATGAATTCAATAAGCTAATTGGATACAGTTTAAGATTAGTACTTCCTTTACCAATTTCCCGCCTGTGAAGGTATAGCCTCTCACCAACCCTCTTTCAATTTTTATTGACTGTCTCTTTGTTCACAGTTCATTGAAACAGATGAAAGCAGTCTGCATTTCTTACTGTGGTGTCTGTTGTTCTACATATCTTAGTTTATCTCCTATTAGTCACGGATTTTAAAGTAACAATTGAACCTGCTTTCCCAACACAGCCCATGACCATTCAGGAGGTGAAAGCAAACAAAATAAAATCATTGCTTCAAGCAGCAGAATATGGGGAATCAACATGTTTTAGCAACAGGGCTAACTTAACCTTGGTGCTTTGGAAGCTGATAAACTGAGTCCCTTGCAGTTTATGGTGTGATTTCTGATAGCACTTTAAAGTTCCATTTGCTCTGGGTCGATGCTAGAGCTCCCCTGGCACATTTCATAAGAGCAGAGCCAAGAAAGAATCATTAGCTCATCTAACGCTGACTCCCTCTGCCTCAGTAGATCGGCTGCCTACAGTGTATTTCAGACTGCTCTGCCTATTTGTGTTCTAAAGCAAATACACCCTCACACTGCAGCCTATTTGGACATTTTTGCAATACTGAAATTTTGCAGAGCTTTGTCATATTTTTCCTACCGTTTGCTCTTCTGAGGAAAGCAGCATGACACTGAGGATGCGGTCTCTGGTCCTATCGCCTCTTCCACTCTCAGAGGAGTGCAGGGGCCAGTTGTGATCACAGTGCATTCCTGAGCTCCTCTGCTCTGGCTCTCACGGCTATCTCACTTTTAGCCTTGTCAGTAGCCCAGAGACTGCCTGTCCCGCAGGTGCCATACCACACCAGGTGCCGGCTCACAGCTGTGTGGTGTTGGGCCTGGGGGGTGGCCAGCCACTAGCCCTTTGGGCCACAGTGCACGCTGGCTGCCCTAACACAGCACGTTTTGGAGACCGAAGGAAGCAACTGCGTGCAGGATCACACCTGAAACTTCGAAGCCTGCCCTGGGCACCTCGCCAGCAGCTGAGTGCCAATAAATCCTGGAGACATGAGGGAGGGCAACCCCAGTACCTGGAGGATAGAATCTGTCTGCTTCACGCTGCATTGCCAATGCTGCTGCCCTCTGCTATCATGGACAGCCCGTGGGACCTGCCCTGACCAAAATGGGCGTGTAGGCAAGGCGCCCACAGAGCTTCACCCCGCAGAACGGAGGGCTCCTCCTGCCAGAAAAGCCCTTGCAGGGCGTCCCCAGGTGAAGCGTCTTCCCCGGATTTTACCTGCCCAGCCAGGCCGGCCTCCACCTCGCCCCTGCGCCAGGGCAACCCGCCCGCAGGCTCCACAGCCCGGCCCGCGCCCGAGCGCTTTCGGGCCGCTGCGCGGAGCACGGACCGGTGCGGCGGAGAGCGCGAAGGTGCGGGGTGGCGGCCCCGGGC
>NW_020799102.1:10814524-10860751 GCF_003259725.1 Athene cunicularia | reverse complement strand
GTTACCTGTGGGCAGGGTTAATGCCTATTTAACGGGGGCGGGCGGCTGCGGGGCAGGCTGTGGTGCCCCCAGGGGGAGCTGGGAGGCCTGCCTGCGGGGCAGCCCCGCACCCCGGGTACCGCCCAGCTCCCGCCACCGTCGTGAGGGCGGGGTGAGCCCCGGGAGGCCTCTCTGGGGATGCGAGTAAAGGCGGTGATGTGAGGAGGCGAGGAAGAAGCATCATGGGCCAGCCTGTGGGGCCGTTCGGCTCATATTGTGGCATATCCGGACACATGCACACGGCTGAAGAGCAGCCAAAGCACACCAGATCGTTTGGTAAAAAGATAAAAGGTATAGGGTAGTCCAGAGGAATGTTACTAGGAAAAAAACCCATACCGAATAGAGTTAATTGGGTACTGGGACATTGCCTAATGGGACCGTTTATTGGATTGGTCTATCATGCCCTAAAAGGCACATCAGATTCTAAAACCAGAAGAAAAATGACCCTGCAGGACCCTTTCCTCTGTACCCTGCACTCCAACAGCCCTTGTCAACCTCCAGTTGTCACGTTGCTTGAGAACATGTACTCCATCAAAGCAAAGGTGGCGTTACCTAACAGCTGTCCTCAGCACTGCTGTCTGAATGGGGGCCTGTGATGAACAGCAGTACTTGTAGTTTTAGAGTTTGCAAACATCAGTGGTTCACATAATACTGGTGACCAGCAAGCAACAAACAGGTAGCAAGAAGGCAAGGACGAGTGACAGCTGCCTTCCCGTATATCAGCCTGTTTCTGAACACCAGTAATGTTTCTACTATCATTCTCCTTTGTTCACTCCTCTTGACCTTTGAAGGAGCCCAACATCAGTGCTGTAGCACTCAAACAGGAGATCATGAGTTCTTACTAGAGGTCTCCTCAGGACCTCTCCCTCCACTGACCCATGGGTCTCCGTGGGCTACAACTCGGAGGTCTCCTGAATTGTTTTCCTTTCTGTTAGTAACAAGCTTTGGAGGAAATCTTACTGTGGCCCTGAAAGCTGCTTTTTTTTCGGGAACAGGAACGGAACAAGGATGTTGACACTCCGCCAAAGTGGATTATTTTTTTGTAAATGAGGCAGAATTTGCCAGCATTTGTGTTTAGAATGTAAGGGTTTTTTTTTTTTTTTTTTTTGAAAGCCTTCCAGATCTCCCACAGATTCAGAATGGAAAGAGGAAAGACTCCTTTTGATCAACAGATGATTGAACTGTTGGTCTGGGGAGTCAGCCTAACTTCAGCTAGAAGGGCTGGAGATACAAGAGCACAGATCTGATGTGATGAAGCAAAGGTGCTTCATGCAGAGAAGGGCAGTAGCAAATCTGAGAAGGTTCTTTTGGAGGTGGTCATTGAATGGCTCCTCTTTAGACTCTGGACCACCTGCTTTGCTGGCCAAACCTACTTCCTTGGCAACAGTGTTCAGAGAGTTCGGGCTGTACCACTGCAAACAGAAAAGTGTGTTTAGTATGCTGTGCATACAAGTATCTCTTTGCACCATTTCTTTGGCTTTCCTTTGTTAAAGGCATTGGAAACTCAGAAGCATTTCGGGATGAAAGGGAAACTTTCTTTGAGGTGGTCCAAGCCCCCTGTCAAACCATCTGAAGATTTCTAGCAGCTTTGTCTCAGGTTGTTTTTGAGGCACGAGCCAATGGCAGGACAAGGTCCTGTTTCTTGCTGTGGGAAGGAGCATTATCATGTGCACCACAACAGATCCTGCTGTACTCGCTGAATCCTAATGTGGTTGCTGGGCACAGTCATTAATCCTTGCCTTTTACAGAGGGAACTAAGCAAGCCACAGAGGAGGATGAAACACTTTTGAGGAACTCTTCTGAGCAGGATTTCTGTTTCCTTGGGTCCTGTTTAATTAAGGGTAACCAAGGGTGAATGAACAAAGGGTGTTTCATTTGAGCAACACTTTCTTAAGAAGAAAGAGGAGTAATTGACTTGCAGTTTTCACATTTCCCCATAGACCAGATGCAGCAGGACTGATATCCAGACACTAAGATCAATGGGAACCGCAGATGCTTGGTACTTCACCAAATCAGGTCACTGTCACCCTCTTTTCCCAAAGGGAGGAAGGCCCTGAGACAAGTGTTAAAACCCACTGTTTCAGTAGGAAACATTCATCCTGTGTTACTGGTTAAAATTTTAGTGTTCCTCTCTGGAAACAGATGGAAAGAGCAGGGCTTTCTGTCGGACTAAAGAGGTAAAAAGAAGTGAGAGAGTTGCTGTGGAGGTCTTTTGGGTCATTTTTCTTTTTAATTATGCTTATTATCTGTGGTGTGCAGCTTATCAGAGTCCCCTGGTTCAGTGATGCTGTTAGACTCAATTGCAATTTCTGACTTACAGGTACAGCCTCATCCCCCAGCAAAGCAGCAGAAGATTTACCAAGGAATGTAGCCATGTGCAAGACTCTGTTTGGAAAGATGTAGTCAGGAAAGTAGAAACTGAGAAATTAGATCAGTTTGGTGCATAATGATTTAACTGTGAATTTTGCTAGCACTTGCATTTACAGATCACAGAAGGCTCTACAAATTTACTAAACAACTTTCCTTCTTCCACAGAGGAAAACACCATTAGCCATATTTTATATCTGGGAGAAAGGGAGGAGTTATGGAAGGTTGAGAGAACTCTCTGGGCTAAAAAATTTTATCATCCAAGATGGGAAATTAGGATGGGTATTCCTGCACAGATGCCTAGGGACAGCTGCAGGATAGGCATGAAAAGGTATTGCTTCCTCAGTGTGTGACCTTGTCTGCTGTTTGTTCAGGTCATTGTTCTCTGCTGGTTTTCTCACACTTGGCACACATGTCTAGAGGACTTCCTCTTATTCTCTTGATGCTGGGCACTGAAGTACATTTCATAATATGGTGAAAAGCTGAGAGTGACACAGGCAGAGTGGGACAGGAGGAGAGTAATGATAGGAGTGAACCTGAGATAAAGGATGAGTGCTCTGTATTATATTGGTGTTACATTGAGTCGTTGGTGGAGGAGCTGTGATGATTATATGTTTCCATCGGCATGGTGGCATTAACATGGAAGGACAATGCGGTGAATCCTGAGGACAAACAGATGTCTTCTCTAGGCATACATCAGCTGTTTTTCCTCCAAGAGTCTCCTTGTGAGGGACTTGAAACGATGATGTTGGGTGTGACAGCTCCTCCTCTCATTGTTTCTCTCACTTGAGCTAATTCAAGTGTTCATTGTACCTTTGGCACTTTCCCACCAGCTTCCCCAGCTTCAGTGATTACACAGGTCAACATGAAATCCATCAAAACTGTTGTGAGCTGGAGTGTCAGCCAGGTGGGTGGGTGGGCTGATCAAGAGTGGGGGCAAAAGCTGTAAGAAATGGTTTCATGGGGCTATGTTGCAAACAAGGGAGAAGCAATCAGCTAAAACTTTTCTGGGAGTGCTCTTAGCCTAGACAATACTCCAGCAGAGTTGTAACTCTTTATAGCCATTGTGTTGCTGTCCCATCTTTTTATATACTGCCTTATAAGAAAGTGTGTATCTCCTAAGCCACCCTGTCTTCTCATTCTGGTGTTGTTTCTACATGAATTTTCATCAAATGCCTCTTGAAGGTCCCTCACACAGATTTTTCTTCCTCTTTTGCTCTCCAGGATGCGGGCAGGTTCTTCGGGCTTCTAAGGGTCAGATTTTGCTGGAGGGTTACCCACTGAATGCACGATGCGAATGGACTATTCATGTTCAAGCTGGATTTAACATTGAATTAAGGTAGGTTATACTGACAGTTAGCCAGCATTGGTTTCAGGTGGCCACTGGGATAACCAAGAGTCAGTGAAGGTCAACAGCAGGGAGCCCTGGGCCAGTGAAGGTACTGCCACCACTTTGCATTTGGTAGCTCAGCTCTTTCCCCTGGTCTAGCTTGTGATGGGCAGCCGCTGCACAAATGATCAGTACGGTGCCTTCAGTTCCCATTTAGGACAGCTGGATGCTGAGGAGAGTTTCTCAGATATTGGGCACAGTGTATCTCCCTAGAGGTGTCTTTAAGACCTTGACAGCAAAGCACCCAATATTTTCTGAAGAGTGTACCAGACTGAATGAAGACATTCTTTGAAGAAAAGATGTCTGAACATTTTGATATGATGTCTTATGCCAGGAGAGAGTTGCCCGTGGGACCTGCCTTGCATTTAGCCTGCATTTTCCCTCTCTTATTTTTCTTTCACTCATTTTACCAGCCTTGTCCTCTACCAGCTTCAGTTATTCCTCTTACCATTCCTATGTCTGGAGGATGTAATTGGCTCTCCTGCAAGTCATTGTTCCTCTGTCCTGTGTATGTTTAGACCTGTTAACCCACCCCTGCTGACTCAAGCTCACAGTTCTTGATTGGGTATCCTGCCTAGTGCAGGAGAGCCCCTAGTTGGGGAAATTAATACTGTTTTCATGTGTGTGCAGCAGGGAGCTCACACATGCAGCAGGAAGCTTGGCAGGGGATTGTATTCAAAACCGACTTGTTAATATAATAAAAACAGTAGCTAAAGCCTTCACATCGATATTTCACCAGCTTTGGAACGAGGCAAAAGAACTACACTAGATACACAAACAGATTTCTTCCTCTGTGTTTAAAGAGAGACTTAATATTTAATAAGAGGAAGAGAAATCAATTGTCTAGCAAAGAAGAGCTTGTGGCATTCCCACACTAACACCCTTTCTTTCAGACTTGCAAATGCAAGCCTATTGTGTAGTTAGGAGCAGCTGCAATTATTGCCTGGATAGCGTTGGAGCCTCTTCCCCCTGGAGAAATGTGTAGGAGACACAGGGGAGCAATGCTGTGAGGAGGAGTTTTGTGTTCTGACACAACTGTGCACCAGTCTCATCAGGTACCTAACTTGTTTTTAAGAGATGTTATTGGTTAGGTGTGTGATTTGCACAGCACAAGCTCAGGGAGATGGTAACCTGGTATTTTTTGCATTTCTGAACAAGGCTTTCCCAATTGTAAGGCTTAAAAAGTGCTTCAGGAGCTACAGGTGTCACCTTGCCTTCACTGATATGGTGGTGCGTGTGAGAGTGGAAATGGCTGCCCATCAGCAGTGCAATGCACGCACAGCACTAGTGAATGCCCCTGTCTCTGGGTGCGGAGCTGACAGCCAGCTGGCACCAGGCACACGCTACAAGAAAGGGAGGAAAGGTTGTTGTAACAACAGGCGCTAGATCGAACAGCAGTACTTGCTGTGGCTACACTCAGGGGATTCTCAGCCTTTTTCAAGGCAGAGGAATGGGGAGTGCTGTAAATTAAGCTAACAGAGGTAGTAACTCTTTGGAGGAATCAGACCTCCCTTCTAGACCCTGAGGGCCACCCACATGCATGCTTGGAAGATGTTAGTGTCATGTGAGATCTGTACAGTTCTCTCCGTTTACCTTTGCTGTCACCAGAAGATGCAAAACTTTAACATGAGGGGCATCCTGCAGAGAGTGCCTTTCTCTTTTTCTCTGTGTCCTACAAATTTGTCAAACAAATTCAACACTAGGTCTCTCCTTGTTGTGACATAACGTTACATTCCAACCGTGGAAGTCTCCGAGAGGGGACCTGAGCTACCAACCATCTATTGTCAGCAGCTATATTTATCTGAGTTGGGCAGTGTTGGAGAAGCCTAAAGCCCTGTGCCAGCCTGAGCTGAGCTTTGATGTCAGGGTGTCTAAGACCCCAGGAGATGACACAGCACTTCTAGGGGAAGATCAGGAACTGTCCTGAATGTCCACATTTAATCCTTCCACCCTGCAAGTCAGGAGGCAGAGGAGGAAGCCTCCAGGGCAAATACACAACACAAGGACCTGTATCTACCTCACATGAGGTAACCTTGGAGTGTGTTCTGAATCAGCTGAGGTTTCTAAGGTGGGCCACCTCAAAGCTGGCCATTGAGGTACTTCAGCAGTTAGATACTATGGAAAGCTGGTACATCTATCCTAAAGCTTCTCCTTTAGGCCATTGCTACACAGAAGGGCAGGTACAACTAAGGCCCCCAGAGCCTTCCTCCTGGATCTGCCATCCATGCTGAACTGCTGCCTTCAGTGCATTTTCATATCAACGTGCTGATCCTCTCTGTGGGTGCTAGTTCTGCTTAGAGCTGTAATGTGCAGCCAATGTTGTGCTGAATCAGCACAACTGCTGACAAAAGAACTCCTTTCTTCGTTCTCTCTGGGCACAAATCCTGTTTGCTGCCACTCTGATGGCTTGTGAGGGTAGGGACGGGGACAGTGTGATACAGAAGGGGAACAAAGTGGTTTGTCTCTGCTTACATAGGGCAGGAAGAGTAAAACTCTCAGGAGCACAGATAAATCTTCCCTTGCTCCAGGCTGTGCTGCACAGTCCTCTGGGGTTGGCTAAGCAGAGCTGTTTTGATAAATGGTGCCCAGATTGTTGGTGGTGGTTTGTTTTCTCTGTTTTTTTCCAGCCTTGTTTTAATTTGGGTTGTGATGTATAGGCTCCCTCAGCCCCAGCCATGTCAGGGATGTCATACCACAGTAGGAGTAGCTCGCAGCTTTTAATCATTTTCTTCAATGCCTCAGCAGAGATGTGGTTTTAAATATTTTCCTTTGCCTAGAAGCTTTCCTCAGAGAGGTTAGTGAATGTATTCACACTACAGACACTGATGAAATCGACAATACTTTGAATTCTGTTTTGTGTCTGATGACCTGTAGCACTAAATTAGCAGGCTTAGTATTGTAATATCCAAGAGAATGATGATATAGTTACAATTTCACAGGTGAGGGAATGGAGGTTCATTACACTGCCTGTACCTGTGATTTAAACAGCAGTAGATTTCGGGGTCTGTAAAGGGTCTTGTCAACCCCTGGCCATAGCCAAGAGGTTTTGAAAAGCTGTGGCAGGTTTCCTGACCTGCCAGTTCTGAGCCTTAATCATAGGACCCCATGTCACCAGTACAATGTATCCTCTTCTGTGTTACGTTAAATAAAATGCAAATCAGAACCCCCTATGCCTTTCACATCTTCGCTCTGTTTTCATCATTTTTTTTAAAGCAGAGAAAGCAAACAATTAAAAGCAGTATTCTGTGTATGGCTCACTCATTCTGTGCCCTCACTCTGTGTGAGTATCTCTTGATGTTCTTTGTTCAGGAACACACTGCTAGACAGAGTTTACCTTTACATCTATAAATAATACTACTCCCATTATGTGGTGGGCATCCCAGGAACTTTTCTTCTGTACTTCATTTTAATCAGAGAACTGGTAAATATTTTTCAGATTGAGTCTCGACTGCAGTCTGGTAAGTCTGGTAAGTGTGACAAGGATGAATGGGTTAATTTGTATTGCTCTATAACTTCCATAAGGGTAGATCCCTGGGGTATGATTCAGCAGTGAAAGAATGTTCTGAAGATATAGTGTATAACCTGATGTCTGTGCGAAAATCTCTGGCAAACCTGACAGAACTAGAATTCAACTCATGCATTTTATGCAAAGCTAAGTTGAACTAATCTCTCTAATGCATATTTAAAGCAGATGTCATTTTTTTCTTACTCTACATTTTGCCAGATGATTTAAAAAATGAGGGGCTCTGCTCCATTGGTGTAGCTTCCTACAACTGCTCATTCATTTCTCTGGATGTAGTGTACTCCTGATGCTCTAAAATCAACTATATGGCCTGGACAAAGGTGACTGAGTGAAGAGGCTGCTTAAGTCAGCTCATGAGTCATCAAAGAAAGGTCATTTCACGTAACATGGGGGTCCAAGTCTCAAGAAGAGAAGAGCAGGAAATAGGCTCCAGTACTCTCTTGCCTTTTTAGAATGTGAGATCCAGCAGCAGATCCAAAATTTATCTCACCTGTTTGGTGTGAAAATGCAGTCTTTGCAAATCACTAGGCCCACCTTAGGCCCACACTGGAATAGGCAATGTGAGAGATTTAGCCTAATCTAAATACACATCTGTGGCATTAGGTGTTCTCAGTAAGACTGAATACATGTTTCATTTATAAAATATTCTGCTGAGCAGTTAGTACCATGGCCTATCCCGGGCCCAGATGTCATTCTTATCTGCTGTACCAAGGCTGGCCCAGCACCCCTGGCCATCGCTCATGCTCCAGAGACATTTGGTGTTTCTCACTCTGTTTCTCATTCATATTCTCGTGGGATGCTTTGTCTTTGTGCCCCACTGAATTCAAACCACAGCATGTGACACTGAATGGCTGGATCCAAGCTAGGAAAGACAGATATTGTGGGAAAAAGCTTTAAATATTTCCCTTCTACGCTAACCCCTGTCCCTTATTTCTGCCCTCCAAAGAAGGGCAAGTGCCAGACATTGGGAATTTACTACCATTTTGTTTTCGAATGCAAAATGTGCAATAGTGTTTCGAATTCCCTTTCTCTGACTGTTACTGCTTCTGTTACATCCTCAAGCTTTCCTTGTACCCTAATTGCTGACTTCTGAACATCAGAATGTAAATAGCTTTTGAGCCTTGGTCTTTGATACTATTACTTTCAGTGCCTAGAATAAATTCAGGGGAGGGAGAACAATTTTTAGCAAACAGCCACTATAGAAATATGCCCCCTACAGTGTCTGCCCTTAGATGACAGTTTCTAACATTGTGATGTGGTTAGGGACCTCATGCGTGTGAACAGGCTGTATAAGTTCAATGTAGACTTCACTGTTCTGCCTGTTAAATATTCTCACGGAGCGAATGGGTACAGTTCAGCTGGTTTCCAAGAATTATGATGCAAAAACTGAGGGAGACTCTATGTGATTAGGGACTTGTTGATTCATTGAGGCAGAGGAGGCACTGACAAAGCTAAACATCCAAATAAATCAGAGCCAGGGTGCACAGGTGAGAGTATGCGGTCTGACTCTATGTCCTTGTTCCCCAAGATTTTCCATGCTGAGCCTGGAGTTTGACTACATGTGCCACTATGACTATGTGGAGGTCCGTGATGGGGACAATTTGGACAGCCGAATAATTAAGAAATTCTGTGGAAATGAGAGGCCAGCTCCCATAAGAAGCACTGGGTCTTCACTCCATGTTCTCTTCCAGTCTGACGGATCCAAGAACTTTGATGGATTTCATGCTGTCTTTGAAGAAATTACAGGTAAAATAATCTTAAAGTGGAACATGCCACTCATTAATTCAATTTCACTAATCTCTCTCCCTGTTTTGCTTCATTAAAAACTTTCATGCTGTGTTGCCAACAGCAACTTACACAAAGTCAGTGCAGGGAAGATTCAAAAGTTGTCAGATGGCATGTGAATGTGAGGCTCTTCTAACAAAGACTTAAATTCCTTCCACCTATGTGCAGAACAAGCACATCAGCCAGCACAGAAAAGCTGCAGTTTTGTGAGACTTTGCTGTTTGAATATGAGAACTAAGAGCACAGAAGGAAATAGAGGAAGGGGCATGGGTATCTGCAGTTGCAGAATTGCACAATGCTGTGTGCAGGAGCAGAGTCACTGTCTCAATTAGCAAAAACCTGATGCAAAGCCTCATAATTCGCTCAGTGAAAATGTCCCGACCTGGCTCTTGTGTTGGCTTATGTAGCATACCATTAGGGCTCTAAAAAAAGAAGCACGTACAAAGGCCAGATTATGATCTTTAGGGAAAAAAAAAAAAGAGGCATTTCCCATTCTGTGAACTCAGTGTTATGAATGACAGAAGCAGGGCTCCAGGTGTTTTTATTAGTACTCAGTGCTCGAGTTCCCCACGCTGCTTTCCATCCTTTCTTTCTGACTACAAAATAATATGGAAAGTGTAGCTGGCTCCTCATTTTGCCATCACCTTTGAAGCAGCCTCTACGCTCTTCCTGGTTCTTCCTTGTTTAGCTGTGTAGGCAATTTTTGTCAAATCTGTCCCAAGTACTCCTGGCACAGAGGGCTGATCAGAGTCTTTGCCATAGATAAACCCTGCAGGATCTACAATTAACCATAACTTGCCTTCTGCACATCCTGGTGACCTACATTTCATGAGGTCATCCAGGGTATATCTGGCTCAGGAAGTTTAGTTAGATTATATAATCCGTGCATAAATACACAAACCTACAGTGGATCAGCTGTTAACAATGATGGGGATGTAACTATCAATCTGAAGTGTGTGTACTGCTGGATGCAGTGCTATGCCTGCCCTGTTCTTCAAACGTTACCTCTAGTACCTGTTAGTAATGTAGCAGGAGCAGTTAGCTATTGATAGTTCGCCTGGGTTTACAGCAGGAGAAATGATAGAGAACAAATGAATGTGGTGTGGGCTATGTTGCGTAAGGGCTGCCTACACTCAGGGAACTAACATTTTCCATATGGTGCAAGCTGAACTGATTTTGTTTTCTCTGCCCAGCAGGGAACACTTGGTATTCGAATACTGTTGAGCACTTTATTTCTGCCCCATTTTTAGTGGTAATTATTCTGAGGCTGGGTGGCTGCAAGTGTGGCAATCCACACAGAGCATGTTCCAAAGGGCTTCTTAGAGTTTGTGAGGATGTCTTATTGTGCACTTTATTATGAGGCTGTTCTGGTGTTATGTGTAGCTGCAGTGAAAGGCTTTTAAAATACTCCCAGTGTCTTTTTATGTGAAGCATTAACCTGGCCAGCAGGACAGTTCAGGGGAAGAATATGGCATGCCTGGGGCAGTGTAGAATTGAAAGTGGGGACAGCACAGGATTGAAAGCTCTGGTGGCACGTTGCAAACTGAACCATTTCCCCTGAAATTTCCCTCTGTGAACAGCACTGTGGAAAAGCTGAGGTCCTTGAAGCAGAGGGAATTGCTAGATCAATTCCCTATGCTGCAGGTGAGAGAAGCAGCAGCACTTGTGCTTACAGAATGTGGACCAGGCCACGGAGGTGATCTGATGTCCCCAGCTCTTTAGTGGTGTAACAGAGAGGACTGAAGAAGCATCTAATTCTATCAGACCTGAATTCCTTCCCTTTCTGTCCTCTGAGCAATGTGCTGGCTTATAAGTCACACTGCTGAAGCAGTGACACTGGGTGCACAGAGGTCACTGGTTCAACTCCCAGAAGGGTTTTGATTGATAGCTGCAAAGCCTGTATCCCCTTTAGGGAAGGTCACTGCATGTGTAGTTATTAAAGAAGGAAACCACACAACCTGCTGCGCTGCCTGTCTGAAAGCAGGCCTTGGGTCCATCCCGTGCCAAGTGTCAAATGGGAACCAGTAATTGGCATGAGTGACTAGAAGTCACTCAGCAGACTTCAGCTGAGAAAGATGGGGGGCCAGCTGGGGAGGCATCAGGGTCTCTTAGGGATTGGACATATGCTGGATCTAGTTAGATGAAAGCTTGTTATTGAATGTCAATAACACTTTGCTTTCTGTACCCCCAAGCTAGGGATCTTTGACACAACATGTGGGCTTTAACATTTTGTGGTACTGTCCCATGTTGTTTGACTGTAGCCAGGAAATCAAGACTCCTTTAAAAGGAAAAATATTTAGTGCTCTTGAGTATCAGGCATTTTTAAGGACAGTATCTGGCACTTACCCTTGTTCACTTGACACACTTTTACAGAATCATGAGACAAAGCTGGGGCAAGGACAGAGCTGAAAGTTCACTGGCTTCAAACCAGTGACCTCAATATATCAGTCTGTACAGGCTCTTCTGCTTCTCCTTCACTCTTTCAGTGATATTTTATGTTAGTTGGATACAATACAATTGCCACATATACATTCCTTTTAACAAATGAATTTCTGTCCTTAGTCAGACCTTAGTCTTCAGCGAGACCAGGAAGATATGCATTGCCTAGCCATGTATGAATTGCTGTTACATCACCATGTGAAGCCTCCAGAGAAATCCATATGTGGCATCCACATATTTCTTGTCTCTTGCCATCTGGATATAAGAGACTCAAAGATTATGCTTCAAGTGAAGTCTTTGCAAGGAAAACTGCTGATTCTGATATCTGTCATTCTGGACTGCTGCAGAGAGAATGTTTTAAATATAATAGTGCACAACCTCACCATAGGTCCCTCAGGGTGCGTTGCTCATGGTTGCAACACTCAACAGTTGGTATAAAGATTCATATTTCTGTTATAACCGAAGTAATCAGTGTATTTAGTGTGGGAGGACAATCATGATCTGTAAATGAATTAAAATGCAGACCTTTCCAGCAATCACGATTTCAAAGTTTAATCAGTAAATTGTCAAGCATGGTTGGATAATTCTTTAGGATGACAAAAAATATGTTTTGTAGTCAATATGAGCTGAAACTGGACGCAACTTCTGTTATGGATCCAGATGTGAACTTTTCAGTCTTGTTTTGTTAAGATGGACTTGAAGCAGAGCATCAGATCCTGAACTCAGGTGCTAGAGTTACTTGAATCTTAAACTGGATCTAAATCTTGAGATTTTGCTTCTGCACTCTGCTAAAATCCACACTCAGTCTGGAAAATAATCTAAGTGAAAATAATTTATTTCTATTTTTGAAAGTAAATTATGTTCTATTCATCTCCCTTTAGAGCAGGCACACAAAAGTGTGTGTGTTACTGCACAGTAGAATTTGCTGATATTATATGGTGCAATTACACATTCTAATATTAATTTATGCTAGTAAGTACAGTTTGATGTGTATCATTTATATCTAGATCATTTATATCTATATCATCATATCTAGATTTGCAGAGTGCAAGACCTTCCCCATTAGACTTAGAGTAAATGACCATTCAGAGCTTTCTAAACCCGAAGAAGTGCTCCTTAGGGACAAAGCAACTCCCAAAGTCTGGGATAAGACCTGAGGCCCAAAAAACCCACCAGAACCATGGATCCCAGAACTTATCCCTAACCTCTGGGGTGAATGGCAGGAGAAATGTATGTTGATATTAAACTTGTTTAATTTAGGATGAGCTCTAAACACAGTTGGAGCTTGCTGTAAATTATTTTTCTTCCACAAACCTTTCTCACCACTTGACTACAGTTAAAGGAAGATGGTAAGAGTAAGTGATGAATGCTGGGAAAAGACCTGCCCATCCCTGTAAGATCACCTCTCTACTAAGTAAGAAAGAAGAGCAGAAGTCTTTTTGACATGGATTATGTTGTGTCTTCCTAACCAGAATATGTAATTTATCCCAAGACACAACCATCATGAGGAAAAATAGATAGGAACCCCATCCTATGAGAGACCATGAATGTTTTTGCTTTTCTTTTGCAGCTTGTTCTTCATTTCCATGTCTTCATGATGGAACGTGCATTCTGGACAAAAGTGGTACCTACAAATGTGCCTGTCTGGCTGGCTATACAGGGAATCGCTGTGAAAACTGTGAGTACAGGCACTGTGTTTGTGACCAATCTCTGGGATGTCACTGATGTGGGCCATTGATAGGAGTGTCATCGATACGTAGGTTAGGTCAGTCACAGTGCCAGAGATTGCACTGAGCTTCTTGTGGCATTTTTAAGACATGGTGCTTGAGTTTATAAAGATATCCACTAAATATTTCTGGAGCTTAATATCTAAATCTAAAAAGGTAGAACAGAATTGGAGCTGGGAAACGGCACCCAAGAAATCTTGTAATGGCTTAGCCTTATCAGAGAGATGTATCTGCCTGTTTTTTCCCTGTGTGGATCAGCTGTTCTCTTCTCAAAGCACGTATGCCAGCTGAGCCCTGCACTTGATGCTCTAGCCAGTGTCAGTCCTAGGAAGTTTGTCTTCCCTCACAGCCAGCTGAAAGGTAGAGTTCTGGTACCATGAATGACAGAGATTTGGGATCAAAACAAATGAAAGAGTAGATTCTGTCCCTCTCTGTGTTGGTGGTTCTCACTGTACGTGTAGTCATACGTCTGTTTTTGTCCTGCTAAGCAAATTATAAAATAGGTGTGTTCAAATGAGTTCAAATCAATTGTCTGTTCTAGAGGTTTAACTTTTCATGCTTGAGCAAATGTCTTCATCTGCCAGGGCTTGAAAGAGCAAGAAAGAGTAAGAATTGTGCAACATATGCTATGATAAAGGTTGTATCATCTCTACTGGTTGAAAGGAGTATTGTGCAATATTTAAAGTCACTGAGCTCCAGCTGACCCTGGAGGGTATTAGTGATAGTAGTGAAATAAACTTGTGATCATATTTGTCCCAAGACAGAAAGCATGGCTTACTGTGCCCTGCTGTGGTATTACTCTGGCTGTAAGGCACACAAAGACTTGCTTGATTTCAGAGTTTTCAATTCTGTGTCTACACACCAAAACTCACTACTTCAAAATCTTTTCCCCACACATGTAATTGTCAGGAGTAGATTTCTCTACTGCTTTTTCTTCATCAGGGGAGTTAAATAATAGTGACGTGGTACCTCCTCATAGTGACATGGTATTGAGATAAAAGACCTTTCAATTTCTACAGATCCAGAAGTAGCTTGTTAAGACTTGACTTTTCTCCCAGCAGACCAGAGGAGAGGTAGTTTTACATTTTCTATAAACCTACAAGAATTTTGTTTCTGAACAGCATGCCACATTCTGCCAGACTGCACAGAGTCCTGGTATGTTTTCAGTAGGGAAGGGGTTGCTGAAAATTGAGGGTTCCTGACCTCAGCACTAATGTGTCTGGCTCTTCTGCTAACAGCCTCTTTGCTGTGAATAGTTGTTTAGCAGGTCATTTAGGGACTGGAAACTCATGAGCTCTTTGCAACTGCCCAGTGAGATTAGTTCCGTTCCTGTCTTTAGGAGAGAGTTTTAAAAAAAGAAAAGATCCCTGTCTGGTTCAGAACCAACCTAAATTTCAAATTAATTAAATTTCCAGCAAACCTCAACACTAATTTTGGCAGGCTCTACACTACAGTCAAGGCAAGAAATGAAGCTCACATTCTTTTACTAGTTTTCTTCTGTAATTCCAGTTAGAAACCTCACCCATGCAACACACAGAGCAAACAACAGAGGAGGTAGTTGAAGAACAATAGGATGAAACTTCTGTCTTGCTGTAAACAGTGAAGGGTATAGGTAGTAACAGAATAAAAGGAGGGAGACACTTAAAAATATATTCAGTAAGATTTTTAATTTGACAGGAATCCTGTAGTTTGATTTGTGGAAGAACAGTTTAGGTGGATAAAATACTGTTACTTTATGATGTTTGTGGCCATACTCTTGCCTTTTGCTTATGCTAGGAAATATTTTTTCCAGCATCCATATTGCTGCCTTCCATAACATAGATAAAGGTTGACTTTTTTTTTTCTTGTATATGAATAGCAACCTCATAGTGGGAAAACATCACAACAAATCTCTGTTCTCTGTGGCTTCAAAGAAGTTTTTTCTTAAGATATTTCCTTCAGGTTTGCCAAAACATATCCTAGGTATTTTCCAATGTATGGGGGGAAGATGGCAGAAAATTAAAGTTTGATTTGTTTTTTAAGAGCAAAAGGAAGAACTGGAAAAAATATCTGTGGGGTAATTCTTTAAAAATTAGTCACGTTGTGTCCTGAACAGCATTGCAGTTTAAATGTTAAAGGGAGATTGTGTCATGCTCAGAATCTTTCTGTCTGTTAGGTCTTGAAGCAATAGTGCTGTCTTGTGAGGTGGAGCCAAGGAAAATAAATTTATTTCTGCAGAAAACAGTCATAAAATGGTCAGTTTTGGAATATTGAATATGACTTTGGACACTATGAGGCTGATCCTTTCAGTCTGGTTTTCTTGGAGCAAGTCAGGTACAATCCCATTAAAGTCAGTGGATTTAAGTTGATGAAAAATAGGTATAAGAGAGAAGAAAATTAGAGCACCTTAATGTTAAGTGCATGTAGAAGATTTGAGTGGTGCAACAGAAGGTACATAGAGAGATATGAGGGTTTTAAAGAAATCCAAGGGACATACTTCAGAGGAAGAGACACTGTGGGATTATCTCATTGAGGAATAAATTAAGGCCAAGTTAAACAAATTCAGCAACGGACATTTCATGACAGAATCAGAAATCTTCTAAGTCCCTCACCATCCCAATGCAGCTATGTGTTTTTCTCTGTTACCAAGTTCAGTTTTAAAGATCTGGGAATCACTATTGGAGTTACGGTAATCACCTTAGTGAGATAAACCATAGGAACCTGTTTTTTCCTCTGTTAAACTAAATTCCATCTGTTTAACAGGATGATCAACATTGGTCAAGCTGCTTTCCTGGGGTAATATTCAACCCTAATTGCTCTGTCAGTTACAATTTGCAATATCAGTAAAATAATTAAAGGCCCAGGTTGCTTATAACTGGCAGTCTCTGTTCTACCATGGCAGCCAGGAAATTGTCTTTTTGTTTACAATTTGAAGGGCAGGTATTTTTCTAACAGCTGTTAATATTTCAGTCAGTCCTACTTCAGGACAAGAAATACTTTATCTAAATACATCTGATGTCTGATTTCAATCCAGAGACTGTTAAAAAAAATAAAAATCTGTGGGAAATTGTAAAACAAATGCTAACCAACAGAGCGAGATTTTTCCTTTCTTTTGCCCTAAAACACAATAAAGAAAAGTCCTAGAGACCATCAGCAAATACCTTCTTACTCATAAGCATGCTTTATTATGATGATACAGTAAGTAGAGAAAACTAATTCCTGTTTTAAATACTTGGTCGTCTTTCTGATCTTAAGCTGAATTTGCAGTATAGCTGCATACCCCTCCCAGTGACCCCTTAGCTGTGCTGAGATGATTGAGGTCAAACTCAGCCTTTTCTGTCTGACCTGTGTGATTTTTGATGCAAAGAATCCTGCAATCAGAGGCATTAAAAGAAAAAAACCCAAACAACAAACCAGATCAGCTTGTTCTCATAGCCTGCAATACCCTGAAACAGAGCAACAACTTCCTTAAAAAATGCACATTAGGAAAAAAGTAGCAAACTGACCAGTGGCCTCATCCTGGTGCTCTGCATGCTAAAAAGCATCCAGTCATGTAGCAGACTGTCAGTGACTCTGTACAGCATGACAACTACTTGATCAGCTCAAATTCGGAAAGCTCTTTTCCCCATTCTCAGTGTTGAGTTTGTCTGCTGAAGATGCAGCTGTAGAGGGATGGTACTGCTGGTACCCCATGGCAAATACTGTCCCTCTCTGCTTGTCCTTCTCTTAGGACGGGGTGTTCTGACTCAAGAGTCCTCCCAGGACTTGCTGGCCCCAAAGCAAGAGACCTTGACCTCATCCTGCCCTGAAATTTCCTGTTACCTTTATTTCAAACAAAGCTAGGCGAACTAGAGTTCCTACGCAAATAAGAGGAACTTGTATTGAATGGAGAATTCAGAGCTCAGATCCGATTTCCATTTTTATTCTGTTTCTCGCTCCTGTCTGCCAAGAAGAGGTTTGTTCTGCATCCTAATGAAGGGTCTAATCGAACTGACTAAGCTGTGTAAACTAACTCCTTGCTGTAGCTTTTGATGTTGCTAGGGCTAGCCTTACTATGTTTCAACGAGGCCTCTGAATATAGCTTTCAGACCCTTCCCCACTGCTGATATAATCCCCTTCCATCCTTCTTGGCCCCATACAGCTGTGATTTAGACTGGTTCTTAGGGATGTGCTCACCTTAACAGACTGACTGACTGATATTTAAGATAGGGAGAAAGCATTAACACTGCCCCACCCCCTGCCTTGTTCTGTTATGGGAGAAATGAGCCCACTGTCAGTGCTTGGCACAGGCTAGATGGAGTTTTAATTGCAGCAGTCTAGGATGAGGCACTGGGGAAAGGCTCTGGACATTAAACCTAATTTTCTTAGCCATAGATATGTAATTAAGTCTTCTAAGGGAACATTTGGAGTTTATTAATTTTTTTTTGTCAGAAAGGTTCTCAGTTTTTTCAAGGAGTGCCGTAACCACTGTCTATAATCACTGGTATATATTGTGCCATTTGCAGCCCACGTGTTAGACCCTGCCTACGCTGCATGATTACAGTGGAGAACTTCAGGTATAACCTAATGCCCCTAAGCCCCTTCTTGCCACTCAGGCCTGGAAATCAGTCCTATTCCAGTTAGGGAAAATGTTCCAAAAAGTTATATGACTCTTTAATTTCCCTACTCCTAACCCTGACATTGATTTTTTTGGTTGTTTGTTGGGTTTTGCGTATTTTTTTTCCAGTGGGAAATAACATATTACGGCTTTTTTTAAAGGGGCAGGGTTCTTCCCCATTTGTGTCAAGGTGGCTTTTTTGGTGGCTATGTCAAAGCGATGAGATTAATGCCACTCTTGCTCCATCACATTCCTACTGTTCTCCCTATAGGCTTGTGTGTATAGGGTGGGAAATGAGAACCCAACTCCTGCTGTTGCCAAAGCATATATATACCTGGAGCTGCTAAGGAGGAAAGGCTACTGGCCTTTTTTCACTATCACAATCCAAGGGTTCACCTGCCTCAAGACTCACACAGTAGCAAAACCCTTTAACTGGAATGTGGCATTTCTCAGGTTTTGCAGACTCATTAGGGGTTACAAGCTAAAGCTTAAACCAGGACAGCCCTTTGGCCTGTCATACAGCAATGCCGTAGTGTGAACACAGGCAGGATACTCTCAGAGGTGGCTTGTTCTCCAGAACCTTCCTGGAACTCCTTCTGAGAGGCAACATAGTATTGCTATGTGTGCCTTGAGCACTATTGCTTGCTTAAACTGCTCTTTATGGGCAAGACTCTTCAGAAGGACAGTTAGTTCAGACAGGGTGAGGTAATCCTGTGGTGAAGACATGGCCGGTGCAGTCATACAGGAAGCTTCATTGACCCACTTGTCTCTGCAAAGCCAGGCACTGCAGTCCTCAGAGAGTTTTTTAAAAGTCACCTTCAGAATTCAGTTCTGTTGGGATAATGACCTCTTTTGTTCTCCTGAACTGATCAGAAGAACATTGTGATACTGGCTAGATGTTTGCTAGGATGTTATCCCTGCTGCCCCGTACTGCCCCACAGGATACACCTTTTCAGGAGGATCACGTATTTATGAGGCAAGATCTGCATTGTTCAGTGTCTAGTGTGTGAGTTTGGCTTGAGATGGAGGTAGAGATTTCTTTTCCCAGTTTTCCCTTCAGTATATTTCCTGGAGGTTTCTCCCTTGGTTAAAAGGTTGCTGGAACTGTTAACATAGCAACCACCAAACATGTCTAGTGCTTTAAGGTAACCTAACATCAATTTTGGGTTGTCTTAATCCACTGAGCAATAAAGTAAAGCTGTTCAGCTCCTGTTACACAAACAGCCAAGCTGCCCTATAGGAGGACAGAAAGACCTACGAAAAAAATGAGGTTAATGGATGAGGATGGAAATTGCTACAGACATCTGAAGCAATCACTAAACAACTGCTGCTTGTGAATCAGCATGCAGAAAATTGTTCCCTAGGACTGCTCTTTCCTTCAACTTTGTCAATACAAGTGTTGGACTGGGCAAGTCATGCAGTTTCTGGGAGGAAGTTGCTCATACCATTTAGCAGTGTTTGATCTCATAATATTTTTACAGTGTTTTGAAACTCCAGTGAGTAAGCGTAGCTGACAGCAAGGCTAAAAGAGACAGGACATCTGTTTTATTGACAACTTCTCTCGTCCCTTTGTTATTTTCTCAGTGTATATTAACTAGACAGTTTTTTAGTTTTTCAGAAAGTGAAACATGTCTGGTAAAAACCCATGGTATTCTGCCCAGAACATAGCCACAGGCATTGCCATCATCTTAATAAATCAGAAATTCCCTCTCTGTTAACATAATCTGTCCAAGGATAGGCCTGCCGTAGTCAAAGAGGTGTATTTCTAAACCACATTAAATGGATTCATAGGTAATCTCCACTTGCCCCACCCCGAAACAATCCTGAGCTTTTTGCTCAGTCTGCTAACATGACTGGGATATAAACTGTCCCCAGGATTCTCCCTGGTGTGAATTGCCATGTGGAAGGATGAATCAGTGTTGCAGGAGGACAGGCTGTACCAAGCTATATTCCAAGTATTATTCCCATGCTGGATGGGACAAAGATACTTTTCCTTGTCATTTCATCACTGAATCACTTAGGAGACTAAGTCTTCCTGAGAGGTCTGCTCTAATGTATGGCATAAACCAGCTCTTCAGAATAAGGCCAGAAGAACAGTCTGCATCACTGGCATACTTTAGGCTCACTCCCACCTTTTGCAAAGGTCACAACAGTGGGGGGCTGGTATGGAGTTACAAGTTGCCGATGGACATGTTTTCTGCCTCCTAGCTGAGGAGGAGCAGATGTCTCTTTTGGTTTCTTTGGAGCTAGAAGAAATGCGTGAAGGGCCCAGAGTGGTTTACAGATTTGGGGTGTCTGCCTGTGACCACTCCTTGTCCTCTCTGAAGACTACTGATACTCTGCAGCTTCTGGGGTGCAAGCACACAGACTGCATCTTCTCACAGCATTTTGGGATAACCTGAAAACTACTTGAAAGTTTGCTGGAATAACCAGAATGCTTAAATGCTGACGGTTTCGTTCTTTCCCCCCCAAAGTTCATTCAGAGGCTTCCTTCCTCCCTGAGGATTTTACACTCAAACATCCCTGAGGCAAGCTACCTTACACACTTCCCTTTATTGGCTCATGGGTATGATTTCACTGTCTTGCAGGCTGTTTGCAGCTGATGCCAAACATTGCCAAGGCAGAGTGGCCCCAGGCGGTAGGAATGATGACACAAACGACCAGGCTGTATCCCACTTGCTCTGTCTTACGGCTCCCATACTCCCTTTTGCTTTCTTCAAGAGCTCAGGAACTGCATTTCATAGCCAACGAAATTGCCCTGCTGCTTCGTTAGTAGTCTCTGGCTTCTTAGTTCCCTTCATTTTCTTTTTCCCTACACTCCCATCTCAACACTTGGTAATTTCCATCTCTTTTTTCTTAAACAGGCAATGCCAGCTCTTCCTTTCTGTCTGAAATCCAGCTCAGATCCCTGCAAAAGGCAGACTAAACTGTTCTGTCAGCTGTGCTAGGATGGATCTATATCATTAGATGGTGTTTTCCTGTTACAGCTAATGCACATTCCCAAACACTGTTTCAAAGCAATATGCATTTCTTTGGAGTGTCTTTCTGATCCAGCATTTCCTGGGCTTGTCTCTGTTTAGCTGGAAAGGTCACATCTCCAAATTGAAACACCTCGAGATGATTTACTCTCCTTTGTAATTTGGTATAATAATGAGCATATCAGCTTCTCCCATTGCTCTACAATCTTCCCCCTGAGCTGGTAGTGCTCTCCTCTGCAGTGTAATGTTTTCCAAGGGACACACTGCAGAACTTATTCTAAACATTAGTTCTTGCCACTGATAGAGGAAAAGACCGTTGAAGATCGTTAGGATTTCACTCACTCCAGTATCCCATGCACAAACAGGTCCAGTTGTATAATTAAATAGGCCATCCAAGTACCGGAAAGGTTGTATCCAGAGACACAGCTTTCTAAGGGCTAAGAACAATGCTGATAAAGATCAAGTGGCTAATTGTAAGCAACAACCTCCAAATTGCCTCCGGATGAATAAATCACAGTGGGTGATCCAAGCATATTTTCACATGGATACGGTCTCATTCACAGTAGCAAGGAGCTGGAAAACATCAGGGGTAAGTTCCAATTGGCTGGAAGGGAATGAAAAGATTTCGATTTCAGTAGGGATTATGTCATAGTTTTGTGTAATTATTCCTAGCTGGTGGAACCACTGCAAAAGCAAAGAGGCCCAGAGAGCAGGACTGGAAAGCTACTATCTCTGGTACTTGGGGTTGGCTGATCAGCTGCTCTTGTTATGATTTCCTTTGACATTTCCAAGATTAATGTGAGGACTGGCAAAATGCAACAATGAGAGGAGATTTAAACTTCCAGGAACTCTTTCATGGGGGATAAATTAAGGCCAAAAATCTTTGTGGTGAATCGTAAGTCCCAGAATTTCTGCATGAGCTGTGGCTGGAGCTGGGTATGGAGCTGGGACAGTGTGACCTGGGGCATCACAAGAGGCATGAAGCAGGGTGGAGAGTTTCCTCTCTTTTGAAACACGAATGAGGGCAGACATAGTTTATCCAAAATTCTCCCTTGCTAGCAACCTGAATGGAAGCTACTGCAATGCAGGGGGGCACTTTTGGGGAATAATCCCTGTTACTTATCCAGGACATGTATTTGATACTGAAGGCCAGTTCCTAAGTGACATTTAGGCACCTATTTGTTCTTTTAGCTTTTGAAATTGCCATGACATGGGCATCTTTATGGAGCTGGCTGGTTGTATCTTAGCCTTGCCAGCTAAAGTACCTGTCATAACAGAGGCTGGAGATACTTCTGAGACCCTCCCCGTAAGCCTTCCATTGCTGAGCCTGTGGTAACAGGCATGACCAAGAAGAGCAGTGCTGCTTGGGTATGTGGCTGTAGCTGTTCAGAGCATCCTTGTTCTTCAGGGTCCAAGAGTCTCCTTATTCCAGAACACTGCCATCACTGTGAACACCTTTTTATCACAGTGGTTTTCTTGTCCTTTCCTGTACAGGATCTACTGCAGCATTTGCATGTATTTGTTTTCTGCTTTGAGAGTCTTGCTTTACAAAAATAAATTTCAACCCAAACCTTAGCACTCTTGGCTTTCCTTGTTCAACCCCTTATAATTTCTGGTTGTAAAAGTTGCAGCCAGACTCTTTTTTCACCTAAAATGCAGAGCCTACCAGCTCCAAAAAGTAGAAGTTCTGTGGAGCAACAAAGATGACAAGCAAACATGCTAGACATCATCAGCCCCCTCAGACATGGCCCATGCAAACATACACCAGCTCTGGAATGCATTTCCTTCAGAGAATCCTGACCAAGACCTCCCCTCCTCTAAAGTGGTTCACCTCCCAACAGTCTGGTCCTGCTGTGGGGAAGAATGATGACCATATAGCAAAGCTAATGCCATTGAGCCTCTCCTGCTCGCATTCACATGCAGCTCTTGCCAGGGTCTGGAGGAGAACACTGGGCTGCTTGTCAGTGTGTGGCTTCCCAGTCAGCAGCACCCTCCAGCGCAGGAGGGGTGGGAAGTTCAGGGAGGTGGTGGCAAGAAGGTTAATGTCTGATGTTGGACATTAACACAGGTTAATGTCGTATGGTGGATCCCGCGGTGTTTGTGACCTTTTATTCAGGAGAGCTTGAGCTTAGAGTTGTTCTTGAGAGCAGCATCAGAAGATGCCAGGTTCTTCCCGGAGTGTAAGCACCATCCTTGTAGGATCAAAGCCTGTGCTGAAATGATAGCAGGCTCAGGGAAAGTGTCAGCAGTGTCACAGAGAGGACAGCCCCACCACAGCTTACACAGCTTGCTCTGTGAGGCGCTGCAGGTCCTCAGGAACCCAGTGTTGCTATCAGCAGATTTATGCTGTGCCTGTGATCTCAGCATGCAGAGAGCCTTGAAACAGACGGGCTCCAGGCGAACACGCTGGGACTCCATACGTCTGGAGTCAGGGCTCTGCACAGAGGAGAGCATAGAGCCATGCTGCCTCAGGATGGTAGGGTGGCCTGATGCCTCTCGGTGCCGGTGGGCTGGTTCATCAAATCCATCACCAAACTCATATGCTTGCCTAGAAGCCCTGCTCCCTGCTTACGAGAAGGAATAAAAAAGCAGTTCTCCTGAGCACTCTGAGCCATGGCCCCCAGAAATCCCTCACCTCATTCCCTCGAGGACACAGCCATTCCAAAATCATTTTGACAGCCAATGTCCTTATGCTTTTGGCTAAAGTTAGTCTCCGTGGGTTTATGTGTTAGGCATTAACTGTCTCTGGGCTGCTATGCCAAGCTGCAGAGGGATGATGTTTCAGGAGAGCCATCTGAGTCCTCCTCCACATCAGTTCTTTTCTGCCAGCAAACCCTGTGAGAACCTGGGGCATCCTCACCTTGTGGGTGCACGCTGGGGAGAGAACGGGTAAGTAGGAATAAATGGTATCAAAAATTTACATGGACTGACAGAGCTCATGGGCCAAGATTAGGAAATCAACTGTTGTGAGTGAAGACCACAAATTCCGTAAGTCTGAATTCAGAAAAGCTCTTTACTCATGGGGCTTTGCAAAGGTCATCACAATACCCAGCAGTAACTGCTGAGCTGTTCACGTCTGGTTCCCTCCTTAACTCACGTGCTTTGCAGTCAGGCACGCTGAACTATCTGCTCCCATATGGCTCCATCACCTTTGTACAAAACACTGCTACTGAGAATAATGTGTGGATTACATAATGGTATAATTATTTAATACTGATTTCTGCAGAAAGTTGTCTCGGTTTAAAGGTAAAAGTAGTAAAAATAGCAGGAGATGACAAGACTTTTCCTAGCTCTGCTACTCACTCGCAGTTTGCCTTCAGGTAAATCACTTGATATCTTTGTGCTATCTATAGCTTTCCCAGCAGTAAAATGCAGACAGACACTAATTTTGTAAAAAACCTTGGAAATAGAGAGATTATAAGCTTTTAGAACTGTTACATAAAGATAACTCAGGTAGTCATGTAATCAGACTTGCCCTCAACACGAAAGTTAAGCCAAGAAAAAGCATTTGATCAAATCGGAGACTTTGGCAAGCCAAAAGTCAAACCTGATGGTATTTACCACCATTTACTTTAGCAGGCTTTGCCATAGGCCGCAACTGCAAATATCAGTGAGCTGCGTGAAATGCATGAAGAGCTGGCTTGGAGTTTTCTGTTAGAGTGGTTTCATAGCAATGAATTTTCAAAGACATTTATTTCTGCTGGATTTTTAAAAATTATTCTTAATCAGAGAGAAACCAAAAATCACTTCCACATGCACTGCACGTTATGCTCCCTCCGGCAACAGCACCTTGGAGCTGTGATTTCTGGGGCTTCCAGGTTCTCTGGCTCCAGAGCACTTGCCAGACGCTGCCACGGAGCCAGGAAACCCCAAAGCTTAGGATCCAAAATCCTGATGCTGAGGTTCCCTGCACAGCATTTCTCTGGCTTGGGGACTGCTGTGGCTTTTAGCAGTGTGCTGGGTCATGATAGCATTTGCTGGAGGAAAGAATGCCATTTAGGCTTTCTCATGGCAAAATGTCCTCTTTCTGAGGTTAATTATTTAAATTTCTTCAGTTTCAGTCTCTGTCAGGCTTCCTCTGACAGTCATTAGATTGTTTGGCTAGGATAGTGTCACCAGGGGTCCCAAAGTAAGTTCATAGCGCTCTCTTTCACAGCAGAAGACATATGGTAGAATTCAGAACAGCAGAAGCTGCTCTACTCCCCTACTTGTTACCAAGTGCAGTTTCTGTGGCCATTTTCAGTGTTTGGCCTCCACTGAGCATGCGAGCACACCTTATGTGAAAGCAATATTACAGATACATCAAGAAATGTTCTCCAGAGCCACTACTAGATAGTCAAAATGTGCTATATACATTAGCATAAGTCAGCCTGAAAGCCAAACTCTGACTTCAGAATATGCAACAAGATAAATTTCTTTAGCTGCAGCAGTATTAAAAAATCCTGTAAGCAAATTAAGATCAAAACTCCATACAACTCCTACAAGATCTTACACCTAATATTTCAGGGGGGACAAAAATGGAAATGTAAACCTTTTATTAGTACCAGCAATGAGAAATGAGATTTATTTCAGGCATGCAATATATTATTGAAAGGTTGTGCAGAATTTAGAGATAATGTATGATATGTGTGAGGGGGTATATATTATTTAACGAGGAAGTGGGTGAGAGAAGGCAGCAGGACAAAAATGGTGCTCGTTTAATGAAGGGACCCTGGGACAAAAGCAAATGATAATTCCATCAGGAAGGATTTGAAGGACATTGAAGAGAGAAAAGTTTAGCTCAAGAGATCATCTAATTTATCTCACTGGTGATAAAATGAGTGTGAGAACTATTTCTAAATGGCAGATAATTCTGATCTGAGGAATGTTTCTTACATATAATTTAAAAGGGAGAGCAATTTGCACTGTTATTATTAATAATGGAGAATTTTACTTAAAAATTCAGGAACTTACTGTTCCTCTAGTCAAATTTTTCTCAGACTGTAGAAAGTTGTCTGAAATGTGGAGACATTTTAATGTTTCGTATGGGACAGAAATATTGTTTTGGTCTTTCCAAAGTAAGTGGCAAGAAGGGTCGTAAGTTTTATCAGGAATCTGTGAGTTTTTTCTGTAGACACTTGAGGCAGCTCTGATTTTTATTCTCTCTCTAACAACTGGGCTGGGCTGTCACAATTGAACATTTCTGCCAGAGGTGCCTGTAGCCACCTTGTCTTCCTTCCTACTTCCTATGAACCGTACAGAGCTGTATCAGGCCAAAACTTGTCTCAGATCCTAAAGTTACAAGGATTACCTATATGACTGTATAGATTAATTGTGAAATTTCCCAGGAACAACAATGTGTAGCAAAATATGGAAAAATTAAAACCAAAAAATTCTCTCAGCTTATAATGGGCCTGCTAGTGCTGCCCTGTTCTCTCCAATGTCTGTTGCAGTTTTTTTTCTTAGCTGGAGTTTCAAATGATGAGACACATACCATTTCCACTTACAACCTGCTATGCCTTTCGAACATTTGTCAAGGAGACTTTTATAGAGTTTTTCGTGAGTAATAATTCTCCTATTCTTAATATTATCCTGCCTGTATATACCTCTGTCCTCATTTGAATATTTTACTGTATCCCTTCTGGTTTTAGGTTTTAGATTATTGTAGTTTTTAGCTTTTGCATCACCAGGGTGGTCATTCTTAGCTCTTAGCCAGTCAGTCTCAAGATTATATTTCCCTAACATTAGTTTCATCTTTTCCTGAAATTTCTCCAGGTTTCTGATTGTTTTCTAGATGTAAATTCACCAGAATCTTTATAGGCGTATGACACCATGGCATGAAGACTCTCATGGAATCTCTGGGTTGCTAAGAATGCTTTTGGCAGACCTTGAATGAATGTCTTTCATATTTGTCTGCCCATTACTATCTCTTGGTAGAATTTTGCAGCCACCTAGTCCATTTTTTTAGTTCCTGGTGGCTTTGGTCTTCTGTTTGTGGAGAGAAAGGTGCAGAGACTGAGTCCTGCAACCTGAAATCCTCATGCTCCTAGTTCTATTTTGGCAGGGTTGTCTCAAACCTATTTGGGGTTAGTATTACTGACTTCATGGTACATTTCATAGATAATTCTGCCTGAAGCTCTCTACCTTGTCTTTTGCTTCTTCCTTGGGCTGCTTTGCAAAGTGCACTGAGAGAAAAGATAAGGTACTAATTTTGTGAAAGGCTGGGCAGTGACTGCTATTCAGAGGGCACTGCACTAACGATAGGGCATTGTTGATAAGGCCTTTAAGTCGGATAAGACCTATGGATGCCAGTTCTTTCTTTAACCATTGCTGTGTCAGTGAGAAAGTCCTTCCATGGGTTGTCAAGACAGATCAGAGAAACATAGAACACCATGTTGGAAGGGACCTCAGGGATCATCTGTTCCAACCTTTCTTGGCAAAAGCACAGTCCAGACAAGGTGCCCCAGCACCCTGTCCACCTGAATCTCAAAAGTGTCCAATGTTAGGGAATCCACCACTTCCCTGAGGAGATTAATTCCAGTGACTGATTATTCTTATTGTGAATAATTTTCCTCTTGTGTCCAGTTGGAATCTCTCCAGGAGTAACTTGTACCCAATACCCCTCATTTTTCCATATGACTCCTTGTAAAAAGGGAGTGTGCATCTTCTCTGTAGCCACCCTTTAAATACTTGGAACATGGTGATAAGATTTTCCTACTCCTTCCTCTCACATTTTGCTATGGACAAGTAGTGCTATATCCAAACACAGCACAAATGACATATGTCTAAGACACCCTGAAGGTATGAAGCCAGAGTCACAAGGCAGTAGAAATCATTTATTTCATGTGGTGCAGAGCAGTCTAACTAGTGGCCTAGGAACAGTTCCAGCCCATGGAGTGCCATGGCCAGCCCACCACCTGCTTCCCAAGGAGGTGCTGTCCAAATGGCTCAGAGCCCCATTTCTGCTGTAGCCATCAGGCTAGACCAGGCACAGGTAGAGCTGGGGGTGGGTACAAGGTGGGATGGGGAGGGCTGTGGGTGGACGAGAGCTGTGAGAGGGATCCAGCCTGCATGACTAGGGAAGCTGGACCATACAGAGAAGGAGCATTGATTTTCAGAAATACTCAGTAGATGGTAGGATCAGGCCCATCCTGCTTAGGCAGGGGAATCTGGAATCATATCAAATATTTTAGAAAGCTTAGAAACTGAAGAGCTCAGGTGGTTGGATTTTATGGCTTGTGTGTGTATCCAGAGGGTAAGGGCAGAGCTAGGTATGAATGACATTTACAGAATGTTCTTTTCCTTTCTTTTTGACTTCTAAGAAATGTCTGTTGGAGACTTGGATATAGTCTTACACCAGGAGATAATGTTGAAAGACTTCAATAAAATATCTCAAAGGAAGCTGTCCTAAAATTCAATGGAATATATATGCACATTCTGAAAGATGTAAGATTTCCTTCACAATAACTGTTCAAAGCTCCATTGCCTGAAGTGTTCACAAGTGAAGGGGAAAGATGCAGAAGAGCTGCCTGAAACATATTTGGTGAAAGGGATAAAAAACAAGTCAAACTGAAGAGGGGAAAAAGCCACAGAGCTCAAAGCAAAGCAGTAGAGGCAGGTACTAGAGTAACTGTATGTGACTTTCAGGCTAAATAATATAGCTGAAAACAGAGAGCTCAGCTGTGGTACTGAAGATGCAGGGAACATCTCAAGATTCAAAACCACATTTAGTTTGTAGAGAGAAAGAATGAACTTACAAAATGATCCAAAGAAAAAATAAAATGTGTGGCTGTACCTCCAGTGGCAAAGTTGAAAGAACAAGACAGACCATGAGGGAAGATCCTGTGTTACAAGAGAACAGACAATGAGTAGATAAAGGCATCGGTGGCAAAACAGACACGTTTATTAATAATACTGAGCTGTTTTGTCATCAGAAAACCCCCACAGTGGCTCTGTGATACAAGTGGGTATGAGCTAATGCTTATAACATCCCTGCGAGGAAAGGGGTGCTCTCATCTGTCAGAAACAGCAGATGAAGCAACTTACCCATGGCCACAGTTTTGTAGCTATGATTAGATGTTGTGACCTTCTGCCTCCATATCCTCTACTCTAGGCCATAGTTCCATCACTAAATTAATCTATGCATGAAACACTGAGTTTAGATCCTAAATAAAGCCAGAGCTGTTCCAGCAGGGTCACACTGGCACAGGGAACCTCAAGAAAGTCTGGCAACCAGAGCAAATCAAAAGGACTAGGAACAGGCTATCGTAATCACTTAGGAGACTGAACAAGAACAGATACTTACAGTTCATGGAAAAAAAAGTAAGTGTAGTTTGGTGAAATTTTTTCCAGGGTGGACCTAGAACACAAAAGCACCAAAACATTTGTTCTGCAGAGCTGAACTGGACCACAAGCAAAACAGAAAACCTGTATTTATGATAAAAAGGAGAACTCCAAGTGGTGCACAGATGTTTCTAATCATCATCTTTTCTCATTTGACAAGCTGAGTGTGACTTTACATTGAAAGAGAGAAATATAAGTGTAGTGAAATTAATTACTGTTCAGAGAAAGATATGGAGGGACTGAGAATACAAAGATCATGACTGGGAAAGACAAGTGTTATGAGAATTCAAAGCACCTAGAAAGCCTGTGCTCCCATTATTTCCCTTTTATTTATGTATGTGCTTGTGTATACACATATACACCTATATATGCATGTATATGTATGTGTGCCTATATGTCACATGAGAAACGTCAAGGGCTAGGAATGAATTTTGTTGAATTTTTATCATTATTCTTTTGCTAACAATGACACTGATGTAGAAAACTTGCAGACAAGAGGAAATGTTGAGCTCCCCTAACTGTATGTGCTTTGATTTGGAGCAGTGAGTCTGGGCTCTTCTCTAATGTTTAAATGTTAGACAGTTTTTCTTTCCAAGACTTGTGCTTACTAGTGCACAAATGATTCTGCCAACTCATTGTTTGATGGAGTAGTCTGTAAATCTGTAAATTGAGGGGAATTTCTGTGGAGCCTTCTTACAAATGCTGCTGCTTTAGGACAGTTAGTCAAGTATCTCTTCCTTATGAGACTAATTGGATGTCCACAATCCATATAAATAGATGCATTCATGTGTGTTCTCTATAAGGACTAAATGGCTGAGTCCTTCGAAAAGCTTTTTCTCTGGAAATGTAAGGATCAAAATTTGGCTGTAGGTTAGTAAGCAGCTAGAATAAGGTAAAACAGAAAAAGTAAAATTCTAAAATCATAAAGTAGGGATGGTCTCTTTAGCATTCATCTGTCTTCAGTGGAGTACCACAGTTCCCAGTTAAAAAAATGATATCTGTCTCTAAATTTTGCACTGAATCCTTTCCTGTGCACTTTTCCACAATGAATGGCCAGGCAAAGCCAGAGACACTGTGTAGATACTAAAACCTGTGTTTCCCACATTGTTGTGATTTCTACATACAGAAAATTGGTCTGAAAAAGTGACTTGGAGAAGTTGAATAGGGCATGGACATTCTCTGTCTCTCATAATGGAGAAAGTAGAGCATCAAATGAAATTATCAGGTGACAGGCTAGAAACCAAACCAAAGAAGGGAGTGTATTTTTCACATAACACTTAGTCTGTAGAACTCATTGCCACAGGATATTGTGGACACCAAGTATGTAGTTGAGTTTGGAAAACAGACAAATTAATGTTAAAAAAAAAAATCACCAGGGTGTGTTATACCAAAAATACCACGGTAGTCCTTGAGCCTCAGATTGCTGAATGCTGCCAGAACATGCCAGGAAAGTATTCTATATGCTTGCTCTGTTTTTATATTCCTTCCATCAAATCTACTGTTTACTCCTGTTGAGGACAGGTTTCTGTGCTGGATGGACCTTTGTTCTGATTTAGCATGGCTGCTTTGATGGTCTTGGAGAAATCCTGCTTATGGTGTTTAATCTAATATTTAATACTTGCAGTAGTTAAATAGACCCTTGTCTGTAAGTGTTTTCCTAACAGAGAAAACCCTGTGGAAAGGGTAAATATCACAGTTTGGTAAATATCAAGATTCCTTTTTAATGTCATTGCAATAGTGTTTGATCTACACAAATAATGATGCTTTAATATTTCAGTGAGGTTATCTGAAAAACTATATAAAAGTGGAAAGAAGAATTTGAAATAATTTCAATATTTTAAGGATCTAATTTTTTTCTTGACCAAGCATTGTGGTTCATTCAAAACCCCTGTTAATATGAAAAGTGCTTCAAGTACTAATATTTTGAGCCTGATGATACAAACACTTATGCACATGATCATTTCACACTTGTGAGTTATCCCATTGACCTGAATGGATCAAGATATGTTTTGAAAAGTGCCATATATGTAAGTGTGTGTAAAACTGATGTCTAAAGAACTTCCTGAAGGTTGGCATATACCTGTCTTGTAATTTTGACTCCTGTGACCATTTTAATTGGTTTTTCAATGTTCTGAATAAAGAATCATCCTAACACAGTCCTGTTTTTGTAATAAAGTGGATTTTTTTGAAATATCTGAACTGTCAGTGGTGATGTGTAGGACTCCAGGTGCTCCTGCTCATGGTATTGTGGAAGGAGATGACTTTAAATACGGGGCCCAGGTTTACTTCAAGTGCAACGCAGGTTACAGCTTAAAAGGCAGCCGTGTTGCCTACTGTCAGCTTGATGGGATTTGGTCAAGACATCATCCTGAATGTGGTAAGGTCAATTTAAGTTTTGATTTTTTTATCAAATGTTTTGGCCATTGTATTCATGTGAGACTAGAATATTCAGGTGCTCTTGAAATTTGGTAGATCCATGGTTTAACATGGTGTTCTTTTGTCTTCCTGTCTTTAAGAAGCAGTAGGGATTCTTATTTTACTCTACTGCAGCCCAAGCCTGCAAGACTTGCTTATGTAAAGCTCTGACTGAAACATCAAACAACTGAAAAATTATTTCCTTAAAGACTTTAGGCACATACCCTTCTTACACACAGACTGAAAATGTGTAGGACCAAAACAAAGTGAGGGACATTGTGCAACAATGAATAGCAACTTCCATTACTGTGTACCTCTGATACCTTCTCTGCAGAAGTCTGGTGCACTCTGTGGGGTTGGTTAGGGGATTGCTGCATGAAGATGAAACTCATTTCAACAGAATTCCCATCCTAGTGAAAAACTGATGAAAGAGAAACTTCCATTCATTCTGCCTGTGCAAGCTGTCCTGCTTACCATTCACACTGACTCAGTTGTGAAATTCCAAGGCCCTTCTTCTTATCCAAAGAGACTTTTAATTTTTCTTTAGTTGTTTTGTATTGCACAATTTTATTTCCATATTTGAGAATAATTTGTAACAATTGGAAAAGCGCTTTTACACGTGTGTTGTAGCAAATGTAAAGCTGGGGAGAAGTGTTGTGAAACAGCTGTATATAAGTTTGTCTGAAAGAGCAAGTAGTAGACATTCTACAGAGAACATCTCCAGTTGCAGTACATGTAATCTCATGACTGTGCTAAACTCCCTGCTGCATGATGTCTCTGGCTAAAGATCTACTGAAATATCTGTCTCTAGGCTTGACTGTACTGAAGTGCTAGGTGGTGTAATTTGGATCTCTCCTTCCCAGATGTTTTCTCTTTGTTTTTAATCCATCAAAAAAGTCATAATCCTGAGTTTAGGGAAGAAGAGATTTACTGTTCAAGTTACTGATAGGCATAGGATGAAATACAGAAGGCCTTCTTTGACTTAATTGGTCAAGCTTAGGTACATCTGGAAACATGTATTTTGCTGATCAAATGGTGCCTCTAGGCTAGATATCAGTGCAGAAAGCAACTTGCATTATACTGTGGGTGATCCCCTGTTGTCTTTAGCTGCTGTCAAGTTATCAGTCACTTGTGGTTCACAAGTGAGAGAGCCTGTGAGGTACAGAGAACTAAAATGGAGCCAAATTAAAGAAGACAGAGCTCTGCTTCTCCCTTTCTCCTGGTTGAGAGGAAGTTCAGACATCCTCTTTGTTTACTGAATATGACTCATGTAGAAAAATATTTAAGTACATATAGAACCTTCAGCATATGCTAAAATTCAATGTTGTTAAAGAAAGCACAGAAATACATGCTCAGCTTCATTTGTATACTTACTGTTAAGAGTTCTTAATTGAATTCATACTGTTAGAACAAGGCTCTGTGCTTACGTGCTTTGCTAAGCTGGGCTCTGTCTGGTGACATCAGGACACAGGGAACAGGACAGGGCCGTACCTGTGCACTGTTACTGTGCTGATTTCACAGGGATTTAAATAAACTTTGAAGTGCTTTGTTATACGTTGGTGCTTTTGTGACGTGAGTGTCAGCAGGCGGCTGAGTCTGAAGCAATGACATGAAGAGGTCACTTCTGGTCAATTGATATGTCACAGTCTTCTCAGCCCTCCTTGAGCAGAGCAGCACCAACACTAGCTGTCTACACTAGATGTTCATGGTTATCATGCAATGAGACGTCAGACAGAGGAATTAAACAGAATTGCATGATACGGTCACCCTGAGAAGAAAATGGAGATGAAATCCAAAAGAAAGAGTACCTTTTCAGCTGCTAAATAAAGCAGAGGAGTGAAAAATACAGGGAAAAGCATTTATTGGCATCACATAGAGAACACTCTCATTCAGATTTAGGCCAAAAATTTAAGTTTATGGAGAGAAAAAAACCCACAATAACAAATAAAGAGAAGGCGAAAATATTGGGAAGGAGGAAGTAAAAGAGGTTTTATAGGCAAAACCTAGCATGAGTAAGCTTTCCGTATTAAATTTTTACTATCAGTAAATGTATATATATATGTTCTCTTTCAGTTCTCATATTTCCCTGGATTATTGAGATCTTTCTTTCAGTGCTAAAAAAACAGTATGCAGCCAAACATAAAAGTAAAATTACATAGTCTAGTTTTATTATCCAAGCCCAGTGAAGTATAGAAAGTACAGAACAGGGAAAAGAACGCCAATTTCCTGTTTCCTGCAAATAGTTTAAGTGCATCTTTTTATGTTCTTGAAGTAGCCCTGTTAATGTTAATGGGACATTAACATCATGTAAAGTCAAGGTTCTCTTTCAGGGCTATCAGCTACATTTTAAGATCTTTTTAACAATTTGAGAATCTTTCAGTGAAGACTAAAGTTTGTATTGTAAACAGATATCCATATATTAGAATTTCTTCTTTAATATTTGATCTTTTTGAAGACAGAAATCCCATCTGGGTCTTGAAAAGGCATCTTTAATAAAGTACAGATTGTGTAGCAACATTTGAATGAAATGCCAATCAATCTGATGGGTGAAAATAATGCTGTGAACCTGATAAAATGGTTACTATTTTTTCCCCTATCATTAGTTCTAGATGAAAAAAACTGCTCAGATCCTGGTGGCCCACTCAATGGCTACAGAAGAGTAGTAGAAGACCCTGGGCTCTTGAATGGACGCTATGCAAAAATTGGCACAGTCATTGCTTTCTTTTGTAACAACTCGTATGTTCTTAGTGGGAATGAACAGAGGACCTGCCAAGACGATGGAGAATGGTCAGGGAAACAGCCAATCTGCATAAAAGGTAGTTTACAATCTTTTTTTACCACAACTCACAAAAGCTGCTATGGTTTTACTGGAGTTTATTTTATATAGGTTACATTTGCCAAATAATCATTTTTGCTAAGAATAAATTGTCTGACTGAGACCTGATGCTGACTTTAGTAGTTTGCCAGCTCTACTGGTTGCTAAACTCAGCCAGAGAAGATGCCAGCGATTCCAGAAGATATTTCTATCTTTAAACATGGAAAAGAATATTCCCTGAGACCCTTATTACCCTCATTCTAGGATCAAACCTGTGGAAGATCAGAATCAAAGAAGATCAGGAGGGAATTGGAATAGAAGGAAATAATTGACTCATAAAGAGTTGCTGTCATAGGGCCCAGCTCTCCTCTCACAATTCTTTTAAGTCAATGGGACCAGTTATGAGTGTAAACGGCCATGCCTGTAGATTGCAGCCTTGAAGGTTTGGTTTAGAAAACCACTTGAGGACATGCTTAAACTATCTGTATATGTCAAAACACATCTTTAAATACTTTGCTAGGAAGGGAATTATGCTGTTGACCTGGAGCTGCTCTAAGCATGTCTGAAACCCTGAATGGATGAATGAGTTTGGGCTGGGGAACTGCCAAATTTCATTTTCCCAAAGTATTTGTTTGACATGTAATGTTATGGTGGTTGGGTTTTGTTTTTTTTGTTTTTTTTTTTTTTTTAAACTGAAGTAATGATAATGTAAGGAAATATGTCTGTCCCCTGTGGGAATTTCATAGCATCATACAACACCAGGTTGGAAGGGACCTCAGGGGTCATCTGGTCCAACCTTTCTTGGCAAAAGCACGGCCTAGACAAGGTGGCCCAGCACCCTGTCCACCTGAATCTCAAAAGTGTCCAATGTTGGGGAATCCACCACTTCCCTGGGAAGATTAGTCCAGTGGCTGATTGTTCTCATTGTGAAGAATTTTCGCTTTATTCTGTTCTTTTAGATGGAAATACTCTTTCCCTGAAGCATATAATCATCTATGAAAAGAATTTTTATTGATGATAATAATTTGTGGAAACCATCTTTGTTGATGTTAACTTCGATAGTGACATAAAGGTTCACATACAGAGTAATCACAAAGAGCTAGATATTGTTAAATCCCACAGAACACAAGTGCTCAGGCATACAGATAAAATCCATCCCGCAAGATTCCTTTTCTTCTACTGTGTGCAGTGGGAAGGAGATCCTGGCAGAGTTATTTGAACCGATAAACCTGAATATTTTATCCTGCTCTTAAAGTAAAGAAATGGAATACACAAAATTAGAAGTCCTGGATCTCCCTTCTGTTATTTTGTGCATACTCAGGTAACTCTGAGTTATTCCTCTGAATCAGAGTTTCCAGGTCCTTCCAGTGGGTGCATAAGCAAACAGACTCTTAGAATTCTGTAACATCCTGCAGCCTTTCTCTGTATGCCAAGCCGCTGGCATTAGCTGTGTGTGGCTACACAGATGGAAATTAAGTAATTTTAATATAATTCCATCAGCTGTAGTGGTGTAAATCTGGCATTCAGACACACTGATGAACAAATCTTCTTCCATGGCTGGAAGTGCCAGTGCAGAAGGCACTCAATTGCTTCCATCACTGTAAATGGGATAGAACTGGTGATCTGTGGGGAAGTATTTTTCCAAGGATTTAGGGCCTATCTTTATTTTCATCCACGTAATTTACTGCCTCTTTTCTTAATCCCGTCCACTATAGCTAGTGAGAGGAAAGAGTGGGAATGTGTATGAACCGTAACACTTGAGCTGTGAATGTGGAAAAGTACTGTGCAACATTATATTTTTTCTAGCCTGCAGAGAGCCAAAGATCTCTGACCTGGTGAGACAGAAAGTGCTTCCAATGCAGGTTCAGTCAAGGTGAGAATGCAATATCTCAACTACAGTTTAAAGAAAAAAATGTGATTGCCTTTCCCCTCCTCTCCTTTCCACCCTGTGTGTTTAGCCTGCCTGAGCAGCCATTCCTACAACTCCACTGATGATAACTGAGCAATGAGAGCTGCTGGGAGGGGAGGTCTGATTAACTACAGGTTTACAAGCTGCTGGAGGCAGCCAGGAAGAAATGCACACTTACAAATGTGCAAACTACTAGACGATGCCAGAATTAGGCTTGCAAACTTGTGACTGGCTGTGAGAACAGTCTGAGAACAGTTCCTTGGGGCTAATGATGTGTCTTAAAATATGGACATGTGCTGTCTTAGTAAAGAAATGAGAGGGGAGAGTGCAAGGAGAGAAGGGGGTATAGTAATGTAATCTGCTCCCATTGAGTTTCACTATCCAAAGCAATGTAGCACAACTGAAATAAAGTTGGGTCTGGGGTGGGCATGGGAGAGAGGAGGAAGTAGAGTAGGAGGGGAAGAAGCAGTGAAAGATTGGACCCTGTCTGGGTTTACCCTTCTGCTCATTTTTTGAAATAAGCCTGATCTGAATTAGTTATGTTTCAATGTTCAGATTCATTTTTGTCCAAGTAGTAATTTCTCATTTCAGGCTTTTTTTTTGCAGTGCATGATTCATTTATTTTTAGATGCAGTTCAAGAACTGTCCTCATCTTTGGTCTTGAGAACAGCCATACCAGGTCAGAATAAAGGTCCAGCTTAAGCCATATCCTGTCTCTGGCAATGGCCAGTAGCAGATGCCTAGAGAAGACTTTAGGAACAAGGCAAGCATGTACTTCCCAAATACTCTCCCACTCTCCAGCTGTGTGATGTATGATTGTAGAGATGGCTCTGAGAAGCCATCAGGAAGCGTTAGTAGCCATCAGATTTTTCTTGCTTAAATTTCTCAATTCAGTTTTGAACACAAGTTCTTTCATGCTAAATGTTTCCGATATTTCGGAATTCTGATATTTCCAGCTGTATGAAAGCGCATACATGCCCCCACCTCCATAGCATCATGATGGCATCTCATGTTCATGGACTGCTTTTATCCCTTGAAGTAGGATCTCCATTTCACAGATTAACAGTGAGGCAAAGTGTGGACTGTGCAATATTGCATGGTTATGTGTGAGTAGGGAATGGGACACTGGAAGTCTAAGCATGACCACAGCAGCTCTCATCCTTCTTCCAAAAGATGAGAAACTTGCCATTGCTCTTGTTCTTTAATAACTTTACTTTCCTTGAGTGCTGTTATGTATCCGCCTCACAGATTCTATATGATGGAGACAGTCTGTGTCTCTCTGTGACCAAAAATGGAATTACCACATGAAAAAACATTCATATGGCTTTTCTGGATGCAGGCAGTACCAGAAATCTCTAGGGAAATTAATTTCCTGCTGAGTTTTCCAGACGTAAATAGTTTTTTTTCTGCAGATATGTGCTTTTAAGCATTAGAGCAAGGGACACGTTCTAAGTGATGAAGATTTAAGTATGACTGTAGTCAAGCTTATGGTCCATATCTAGGCTGGTGCATATATTTATTTTTTTAATTATGTGCTGTGTTTCAGCTAATCAGTACAATTTCTAAATGGAAGCTTAGTGATTATTGTAATTATGAAATCTCTGTGGTGAGACAGTTATCTCTGTTAATTGCTAAATCAAGCAACTTTATCAACATGGTTTAATCTGAATCGATTCCTAATACTGCCTATTAAATTGTTCACTAAAGAAAAGATGTGCCTAACTCCTCTCTAGTGAGAATAAATTATGGCAATACCAACTTCCAGTGTAATTTCTTTATTTAAAAACATGGTATCTCAGTCCTTTTGTGAACGGCAAAACTGTTCCGCATTCAGAGGCAACTGGTTGCAATCCAGAAATTGTAAAATGAAAAAAAAGAGACACAAATAGAAAATTTATAAACATATGTGTATGTATATATGTCTACATGTATATATGTAAATAAAATAGCTGGGATGTAAATGGGAGTACTGCTAAACTATGTTGGAATGATATTTTTGCCTTATTCTTTCACAAGCAAGCTTCATATGCTTTTAAATGATACTTAACACAGCTGGTGATAAAGCTATGGTAACGATTGCTTTTATAATATTATTGTTATTATTATTATTATTATTATTACCTCTTGGTCTTTGTGCCTTGAAACAGGGAAACACCTTTGCATCAGCTTTACTCATCTGCATTCAGCAAGCAAAAGCTTGAAATCTATCCAACCAAGAAGCCAGCACTGCCATTTGGAGACCTGCCCCCAGGGTACCAGCATCTGCACACTCAGCTTCAGTACGAGTGCATTTCTCCTTTCTACCACCGCCTGGGGAGCAGCAGGAGGACTTGTCTCAAGACAGGAAAATGGAGTGGGAGAGCCCCTGTGTGTATTCCGAGTGAGTCGAAAAAAAAATGCACACATCTCTGCGTGGATGGGGGAACAGGATGTGTATTCATCTTAGATAATTAGGGAGTCCCAGCGGAGTAGGCTGCCTGTGCTCCCAGCTGTGAGACAGGAGCAATAAAGCTTGGAGGATATATGGCTCTTTTTATCCACTGGTAGAAATTGTGCAGCTGATGGTAAAGGGATCAAGCTTTCAACACTGTAATTTGTCATCAGTTTTATTATTTATTCTTATTATTGAGCAAAAGGTGCAGTGAGTTTGTCTCCTGATTTGGAAATGTTTTCCTACTATCACTTCAAGTTTTCCTGTAGTATTTACTGCAAATGCGATTTTTCTTTCAATGATATTTTGGCACACAGCTGACAAAAATATCAAAGTTCAAACAACAGAATGGAGAATCTGCATTTTAAAAAGCCTCTTCCTTTAACATACCCTGCTAAGGAAGCGTTCATACTGCAAACTGTAGGTCCAGATAAAATCCAGAGCTAGTCCACAGAGCAGGTCAGGGTAGGAACATCACAAGATTTGGTACCACCCACTACTGACTGACATCAAGCAAACAGTGAAAAGTATATCCTAACATAAAGCAAATTTTTAGAGTTCTTGTTTGTGGTTTTGCTTTGAGATCATCTTGGGTGTTGAAAAATATTGCTTTCAGTGCTCTTCACTGTGGGTGTGCAGATGCTACATCCCAGGAAAAAAAAAATGCCCTAAGGGAGACTAAAAAATATGACCACATGATGTAACTCTTTCAACTGAAGTAAACCTTTCCTAATACCTTTCCTAATACCTTTTCCCTACCCCAGGTCTGGGCTCGGGTAAGATATTCCTAGACCAGGGCAGAGCTGCTGCTTTTCTTCAGGATGGCTGTTGGTTTAGATGCATTTGTTTCAAGGTTTTATTGCAAGACAAGTGTGTTCTCATTGGCATGAACTCATCTGTGCTAAGGTCAGTTCTAGGAGAGGACCTCACAGTTACTCTGTGATGGCCTAGGGTGAGTTTTAGTGCAATGCTAGTTTTATGGTGTTTTACTATAAGCAAGAATCAGGGGTGTTCTTTCCATTGCTTTATGCAGTCATTTCATTATAGTGCAGCTTGATAAGGTTGCCATGAAAATTCACTTGCTCAAGTGCTAAATCCACATTCCTACTTCAGCCAGGAATTCAGATAATAATAGAAAAATTGAAAGGTTTTTTTTTTTAAAGCTATATAAAATACTTGTGTATTGTAATTTTGCAGGTTGGAGACAGAGGTTAATTAGAAAACTGTTCTTCATGTTAACCATTTGTCATGGTTTAACCCCAGCCAGCAACTAAGCCCCACACAGCTGCTTGTCCACCCCCCCTCCAGAGTAATGGGGGAGGGAATCAGAAGGGTAAAAGTCAGAAAACTTGTGGGTTGAGATAAAGAGAGTTTAATAGGTAAAGCTAAAGCTGTGCAGGCAGGCAAAGCAAACCAAGGCATTCATTCACCCCTTGGCATGGGCAGGCAGGAGCTCAGCCACCCCCAGCACAGCTGGGTTCCATCACACCTAATGGTGACTCGGGAAGACAAAACCCATCGCTCCGAATGTCCCCCCTTCCTCCTTCCCCCCAGCTCTATCTGCTGAGCATGAGGCCGTATGGGCTGGGACCCCCTGGGGTCAGTCGGGATCAGCTGTCCTGGCTGTGTCCCCTCCCAGCTCCTGGTGGGGTGGGGTGAGGAGCAGGAAAGGCCTTGGCTCTGTGTAAGCACGGCTCAGCAGTAGTGAAACCAGCTCTCTGGTATCAGCACTGATTCCAGCACAAACCCAAACACAGCCCCAGACCAGCTGCGGTGAAGATGTCACATCCTGCACGTGGGGGACAGGCCTGGTTTCTCGTCTCTCACATCAGAACACTAACTCTACCCTAGCTGAAACCAGCACACCGTTGCAGTTTTGTTTCTTTTGGCATATCCTAAGTGGGAATCAAGACTTAAATTTAGATTCTCTAGTGGGAAAAAGGCGTTACCTCATTCTTGGTTCATATTTGCTCAGTCTGTGGAAAAGCAGAAAACATCACCCTCCAGAAGACGGTGACCTCTACCAGGTGGCCCTGGCAAGCGGCAATCTACCGGACAGCCAACGGGGTGAAGGAGAACAGTCTCCGGAAAGGGGCCTGGATCCTCATCTGCAGCGGGGCCCTGGTGAACGAGCGCACCGTGGTGGTGGCAGCTCACTGCGTCACTGACCTGGGCAAGACCATCGTGCTCAAGACAGCAGAGCTCAAGGTGGTTCTGGGAAAGTTCTACAGAGACGATGACAGGGATGAAAAGACCATCCAGAACTTGCGGGTGAGTAAGGCTGCTAGGAGTGGAAAATTACGAGCACAGACAGATGCTGATCACATCTGTCTTGTATGGGGAGAAAAAGATTATCCTGTGAGCAATATATTGCTTTACACGCTGTTCTTGGAAATGCCTATCTAGAGACTCAACTGGCAGAACTGTCATGGCACAAGGAGGGCATGTGCTGTGATTCATTAAATTCCTCTGACATTGTCCAACTCGTATGTTCACCCCTAAACAGATCACTAAGAAAAGTCAGGTTCCATGGGCCATAATGTCTTGAATGGTATTGCCAGAAAAAAAGTAGAAGAGATGCCAGCTACTGTCAAAAGTGATTAGCATAATTTATAAGGAAAACACTTGTGCTCCTGGTTTGATGCCACAAGCGCATTTCACATCTCAGCCCCAAGGCTGTACGGCTCTAAACTCAAAAGTTTAGGTCTGACTCCAGCTCCAAAAATAGCTTCTCAGGCTCACCAGAGTGGTTTGTTTTTTTCAAGTAGAACTAGAAAGGTTGAAGTCAAAATGAGAAGAAATAGAGCAATTGTGTCTCTTTCTGGAGTGGAGGGGTGTGTGAGTTAATTAATGGGTTTTATCCAAGAAATCATGATTCTTTCCACACACCACCACCCCACACCCTCCCTTTTTAGTTTCTTTCTCTAATTCCAGCTTTTTCAGACTTTTCCCGTAAGGAAATATAATAGGTTTTACAAAATTTCCTCGTAGGAATCGTACCCATTCTTGTAGTGTTTCATCAAGGTAACTAGCAGGAAAGGTTTGCCCCAACATTAATTAATGAGTTGCCAGTATTTTTTTTTTTGATGGGAAGATGGTTGAATTTAAATAAGAACATAACACTAATTCAAAGCCCACTCCCCCACTTGAAATTCCACAGGCTGAAGATGATATGGCAGGTAAAATCTTTTCAGTAAACTGGAAAAACTTAAACTGCACATTAATTCCCCATTTTGCTGAAAATGTCTTGGACTGGTTTTCATTAGGAAGAGTTTCATGCAATAAAAACTGTCCTGAAACCTAAGCCAGAAAAAAAAAAGTCAGAAGATGCTTGATGTCTTTGCATGTTTCTCATTTGAGTGAGCACCATGGTGAAAGAACAGTTTGGGAGTGGAGGGTAGAGGAGAAGTATGCAAAATAAACTAACATGTATTATAGTAGGATGGAAAGAGTGCTGCTGACTTGCCACTGCTGTTAACTCTACAATTCTTCCTACTCTGTTTCCTCCCCAGATTTCTGCCATCATAGTGCATCCCAATTATGACCCTATATTACTTGATTCTGACATAGCTATCATAAAACTCTTGGACAAAGCCAGAATCAGCAGTCGTGTTCAACCCATTTGCTTGTCATCTTCTCATGACTTGACTTCATCCACAGAGGATTTAAAAATAATGGTTACTGGCTGGAAGGTATTGGCTGACATAAAAGATCCTGGATACAAGAATGATACAATCCGCATGGGAGCCGTTCGGATGGTGGATTCACTGTTGTGTGAGCAACAGTATGAGGATAATGGGATACAAGTCAGCATCACTGACAGCATGTTCTGTGCCAAACAAGACCACACGGCCTTTTCTAATATCTGCCCTGCTGAGACTGGTGGGATTGCAGCCATAACTTTGCCAGGAAAAGCGTCTCCTGAGCTCAGGTGGCACCTGATGGGATTAGTGAGCTGGGGTTATGATAAAACTTGCAGCCTAGAACTCTACAATGGCTACACCAAAGCTCTTCCCTTCAAAGACTGGATTGAGAAGAACCTGAAATAAAAAGCTGTGTCTGGAAATGGCATTTCATAACTACCATAATATCTCTCTCAGTCTCTGCTGCTTTAGGCTTCTCATCCCAGTGATGAGCCACGTCTGGGATAAGTTTAAGGCAGGCAGCCTGGTAATTTGTCCTACAATCAGATGTTCCATCAGGCTACTTTTACTTAACCCGTGACAGAGGGTCTTACTGCATGGGATGTTTTGCCATATTTCACCTGTCTCCCCTGGTGGGAGGATGGTGCTTTGCTCCTGAGTCTGACCTACAGGACAGCAAATTCTGACTGAAATTAGTCTGTAGTGTGGAGTCCCCTAGAGAAATCAACGGCGAGCCTCCCCTGAAGATCGGTGTGACGGAGCGGATGGGGAGGCTGGAAAACATAGCCTGAATTCACTGCAATGGATGAGCTTGTTACAGTATGTGCTGTCTGTATTGCCATAGTACAGTGTAATCTTTTTCCCTCCCAAGTACTTTACACATTTAAATAAACCATGGTTTGTTTTTTTAACCTACATACCCATGTCTGACATTATTTAGATTTCTTGTTGCTTTATCTGTGTCACACTCTAGGGACTCTCTACTGCCCTTGTCTGTTTGCATGTAACTCCCGCTTGGGACTCTTCAGTCACACTGAAAGGCAGAATTAGCACAAAATTCAATTACTACATAAATAAAAAGATATTTTTTTTTTCTTAATACATCCAGCGCTGCTGTTGTCGTAAATAAACCATTGCAATGAAATGTACAGGTCAGTTCTCTCCCACCTTGTATTCTGAACAGATGAAAACCTGAAGCATACATTTAAAAACATTTTCCATGTGGATTATTTCAAAGGCCTATGAAAACCTTAGGCAAACTTATGTTTCCATCAGTTCACATAGTTTTGTGGCAAAACAAGTCCTCTGTAGCTCTTCAGGGTGAAGAATAATGTCCAGGTCTCACACTCAGCAGAGGATTTTCTTGACCGGACTATCTGACATCAAAGTGTAAGATTCTCCCATTGGGCATGTTGTCCAGTGGAGAAACTTTGGTCTCCTTATGGTCCTTAATCACTGCTCTTTCACTTAATCATTCTCTCTTCAGCTGTGGCTAAAGACTAGAGATGAGCCCTAGAAAAAGTCTGGGAGGAGGGGCAGGGGGACTTCTCCCATCAGTAATGAATCCTGGATAAGTCATCTTCCACACCCTGGAATTTGTAGGACCTCCAAACTATTACAGTGCCCAAACCAGCTCACAGCAATGGTTGGATGTGAAGGCTGGGGATATGCTGAAAGGATTTAGAACACTCACCAAGAAGGGCTCAACTCCTGAAGTGGTGCTCTGCCTAGCCTATTGCATAGCTATGGCAACTATGAGCGAACAAGTCTCATTTCAGCTCCGATTCTCTGATGCTGTGAAATCTTGTTAAGAGCTTCTTAGCATTCAGTAGTTTCCACCTACTTTCGAATCTGAAAATTGCTGCTAAAAGGGCAATTAGTATTGAAGGTCATTCCATGTTATTTATTTTTTGCTTTCCTGGGCAGAAAGACTTAACGTGTTGCGCTTTTCACTTCTCTTATTTTCACTGTTAATAGGACCAGGTGGTGTTGCTTGAATCGAAAAGTTCAAGGGCTATGACCAAAGCATATTGCTTCTATTTGTCTGGTTTGTCTGTCCCCTCCTGCCAGGAGATTATGCTTGGCTGACAAACTGCATGGCAACAACAGCAACAAAAATTCTGAATTAAATGTGAAAAATAATATGTGTTTCATTCCTCTGCTGGGAGGAACATGTGCCAGCGAACGTGTGGTACTCTCCCGCTGACAGAAGAGGTTAGAGGAAATTAGGCGACAGTTTTGGAGAAGGGCAAACTTGCAGAAAGTCAACATGTGTTTCTTCCTAACACTATCAACGAAGAATGAAATGAGAAAGGAATAGAATTGTTTATTGGAGCCTGGTTTGCCCAGTCAGAGCTCTTCCATGATTACATTAAATGAGAGTCTCTACACTCTAATGGTGAGAGAAATTATCTTCTAGAACTGGATTCATAAAGGTCGGTGAGCTGGTTCTTTTCTCAGTTACGACACTGAGTGCATTGTTCTCCACGGCATTATTGTTCTCCACTGGTACAACTGAGAGAGAAGAGGAGGCCCTAAAGGGGTTTTTTCCCCCCTCTAGGATTTCTCCACTAGAGAACTAGGCAGTCCACAGAGATCTGCAAAAGTCGGTGTTAATTCCAGCTTTAGCCCTCACTCTTCTCCTTTTACTAAAGATTGGCAGTGCTGAGTATTTACTTATCCTCTAACTCCTCAGTGTTGAACCCCATCCCCATTTGGCTTCAAACCACTCACAGATCTGGCAACGAATAGCTCAAAGTTTCTGTGCTTGGGCAGCAACAATATAGCTGTTCCCTGGCTGTATATCACACAAAAGAATGTTCTTGAAGAGAAACTTGAAGGAATTCATGGAATGAAAATCACAGGAGGAAGTTGCTACAGCTGTGCATGCACTGCAGAATTCAAACACCCTTTTTACAGTCACGATGCTCTTCAAAGAAAAGAGAAGCAAGGAAAGCGCCAGGCTTCTCAGCCCCAGGCTTCAGGTTTTAGCAGAGTCCTTTACAGGAAGAGGAATTAGCTGTGCCATTTGGTTCTGCTTCTGGACCTCAATGATGTTTGAATCCTAGATTCAATTCTGGCTAATCTCTAAATGCAAACACAATGTTTTATTTCTACTGTTATGTACAGGCAGGCAGTCGTATCAACACATCCGAGCCCCAGCACCACGCCTGGCATTCCTAGGCATTCCAGATCAGCTTGTCTGTCCTGTCTGGCAGTGGTTCCACATTTGCACCCTGAGCAGAACAGGGGTTAACATCTATCGCCAATAATGAGGAAAAACAGGGGATGGATGTTTTGAAAAAACCCAACCTGCGGTCTGGACTCACTAATCGCTTCGACAGCTAGGATCTATTTTTAAGACGCAAGACTATTTCAAACATCTCTTTCTAAACAGGTGAGGATCTGTGCCATCTGTTGGAGGAAGGGTGTGAAATAGCACAGCATGGATAGCAACACATCTTCCCTCCGAGGAGAAGAGCTGTGCATTCTGGAAAGGCCGTAGAGATACTGCTGTGAAAAAAAGAGAGCAAAACGCTCTCTGCATTCTTACCCACTCCGGTGGATTTATGCTTCTCCCTTTGCACTTTTTTGGGGGGCTGGGGGTGCATTAAATGACTTCCAAAAGCCAGAGTGCTAAGCTGCGTCCTGCCATTTTTAAGGACAGGTAGGGGCCCGGTGGGTTGCCGGGGGGAGCGTCCCGGGCAGCGGTCACAACCAGCAAGAGAATTCCCGGCTAACAGCTTCTCTCTGGCGGGGAAGTGCAAACGTGCACGTTTTCGGCCGAAAACGCGTTTTCGGCCGAAAACGCTCACCAAGCCCCATTCTGAGAAAAAGCAAGCACGGAGGACGAGAATCGCTGTTGCC
>NW_020799102.1:10696183-10814474 GCF_003259725.1 Athene cunicularia | reverse complement strand
GCTGGGGGCCGCGGGGCAGCGGCCGGTGCCGGGGCGCGGAGAGCCCTCGCCGGGGCGGCGGCGGGCGGGGGGAGAGCCGAGGAGCGGAGGTGCCGGACTCCCGCCCGACGGAGCCCCCAGGATTACAAGGAATTGCGTGCTTGTTCCCAGAGGCGAGCGAGGGTTATCCCCAAGAGCCAACCTCCTTCGCGCCCTGCTGCCCAAAACAATCCCTTGGAGTGTTGAGAAGACAGGGGGGCTTTCGGGACCATGGCATCGACAGAAGGGTGAGGGGGACCGTCTCTTGGGGGGGAGGAACGGGAGGATGAGGCGGGGGTCCGTCATTGTGCTTTTGGTAACAGTTTCCTGTCATCTGCTTCATTGCTAATCCTCGCCCCTCACCATTCCCTAACGGAATAATTAGGCAGTGAGAGGAAAAGAGAAGCGGACATTTAGGAGAGGGAGAGAGAGGGGAAAAAAAGAATTTCAAATATGAGCCACTGGAAGGGTTTTGGTTTTCCTCCTGTCACTTCTGTATTTAACCCCTGGAGCGCAGATCAAGCTTAAACCACCTGCCTGAAAGAAGTCCCAAGTGAATGCTTAACTCAGAGGTGGAGGGGGGAGCAGCCTCCTAAATAAAACAATAATAATAACAATCAATAGTTCCAAAAGAATTGAGGAGCTGTTCCTCCACCCGCCTCTTAAAAAGGCAACAAACAAATCCAACTTCTCAAGGAGTTTTGCAATTTTGCAGTTTTGTGCCAAATGCATTACAGTGCTAGCAAGAGAAATGCTGGGAAGGGCAAAGGGTTATACAAGAGGCTTTAAAGAAAAGCAATCACAGTTCAGCCCTGGTAGCGTCCCTTGGAAGGAAAGCTTTGTCCCTACCCAGGATGGGACTGCGAGGATCAGCCACTTCGTCGCTCTGATGGGGCTGGGGGCTTCTTTGATTTATGGAGTAACTGGTAGTAGGAAAGAAAACAAAACCTTTCTTTGATCTCTGGTTGCCCTCTTATAATACTGGCTAGTATTAGACTGAGTCTGGTGTGAGCCTCCGCTTTATCCCTGGATGTTGTCAGGTTGTATCAGCATGATCTGCTCTGGATAGGACTCTCTGAGGACAGAGTGCAAAACGAAGCTCTGTTTATATTGCTTTTGTGTCTCCCAGGCTGAAAGACTCACTGATCTGATTTAAATAACCTGACACATGTCTGTGAGGGTGTGCACGCAAGTGTCCTGTTACCTGGACAGAGGAAGGGACTGGCTGTCTGCAGAGTGGCCCCTGAGGAGTTGGCCTGGGAGGAGCGGAAGGTTAGAAAGTACAAGCTCTGGTTGCTTTAGAAAAAGGACAGTTCCCCAGGTCTGACAGAGGGCAAATCTGTGGGGCTTTTCTGGCTCTTCACTGGACTGTGACAGAGATAACTAACTTACTGTTTGCTACTGTCTTGGCTTTGCGGGGGATTTCTGCTCCAAATTTGTACAATCCTGTTTTGCTAGCAGCCCAGCAATTTAATCTGCCCTGTAGCATTTGCTGTGACAATGAAATCACTTAACTAAATACTGTCAACAAATAATTATTGGAGCCACGAGGAGGAAGCAGGCTACGTGTGTAGGGTTGCAGCTCTGTCTTTTCTGTCCCTTCTGTATCCTTGGACTGCCCCAAGTTTTGCTCCCATCTGGGCGCTATGGTCACCTGCTGTTTTCATTCCCACATCAGGCAGGTCAGTGCTTGTTTCGGGCCAGTAGGAGAATGTGGAATCTGTTGTGCAGGGGTTTAATAAGAGAAAAGATGCTGAGAGGTGGTTGTGTTAGAGGCACTTGTCAACTTTGGATGAGAGGAGGTTTTAAATGTGCGTGGAAAGAGAGGTGCTTTTAAAAGAAGTTGGCTGAACAGGTGGGCTGAAAAAGATCGGAGCACCAGAAGCAGAAAGGCTTCCATGGATGCATGCTTTTGCTTTCCTTACTGTACAGAGGTAAATTGTCAGGGTAAGAAAACAAATGAAAAATTTAGGCTTTGCTTTCAAACTTTTTAGGAAACTTACCTAGATGAAGACAAGCTGAACCTGTTTATTTGGTATGATTCAACTAGTGCTCGGCAATAGCTGAAGGAGGTGTGGAAAACAAGCTGAGTGGGAAGCATTTCACTTGTCAGGCCTTTTTTACCAGTGGGGACTTCCCACAAAATTGAATTGTCATCTTTCCCTCCCCTCAGGTAAAAAACCTGAGGGTGGAGATAAACTTTACACTCTAAGGTCAGCAAACTCAGGCACTGTAAGGATCATCAGGGAAAGTGAATACTGACCAGACCTTGCTCAAGAAGGGCTTTCCACCAGCACCAGCACGGGGCGGGGGGAAAGGCAGCAGAAAGCACCCGTTGCTGCAAGCAGAACCGTGTATCTATCTCAGGCACACACAGGTACATGGAGAAAGACCTGCTGGAGTTGGGGACAAACTGTACAATGCACTCCAGGTTTATGTCTGCTGGCTAGAAACATTTGTTGAGATCTGAAGTATATAAAGGCTTTATTTTGTTGTGATGGAACTACTCCAACCACAGTCATTTATGCAGTGTGTTATTTCTCCTCTAACAGGAGACCTTACATAAAATCTCCAAATTGAGGATGTCAAGGGTATGACAGGATACTCGCTGAACAACAGAAGGCCCCGATATATACACTGAGGAAGGCAAATCTGTATTCCATTGTAAAGAAGTAGTGGTCACTTAGACCCAGGATTTGCTAGGAAAGATTGCCTTGTCCCGTGCCTTTCCAGTGTCTTTTTTTTTTTTTTTTTTTTTTTTGTTTCAGTGTCTTATTTGGTTAAGCTTATCCATGTATGCAAATCTGCTGCCCAAATCTTTATGTTCCAAGAGGATGATGGACAGTGGGAAACTTCAATCAATTGAAAATGAGAATGGAAATGACCCCCAACATGGCAAAATCAGACCCATGGGTCCTCTGGGTCTACCTTGCTGTAGTTCCAGCTAGCGGGGCTTTGGCTTGCTGTTGAATACACTCTGTATCCTGACTGTTAGGCCTTCCTTTTACAAAATCCCCCGATGAAGATCTCATCATTAAGATTGAGTTTTAGTGTGTAGCTGGTGCTGAAAATGTCAAATAGCTAGTTCAAGGAGGAAGGGCTAGGACCAAGTATTGATACTGTTGAGGGTTGCTTGGTTTGATGTTCTCTGTTTAAACGTCCTCTGCTGGCCATGGCGCTGGCCATGGCTGCAGACAGGGTGCTGCTGGGGGAGGTGGCCTGAGCTATGCTGCATCACCTGTCCTGGTCCTTAGCGTGGTTCAAAGATCCAGCGACATCAGTTCATCTTCACAGACTGTGGTGTCTAGCATAGGGCTCAGTGTGTGGTAGGTTGAACCTTAGGCAGAACATTTAAGCATTTCTTTTGTTTTTACGGATTCTGAGAGGACCTAAAGGTTAAACAAGATTGATCCCATTGATGCGCATGCTTGCCTTCAGACCTTTAAGCAAGGTCCTAAACACCTTGCTTCACACGGTTTTGTTATGGCTCTCATCTCTTGCTTTAGTGTTAGTATTTCAAAAGGGAAAGAACACAATACCTTGCTACTGTGTTGATTTCTTTTTCTTAAAAAAACACATTTGTATAACCTAGAGATAGGTTTTAGATGTTAAATCACCATGTAACTTTGTAACTCAGATGTTAAACTGTGAGTGTTTACATGATTCATTTTATTTCATCTCTTGGAATGATGCCATTTTAGATACTCTAAAATTCTAGAGATGTGTTTGTATTTTGTATACCTTTGAAGGATGGGAGTTTCAGGTGTGAAGTTTGGGTTTGGGTCTGTTCCTTCAAGAATATAGCCACTAGGAGACACTATCAGTGCATCTATAGTAGTAAATTAAAGAGAGGCAGAGCAGGTGTCTGAGCTGGGAGCTCAACCCTCTGTGTGCAGGTCAGCCTCGGAATAGCCCCACCAAGGCTTTGGGCAGGCAGCCCTCTCCCAGCTCACATGCGTGGTTAGGGACTCAGCATGGACCTGCAGCCGTTCCCAGTGGGCAGTTTGGATGTGAAGAGTTTAGTAATACTGATGTGGACTCTTTCATTTCTGTTGGTCTCAGTGCTAGAGAACAGTCCCGGGGCAGGTTTATGAAGAGAACAGAGATGTTACCCTGATGGATACAGGGTACACAGTTAACAGGCGTGTGTGTGTGTGTGTGTGTGTGTGTGTGTGTCTGTCTGCACCCTGTAATATAAATGGTGTTTATGTAATATGAAATGGCATGGATGCATATCTCCCATTCTGTTCTGAGTAGCAGATATATTGCACACAAGCTACAGAGATTCCTGTCTTTTTGACTTTATCAATATCTCACTTAACAGGAAAAAAAAAACAAAACCACAAAACACCCCAGCTGTGTTCCATTCCTCCCCTTCCAACTCGACTGTTCCTACATTCTTCTTCTATAGATAATCTCTATCTTCATCCCAAGTTTCACTGTCTCTGAAGCTACAGTTCCACTGCCTGATCACCAAACAATATCAGTTTGGTCCAGATCAGGGAGCATATAATTTGATTTCTCTAAAATTAGCCACAGCATATAGTATGGAACTTATATGGGTTTTATAATAGCTGTAGAAAGAAGATTATTAGTCAATTCAACATAAAGTTCACACAGGAGGCACAAATAATAAATACTTTACCTGGCATCAAGCCCTGTGGATACAAGTTAACTTGTCAACATTTTTTTTAACAAATTTGAACCTTAAAGATTAATTCATTATACAGGATTGGTCTTTTAGTCATGCAGCTGTGGTGGTTTAGGATCTTGGAGTAGGAGTCCTAAAGCCATTTGCTGCATTGTCAAGACAAAGCCTGCAAGGGAGATTGCCAACACGTTTCAGGCCTAGCCCAGAGACAATGAGACACACCTAGGTGAGTCAGAAAAATTAGCTTTGCCTTTCATGGTAGGGTTCAGGCACCTACACAGGAGAGTGGGTTTTCAGGATCTGCCATAATATGTATAACAAGCGCACCCACAGATTTCTTGTCATTTGAGTTTTTGCTCTGTAATTTACCCACAAAATTCCTCTAAATGGAAACTTGATGAAATGTGCTGGCACAAATATTTAGATACTTCAGAGGATGAAATCCTCCAAGTGCTCTCACTTTTATGTGGGATTTGAACAGCATTGACTCATAATGCAGATGTTTTACCCTATGCTTTTTCTCAGACATTTTGTGGGACAGATGGAGTGGGTGTAGACTATTAATTAGACATATCAGCTGTGGCTCTGACCTCATTGCCGAGGTCGGATTGTAAAATCTCTTATCGATTTCAATAAAATAGAATTAGGCTCTACAGAATATAACTCATATTCTTTAAAACTGGTGTGATGACACAGCAGTGCTCATGCCCTCAACCTTCAGTTTGGCCTTGAGCTACACTTTCAAAAAGAAGTTGTCACCTAGACATTAACTCAGTTTTTCTACTTACCCAGATGCATAAGGATAAAAATACTTCTTATAAAGTCTACAGGGGCATATTTATTTTGAAATATTTGGAAAAAGCGTGTTATAGTATTGAATTAGATGTACAAAGGCTAAAGGGAGATAGTGCTTTCTTAAAAAATGGCTAAAGTTCTCAAAAGTCTTGCCTTACCATAGCTTTCCGTGAGGTAAACACATATCCTTTACACCCTCCTCCATGAACATTCATGCAGGTGTATATGTACAAGTGCACTAAGAATGCAGCATTCAGAGCAGGACTGCATTTTTATACTAGCAAATTACTGCATTTAATTTTTCTTCTTCGTTTTCCTGTTTCCCCTTGATCAACAGTCTATCTCAACAAAGATCGCTAGTAACTGTAAATTTGTGAGCAGTTTTTAAAGGGTCACAGTTTTTCAGTTAAAAAAGGCTGTCATTAAAACGAGCATTTCCCGTTTCACCTGCCTAGCGGTGTGGTTGGCATGTGGTTCCTGCTTGGTGTAGGTGACAGCGGGAGCATCAGGGCTGCGTATGCCAGGCACACAGAGCCCTAAGCTCAGCCTAGCCTGCAGGGCCAGGCTATCTCTGCACAGGAGCCGGCTCTCTGCTTGGGAGGGGTGTGGAGGGAAGGTGCAGTGCTAATGGCTGGGCCTTCATCTTTGGTATCTTCTCATTTAATACCTTTTCATTTTCTGTATGATTTAATTCCCTTCCCCAGCCCAGTGTGTTGCAATACCTGCTGTTTAGAACAATTAGTTGTATGAGTTCTTGGACACACTGGCAGGATCTGTCAAATCCATCATCTCTGTTATTGTCCATTTGTTAATGAAAACTCCTCTCTTGCCAAGTCAGTACAATATTTCACACTTTAGCCTCCAGGTCATTAGTTTGAAATTCTATTTCAAGTGGCATACAAACAATGAAACTAAGTGTGCTTTTATATATTTAATCCTACTTCTATATTAATTTCAGAGCCTCTCAGTGTACTTAAAGCTTTGAGACAATTAGCTACAATACATGTCCCAGTGCTTGGGAAAGATAGCAAACTAGATTCAAAGATCATCATATTTTCTACCTTTTATCTAGAACATATTTGATCCTGTGTAAGCAATTCCAAATTGCTTCCTTACAAGGAAGAACAAAATGGAACCAAGACATAAAAGAATTAAGGAACACTCCTGCTAATTAAAGGCATCTTTAGGAGAACATCATGAAGTTCACAAAAATGCAGTATTTCAGGTTCACTGACATGTCTGAGAAATCAAATTCATTGTAGTGTTTTAAAGAAAAGAGGGTGGAAGGAGAATTTAAAAATGAAAACCATTTCATTTCTACTTCTTTTTAAAAATGCTTAATATCAGCCTAAACATATTAATTTCAAACCTATTTTTCAATTGAAAAAAAGGTCATTGAAGAAAGGAAGACTAAAATGAAATGTCAGGGGCTCCAATACAGAGGAAAACTGTGTATTAAGGAAGCACTTTGGGTTGACTAAAACAGTATTTCTCTTTTTTTGTGTTTTTTTTTTCAAGTTTTGCTGACAAACTCAAAGCTTATCTTTTTTAGTGTGACTGCGACTGATCTATTTCTTGACGTTTTAAAAATATAAACAGCAAGTCAAAAATCAGTAATTTTTCCAGGCTGCTTTCTCTTCTGTGGCTTTTTAACTATTTAATTAACATGAGTTGAACTCTGGGCTATCCCTGTAGGCATTTAAATTTATACAGAATCATAGAATCATAGAATAGTTTGGGTAGGAAAGGACCTTTAAAGCTCATCTAGTCCAACCCCTCCTGCAATGAGCAGGGACATCTACAACTACATCAGGTTGCCCAGAGCCCTGTCCAACCTGGCCTTGACTGTTCCAGGGGTGGGACATCTACCACCTCTCTGGGCAACCTGTGCCACTGTTTCACCACCCTCACTGTGAAAAATTTCTTCCTTATATCTAATTTCAGTCTACCCTTTTTCAGTTTAAAACCATTAGCCCTTGTCCTGTTGCAACAGGCCCTGCTAAAAAGTTTGTCCCCATCTTTCCTGTAGCCCATTTCAGCCCTGGGGGGCCGCTTTAAGGTCTCCCCGGAGCCTTCTCTTCTCCAGCTGAACACCCCAACTCTCTCAGCCTGTCCTCACAGGGGGGAACTCCAGCCCCCTGAGCATCTTCATGACCCTTCTCTGGACCTGCTCGGGTAGGTCCATGTCTTCTGATGTTGGTGCCCCCAGAGCTGGACCCAGCATTGCAGGGGGCGTCTCACAAGAGCACTCACACTGCTCTGGGTGCAGCCCAGGACACAGTTCACTATCATCTGAGCTGCGAGTGCAGATTGCTGGCTCATGCCGAGCTTTTCATCCATTAATACCTCCAAGTCCTTCTTCTTGGGGCTACTCTCAATCCCTTCATTTCCCAGCCTGTGTCGATACCAGAGGTTCCCCTGATCCATGCGCAGGACCTTGCCCTTGGCCTCTGAATGGCACATCCCGTCCCTCAGGTGTGTCATCTGCACCACTCAGCTTGGGATCATCTGCAAACTTGTTGAGGGTGCCTCGATCCCACTCTCTGTGTCACTGCTGAAGGTATTAAACAGTCCTTGGCCCAGTACAGACCCCTGAGGGACACCACTCATCACCAGCCTCCATCTGAATATCAAGCCGTTGACCACTGCTCCCTGGATGTCACCATCCAGCCAATTCCTTATTCACCAAATACTCCATCCATCAGACTCATCTCTCTCCCATTTAGAGAGAAGGATGTTGAGGGGGACCGTGTCAAAGGCCTTACAGAAGTCCAGATAGATGACATCTGTAGCTTTTCCCTTGTCCACTGATGTAGTCGCTCCATCACAGGCCACTGGGTTGGTCAGGCAGGACTTGCCCTTGGTGAAGCTGTGCTGGCGTTCTCGAATCGCCTCCCTGTGCTTCATGTGCCTCAGCACAGCTTCTAGGAGGATCTGATCCATGATCTCAGGCACAGGGGTGAGGCTGACATGTCACTAGTTCCCAGGGTCCTCCTTTCTACCCTTTTTATAATGAGTGTGGTGTTTGCATTTTTCCAGTCACCAGGGACCTCACCTGACTGCCATGAATCTTCGACTATCATGGAGAGTGGTTTGCCAACTACATCAGCCAATTTCCTCAGCACTCTGAGATGCCTCTCGTCAGGTCCCACAGATTTATGTATGTTCAGTTCCTCAGGAGATCACAAACCTCATCTTCTCTTGCAGTGGGAGGGGTTTTTCTCCTCTCCACCGCACCTTGCGGTCCATCCATTCGAGAGGTGTGGGAAGAGAGGCTGCCTGTGAAGACTGAGGCAGAAACGTTGCTGACTGCCTCAGCCTTCTCATCATCCATTGTTACCAGATTGCCAGTCTTGCTCATCAGGGTGGGGTTACACTTTCATTGATTTTCCTTTTCTGGGTGACATACCTGTAGAAGCCCTTCTTATTCTCCATGTCCCTTGCTAAGTTCAACTCCAGCCACATCTTGTCCTTCCTGACCCCATCCCTGCACAACCGGGCAGCGTCCCTGTGCTCTTCCCAGGATGTCTGTCCCTGCTGCCACTGCCTGGGCATTTCCTTCTTGCCCTTTTGTTCCACTGGCAAGTCTCAACTCTGCCATGCAGTCTCTTGCCTTCCTTTCCAGCTTTCTTACACCTGAGGATCGAGAGCTCTTGCACTCTGTGGAATCATCCTTAAAGATCTGCCAGCTTTGTTGTGTCCCCTTGTCCCCGAGGGCAGTTTCCCAGGGGGTCCTCCTGACTAACTCCTTGAACAGCTGGCAGTTTGATTCCTAAAATCCAGCGTTCTGGCTTTACTCTTCGCCTGACCCATAGCCCTCAGGACTGTGAACTCCACCAGTGCACGATCACCGCAGCCCAGGCTGCTTCCACTCTTGATGTCACCGATCAGCTCACTTGCGATGGTGACCCTCAGGTCCAGTATCGCATCCCCTCTGGGAGGGCCATCTGTTACCTGGCCTCAGATTCATCCTCGATGCACTCCAGGAGTCTCCTGGACTGCCTACAGCTCGCCCTGCTACTTTTCCAGCAGATGCTGGGGTGGCTGAAGTGCCCCGGCAGGACGAGAGCCTGCGAGCACAGCGCCTCCTGCAGCTGGAGCACGAAGGCTTCGTCAGCTGGCTCCCCTTGATCGGGCAGCCTGTGATAGGCACCAACCACAACGTTCCCTTTGATGCCTTGGTCTTCGATTCTTACCCATAAGCTTTCAACCTGCCCACCCGTGGACACACTTCAGAGAGAGCTCTTCACACTCCATCCATTTCTTGATGTAGATCACCTGTCCCTTCTGAACAGCCTGTAGCTATCGACAGCTGCACTCCCCTCATGGGATTCATTCCACCAAGTTTCAGTAGTGGCCACTAGGTCACAACTTCCGAACAGCACAGTGGCTTCCAACTGCCCCTGCTTGTGCCCACGCTGCGTGTATTGGTGTAGAGACACTTCAGCTGGGCTGTCGGCCGTGTCACCTCCTCAGAGGAACATCCCTTAATTCCTTTGAGGCATTTCACTGCTGTTTTCCTGTTGGCTCCTATTACCTCAGGAGCCCCTGACTCAACTCCATAAGCCTTCAGGAGTGCTCCTGTAGCCAGCAGGTCTTGGAGCAACAGGCTGAGGGCCTTGCCAGCACCCCATCCCTCTGACCTTGGCATGTCATCCCACAGCTTGTCACGGGTGAGCCTGGTATTATCCTCCTCCCCCTTCAAGGCTACTTTAAAGCTCTGCCAGCGAGCCCCAATGCTCGTGAGCAAATACCACCTTCTGCCTTTGAGAAAGGGGAATCCCATCTGATGCCAGTAAACCCGGTGCCGTGTAGGCACAAAACCCAAAACTGTGGCAGTGACACCAGACATGGAGCCATGTATTAATGGACTCAGTGCATCCATTTCCTCCAACTGTCACTGTCCACAACTGGAAGGAGAAGGGAAAAAATAACCTTTGCTCCAGATTCCCTTACCAACCACCCCAAGGCCCTGAAGTCTCTTTGATCGTCCTTGAATTATGTGTTGTGGCTTCATCACCACCCACACGAAAGAGCAACAATTGGTACTAGTCCAAGGGCTGTTCCAGTCTAGGAAGTTTCCTGGTGATGTGTTTAACCCTGGCCCCAGAGAGGCAGCAGACTTCCCTGAGAGGAAGGTCTGTCTGGCATATTAGACTTTCTGCTCCCCTCAGAAGGGGGTCACCTGCAAGTATAATATACGTTTTGTATATGTATACATATGTGTGTGTGTGTATGCATATATATGTATGCCTCATTGCTCCATTGCAGATAATGTCTCCTTTTTTAGCCATTTTATGTAGTAGACTTTGGTGCTGTTTCTGTCATATCGGTGCATTTTAATTCCACCTCTGTCATATATTTCCATATTAACATTTGGCTTTTTTACCATTGGATATTAATCTACTTCCCACACTTTCATTCATCTCTGTTGTCATTCTTTTATTTTCAGTCCTTCATGACTTCTGTTTTGTCTTTTTTTAATAATAATTCTCTTTCCTGGTCACTAAACAGTGACGATTCACCAAGACTTTCTGTGAAGACAGCCAGCTGAGAAAAGGTTTTGCCAAGTCTTTATGCTTCAGTACGATTTTGTTTAGTTTGGATTAATATGCTTCTCACTCTCTGACTGCATACAAAGGCATATCTAATTCTGTCTTCAGCTGGTTTACTGGTGTTACTTCCAAAATTGCCAGAAAGTTTTGAGCACTTTTCCTGTCAATCTCAAAACCTCTTAGTGTATTTTGCAGTGTTGGTTTTCAGAACAGCTCATTTGCAGCACTCATTTATAATACTGGTAACTATGTAGGCATAGGGGCTGCCTGCCTGTCTACTGGGTGGGCAGGATGCAACTGCCATTACCAAAGCCAAGGTCCTTGAGCTCCAGCCAGGATTTGAGCTTTTTCTTATCCTGTCATAGCTCATTATCAACTGCATCCCCAATAAGAGATAATGGACAGCACCTCTGAAGCAAATATTTTGGGGTGTTTGTATTTAATCAGTCATCCCTTTGTCATATCCAGAATGATGTATCCAAGTGTAAAATCTGTTAAGAAGATGGTCAGTTCGGTACCAGAACACTTAGAGAGGGTAGCAGTGAAACCTGCATTCAAACTGACACTTGCTGAAAGTGTAAATGCATTAATTTTTCCCTGTACATCTACCCAAGGGAAGACAGGTAAACAGGTCTAAGGGGAGCTATACCACCTTCTAGTTCACATTTCTGTGTGAATTGAGTTAGTCTCACTTAGCCCCACTGCCAAATTTATGCTTCAGATCTGAGAGCGACTGCACCTCTGGTTTACCTGCGGCCTCCTCAGGGTTTTTTGTATGTGGTTTCCAGCTAGTGGACTTCATCTCTGTCACGGCAGAAACCCCTGGTGTTTGCCTTTCCAATCATTCTTTGTACTTTCCTCCTGCTGTTTGCTGTGCTAAACCCAGCAGCTGAGTTAAGTTTGGATCTTGGAGATTTGCTCTCTCACAGGGACAATGACGGAGATCACCGATAAACAAGTCACATGCATGGCTGAGCTCCTGACACACTGCACATGGTTCGCAGAGGCTGTCTGTCAGGTCCTGTGTGCAGACCTCTCCATTCCTCCTCCTTTGGGCAAGTGTTTCTGATGCAGCACCCTCTTAGAGGGGTTGACTGACACCTCTGTTACACCTTTCCAACCTGGAGGAGCAACACAATCCAGGACCAGTTTAGATCCTGAAGGTGGTGTAACCGTATTAGCTCAGTGTTGTAGCCAGGCTAGTGACTGCCTCTTAGCCAGGCTAATTAGCTGGAGCACGGGACAGGGCTAGTATGGATGTCCCAGGTCAGACCCATACAGTGTCTGAAAGCCTGTTTCTTGACAGGTTTTTCAGTCTAAGGCAAAAAAAATCTATGTTATTTCTTCTAGAGGATGAAAATTATGGCCAGCATTTGTGAGTTCTACTAACCACCAAGTGTCTAGGACTGTGGCTCCCTTAATCTAAAAAATGTCAACACATGTGACATGCAACTGGGGGTATGAGCATGGACTAGAGGCTCTCCAGAGGTCCCTTCCAACCTTAACTGTTCTGAGATTCTGACACCACAGATAACACAGTACGCAGCTGTCTCCATGTAGTGTCCTCATACCTCAGTTCTTGGACAGGGCTGTGATGCCACACACTGCTGGCACACCATACTAGTCCATGTTACTAATTTTTCATGAGATTGGCTTCAGGCTATGTATATATGAATAATAGTCCAGCCCAACAGGAATAGTTGGTCTTGATAAGTCCACACCACACTGATTAGTATGTGGAGAGCCTTAGGTGTCCTCCTAGAATGCATTTCCTGGTGTAGCTTAATTGAAAAGTAATTCAGTGCATCAGCCCCATCACAGCTAGGCAGTGCAAACCAGAGTGCAGCAGTGGGCATTGTCAGGAAGTTCATTCGTGAAGCTCACTCCTGATTTGGACTAAATTGTTAATATAAGTTTACCCCCAGCTGGTTCTTGATACTCCTCAGGTAAGTGCTCCCCAGTGGGCTGGTTCCTGGAAGGTTCTTTTCATCTCCTGGATACTCCTGTGCATGCTGGTAGCGCAGCTGCTTCTGCAGCCACAAGCTGAGGTGCTCTCCTGGCCTACTGAGGCATTTGCCTGCGTAAGCTGTTGGCAAACAGCACTCGGCCTACTCGTCCTGAGGAGCACAGACTGGGGCAGAGCACAGCTGGAGGTAAACTGTAGTCTCCAGTCATATGGAATGTGGAGGCTTCTGGTACAAATTCATGCCAAATGTGCCGAGGGCTCTTGGCCCCATGCAGTGGGAGAAGCAGCGTACTGAGTATGTAGGGTTGTAGTATACTTCCTCCGAGACAGAAAGCTATCTCATTAATTAAGCATCTGGTCCTTCTCTGTGTAAGAACTACTCTTGCTATAGTAACTGAGAAAAGATCCGTCCTTAAAAGCACACATGTATACATAAACACATGGCATCCCCACACACGCATGCATATGGGAATTAATTAACACCTGGCGGCTATTTATATCACAGCAATCTAGGACAAGAAGTGAAAATCAAATCCGACTCCCTCACCTGACATTTTAGGGGGGCTTAGAACAAGCAGATGGCCATGTGCCATGCTGGAAACTGCCAGGAAACACTCTTCCTACTGATATGAAAAGTGCCAGAGGAACCTTCACAGCTATTAGGCCAGAAGTGTTACAAAACCTGCCTCACTGTAATACCAAAGCACCTCAGTAGCAAGCCTTCCACTGCTTCCAGGATTAGCTGTTCCTTCCTTCTTGCTTTCTTTCCTGTCCCATTCACAGGCATATGTGGTGGTCTGCTGAAGGGGATTCCCAGCTGCCCTGAAGGGAAGCTGGAGGACCCTCTGAATGGCACCGTACTGGGCTCTAAGTTAAGGGTAAAAGGGCCTATAGCAGTCACCATCTCTTCAAGCCAGTTTCTGGAGTGCCTTGAGGAGGACATTGCTGTCTCCCTTTTCTGGGAACGAGTTTGTGTCACATGGTGGCACCCTTGCAAACCGAATAAAGCTTGAACTCCCACTGCAGCCTCTCTCAGGGAGGTCTAGGGGTCTTCACCCTCACTCTGTAACCGAAACTTGATTGTCTGTCAGATGTTGAGCCCCTGATTATGTCTGTCTTGAAATCAGTGAATAGGTGGAAAGACTTACTGGGCAGCGGGAAACAGATAAAATCCACAGGGATGATCTGGTATTGTAAGCCACGGTTTTTTTAGGTAACCTGGCAGTAAACGCAAAATAATAGTGCAAAGAGTACAATTGCAATGTGTTGGTCGGTATTTATCATACCTGGCTATTTTTGCCAAGATACTTTTTTTTTCCTTTATAATATTTAGCAATGAGACGTTACTATCAGTAGCAGTTAAGGATTTTATGAAACATAAAGCAAGAATATACACAGCTAAATGCAGACCGAAGGAATCCCATTCTGGCCACCTGGATTCTTGCCAGCTTCCTGCCTTAGACAGTGGTGTTGCATTACCAAGTGCTCTCAAACAGTTATTTTGCCTTTCCACAAATGAGGTAGCCTGTTGAGTTTAGGTACCTCAGTTTCGTAACTGTGCGTGCTTTGGAAGTCTCTGTGTTTTAGGAGATAATCCACTTGAGATCTTGCTGTTCATTGTTGTGCTGGCAGTGTGCAAAAGCCTGGGCTGGGGTTCAGAGCCCAGCCATATGTTAACTGTTACATAGATTTACAGTAGAAAGACAGAGTTGTCTGCTTTGGATAACTTGCAGTCTCTTACAGAGATCCAGCAAACTGCTGCAGTGAGAGCGTGGCAGTGTTTATTACCAGAACTTCTTTGTGCGCTGCATTTTTCTAGCTAAAAAAAAAAAAAAATACCATCAGTTGTTACAGACCTTTGACATAGCAACCCCGGTGAGAGCAGGAGTAAGGTGGAGTCCAAAACCAACTCAATTTGTAGGTTTTGTTTATTCACTAACCCACAGAGAAGTGTTTCTAATTCAAGTAACAGTGGTGTTGGTTAATCTGGATGTATTGTCCAAATCAGGAGAAAAGAATGTGTTTTCCTGGTTTGAGGTGAATAGTAAAGATGTATTCATAGAAAGGCTCAAATGTCATTATCTTTATTCCTGTCCATTTTTGCCCCCAAAACATCCTGCAGAGCCGGCATATGTAGACCTTAACAATAAAAATGTGAAAACCAATAATGTTTAATCAGTGAAGATTTCCCCTGTGTCTGAATCACTTAATCTGGATTGCCATTTGCTTTGATAGTGCAAATGATCTTCTGCTGTATGTCATGCTATTCAACCTGCAGATGAAACTGGTTCACTCCTTAGACTCCTTGACAAATTGATATAACAACAGTGTAAGATTGATATAATTGACTTGAAAAAGTGTCAAGTGACAGTTTAATTCTAATGGCTGGTAACAGTTCATAATATTTTCTATTCAGGCTCTGCACTGAAGGTACAAAATTGTGATACCTGAATCAGTGTAGCAGCCATCATATCCCTCCTCCTCATGCAAAGGAGGATTTCAGCAGTCAGCACACGTCTGGGATCACTGGCTGCTCCGGACAGCTGTTGCCTGCTGAGTGCTGGAGGCAATAGGAAAAAAGACCTAGAGCTCTCGCCTTAAACTCACCGTCTCTGCATCTGCAGGGGGGACACTGGAAGTGGTCACTTGGAAGCTGGTCAGAGCTGATGAGAGGAACCTGCCAGAACAGGGCATGGCTTGAACAGGCACATGGAAGGGGAGCTCTGGGGGACAAAGCAATGGCCGTCTTATAATTGTAATTGTAATCTTGTGTGTTAATGCCTTGTAATAACTCGGGGTTACGCAGTGACCACGCATCATCCTTTAAGTGAAGTATTTCCATAATTTTAGACACCATAAGGAAATCATAGTAGCTGTCATGTACTGTTTCTTCATTATTTCCAAGGGGGAGAGAAAGGCAAGAGAAGGAGGGTTTTAACTTCCAGCTAGTTTCCCTGCTATTTATACTTCTCTGCCATCAAGAAAGATGGTAGTTTTGGCAGCGTCCCTTCTCATCTATGGCATATCAAGAGTGGGCTTATCGAGGTGTTGTTTTTCCAACCTGTTTATTAGTAATGTTGTGATACCAGAATGCCTAAGATGCGCCTCTTTGGGACTAAAATGACATGTACAGAAAGATTGATGTCTCCAATTTATCTTCCTGTTGAAAGAGAAATCAGAGACATCTTAGGAGAAGCAATGTATTCTTATCTTTATAGATGGAGAGCTAAGGTGTGTGGTTTGCTTTGTGTCACACAGGAACCCGTGACTGTGGATAGGACAGTTGTCCTGTCGCCATGGCCCGTCAGGTAATGCACAGCTGTTTCCCACACTTGCCATCCCAGGTGATGTTGGTTGCCCCTTTTCTGTTTGACTAGTGGATGAGGGGCTGAACCTGCTTCTTTGTGTGGACCTGCAGTGGCTTCCATCTTCTTGTGAAAATACCAGGTTGTCTTCAGATTTGTTGAATTGTTTGGGAATGCTTAAGTTCTCCTTTTGCTTTCTCTCAGGTTCTTTTTTTTTTCCCCCCAATGCTTAAAATATCTGAAAACCTGGTGACGACTATTTATTTTTAGAGGCAGACTGTATTTCTCAGAACTGCTGTTTCTAAGCACTGTTGTAAAACTGATGTGTTTATTAACAGTGGCTGATTTGTAAAACTAGGCTTTTAGACATCAAGAGTACATACCTGAAGAATAGCTAGGACATTTCCCAGTGACAGGAAATACACCAGTGCCAGATGTACATCAAAGCCACCATGGAAAGATCCTTATTGGCGGATGACCAGCTTATCACATTTCACAAACCTTCCATCACTGTTTGTTTGGTGGACTATTACAAAACAGTACTCAGGAAAAGGAAAGTCAAAACCTATCTGAAGCCTATGGTTTATTTAACAATTCCTGGCATAATGTGTCATGTTTCAACAGATAGATTCTTTCTCATGGCTTATGCTCTTGATATAACTTTAGATTCTGCTTAGCTGGACAGAATAGCAGAAGACAGAAAAGAGTTGGTCTATCAGTTGAATAAGCAATTAAGGAAGGAAGATAACACCCCAGTAGGGCATTTTTTACATGGCAAAGTATAAAAGAAGAATGGAATATTGTGTTTTCTTGAAACTGGCCATAAACAGTTATTGTCAAGGGTCATCCTTGTTTAAAGAAGATGCTCGCACATTTGCTGAGCCATGGAAGACATTTTTACGTACATAAAAGAAACATGTGCAAGCATGCAGTCACTATTATGTCCAGGTGGTGATCTGCCAGGTGTCTCTAGGACATAACTGATGAACATGGCATAGTTTTAAATTGCCCCATTTGCTGTACAGCAATATTCATGTTAAAGTGGAGATGGCGTAGCTATTGTTTTGCTTGTCTGTCTGGATACTACTGGCCTCAGAACACATTTCTTAAAGATTTGTTAACAGATTCTCTCCACTGAGTTCAGCGTAAAAGAAGTATTTGGGCTCTGTGGAAGTGATCTTCACCATCCCATCCCTGTATAAATTAGAATATTCTAGCAAGTGATTTAATTTTCAGCCTTTGGGATCATTTATAATGGTTAGTGAGTGTACTAGACATCCTTGGCTTGTATTTCATCCTTAACAAATCCTTCGTCCACAGTCTCTGGAGAAGGTATAGGAGTTGGCGAAGCTGTATCAGTATCTTTCAGTGTCTTCTCAAATGAGCAGACTTACATTCTTGTTCCCTTTTGAAATACTCAAGTGAAGTACATGGAACAGAAAAGATTCCAGATTTTAGCCTTAAATCTAGTCCTTTTCTTAAATCCTTGAGCATAGCTAACGGTCGTCCCTGACAAGTTGTTTCCTGTTAGCGTTTTGAAACCATCAGCATTAACTTGCTGTAGTGATTCATGTTTGTTTTAGCAAGTGCTAAGAGGTCTTGCAAAGATTAGGTAGATTAGCAGGAAGAAAGTCAGAAAACAGGCAGACAAAAGGCACATTGAATCCCACTAGGTCCACAGTGTATAGCTAGAAATACTACAGTAAATACCCACTGTAGAAGCAAATATGGGGATTTAGCTTATCAGTTTTGTGGACAGTACTGGATCTGATTGCATATTAAAAAAATCCACTCACAACTCAGCAAAGGAGCAGTGACTCCCCCAGCAGGGAGAGAGACCTCCTTTGACTTACTGTTCAACATTGGTAACAACAGTTAATAGTGTCCACCTTTATCTATGGACTCCATATCAGTGACACCACTCAAATATGTTTCAGTGGGTTTCAAATCAATGCACAGGTCTATATTCTATATGAAGATCTCAGAGTTTGTAAGTTTTGTTTAAAATGCATCCTTCCAGGTCAGTGAGATCATGCATTTTACCTGTGCAAAAATGAAAAATGAAGACTTATATTTCACCATCTAGTTATTATTTGCCCATAACACTTTTATTTTATTTAGTTTCTTTTTTTGTTTGTTTGTTTTTTCTTACCCATTCACATACAAAGTGGGAGTCTCCTACAGCTAGTTTAGTGCCTGTATGGATAGAGCTTGTCCCGAAGATGCTTGTGGGGCCCTGGCAGGCTCAGTGAGCGGACTCTCTTGTGACCGGGAGTGCAAGCCCCCACGTTCATGTGGACGCAGTGTTTACACACAGTGGACCTGAACATGTCTCACTCTCTATTTTTTGAACAGATCAAATAGTGACCCCCTGACAAACACTGAAGTAGGATTTAACAGTTCTGGCTACCAGCTCTGTTCTGCTTACACTGTAAGCCTCTATGTCCTATTTTTTCTTCAGACCATTGGCAATAGTTGGTCACTTGAACTAGAATCAGACTTGATAGCTGTTAGAACTAATTCATAATACCAATGTCAGGTTTTTATTGAAAAGGAAGTGAGAAAAAAAGTCAGCAGGATTTTCACAGTGCTATCCAAATACTTCTTTTAATAGGTGAAAGGTAGGTATTCTGCCCATTTGTTCCTTTTTAAGTCTTTTCTCATTGCAAGAACAAATAAAAATTAATTGCAAAGGAATGTGAGGAAGGTGGTACACATTTAATTGCAGCTCTCCTGGCCAACTTTGCATAGTTTATTTGGGTTTGCCAGTACAGTCTGCTCTGACTATTTGCCCATGTTCTGGCAATCACTTTTTGTCAGTTACAATAGAGGATAATTTATTTTAAGGTTTACTCTTCCTTCAGTGAGACTATGGCCTGTGTGGCTGGCAGGAAGAAAGCTGTGTCAGTGGAATATGCTGGTCTTTTTGCTCAAGTCCAGACTTTCATAGAATATGTGGTACGTGTCAGGCATAAATTCTGATGCTTTGCTGGATTACCCATTGATCTGAAAGTCTTTCTTTAGAAGTCCTTCACAGCTACTCACAGACATGCTAGCACTCTGTCTGGAAATGTATCTGCTTGTCTGAAACAAGCTATCTGGCTAATTGGCTGTGTACTCACTACTCTGTATTAATTTTTCACGCAGACACACTTACCCCAAAGCAAAGGTGAAGTAGTTGACTATACCTTGAAAGTGCAGGATAGCCAGCATTGTACCTTTGCCTGCACTGCCCAGTGCAGGCGAGCCTTAGAGTTGTAAAGGCTCTGCTGTCCTAAATGATCACATTGTCTTTCAATTCACTGTGAGTTTCAGCAGCTTTGTTTTCTTTGGCTGCGTCCTGAATGTGACTGCCCAGATGAGGCCAGGAGATGGGGTTAAAGAATTGATTTTGACTCTGTTGGTTTCTGACTACCAGCTAGCAGTATATGAGACACTCTGCAAGTTTGAGCCTGGCAGCTAATAAAACCGCTGGATTTTATGCACAAAAGGAATTTGACTCATATGTACTTGTCTTAGAAATACAATGCAGCTGTGTTGGAGCAACAGGCCTTTACTTGTTGCAGACCTTGCCCTGTTCCCTCGGTGGTGCAGTTCCTTCATGCTGTGGGTGTAAAAGGAGCAGGACACTTGTGAAAACAAGTAGTGTGCAGTTGTTTGTGGTTCTTTTGGAGAAAAAAAAAACAACAATCAGGTAGAGCTCAGAAACGTTCATGTGATATGCAGAAATGGGGGCTAAAAAGCTAGCATTCCCAGTTCTCCCTTCACAGGGCATTTTGTTAACAGTAATTGCTGCCATACAGTGATATATAACCACAAGGACACAACACAGCTACATGGGAGGGTGTAATTAGCACTAAAAAAATGATGACTTGAGAAAACCAAAGCAAGCCAAGTAGATGCTGATGAGACTGTGAGGAAAGTGCCATAAATAGACTAATGAAACTCCATTTAGGAATACACTGACAATACCACTTCCAAGTTGAAGTTGTGGAGTGACACTTTTTCCTGCCTTAGAAAATACAAACCTGGAATTCAATTCTGCCAACACATGGACAGAAAAGACTCACCATATTAAAAAAACCCACCAGAATTATTAATACTCAGATCTGTTTTATAATACACAATATGACCTATTTTGATAATTACATCTGTAATTTTCTTCAGGTGCTCCCCAAAGCAGAAAGGAAAGATAGTGGTGGTTCGTATCATATGACCCAGCTAATCACATTTTTTTAAGAAGTCGAGGAAGATCAGTCTCTGCTGCTCCCTATTTGCTTAATGCTGCTGTATCTGGATTTAGAGTAACATGCTGGCAGAACTCAGTTCGGGACATGTGAGTGGATGCTTGAGGTACAGGAAGAGTTAGGCTTGGTCAGAAACAGAGCTGAAACTTTGTTGTTGCCTATTTAAAATGTTATCCTCAAGGTGCAGATCTTTTGAACCCTTCCTGTGCTGAGGTCGCTCTGCACAAGATCTGCACCTTGAGGATAACAGTTCAAATGCCCTGGACTGGAGATGCGAGGCAGCTCCAGCCGAGGAGGGTTGTGTGGCTGCATGAGCCCAGTGCTGTGGCCGAGCTAGTGTGCCTTGTCTGTCAGCTGTGATTATTAGCCTGTGCCTGGTACCATGCTAACCCTTTTGGTCAGCCTGAGCAGGGGCATCTGTTTCTGCCTGCAGTATGCTGCTCGAGCCCCTGGAGTCAGGGCCGAGGTACACCAGCCTGTCTGTGGGCTGACCTCGGCGCCTTACCTGCTGTGGCCGGAGGGATGTGGTTGTCACAGAGCTGAGATGTGATCTCCACCAGGTCTCCAAACAAGAACCTGAACCCAAAGGCCACCCCGCCAAGAGCACCCATTCCCTAGGAAACTAAAATTCTGTCTAAACAATTAGATACCATGCTTAGTGCATTTAATATGATACTTTCAATGTGGATAGTCATATTCTAGTATAACATAAGAGAGTATTAATTAACTTTCTCACCTATTACCCTCTGCTCACTACTACCTTATTCACAGCTTATCCCAAATACATGTATGCAGAGCTTCTCTTTCCTTTTCATTTGCCTTTTGGAGCTTAGTCATACTCAGTTTCACTGTTTGGTTTTTGTTTTTTTTTTCTTTCCTAGCCTTAGTTTTGAATCTGAACCAGAGTTACCTGATGGCTTTAGCATGCTTGTTGGCTAGGTCAGAGTGAATTCAGTGCTCATGTATAATGCTAAACAAGAAACCCAGAATAAATTTCAGTCAGTATTTGTCCATGGGTAGGAAGGTCTCAGTATTGCTTCCGTACGATCTTCCAGAGATGCCTCCAAACATTCAAGCATCTGATTTGCGCATGTTTGAAAAATCTCATCCTGTCTTTTGCAGGGCATGAATCCAGGCCCAACAGGCAATTTATCCTTTGGCTTCTCCCTGCTGTGTCTACCACAAGTAATGTTTTTGTGGTTTGTGGGACTGCTCCCTAGGAACTGAAACCACTCATTTCACATACATCACAAAACTGCCATTAGTGGTTGTGCGTTTTGGTCACAGCCAAGACAGGGATGAGCCCAGCTCCATTAAGGATGAGCCCAGCTCCATTAGGCATCCAGTTCCACATTTTTTGCAACACTGACACCCTCCACTATGTAAAAATTCACCCTACCTCTCCCAGAATAGAAATCCTAATGATGTTACACCATGGTGTTGCTACATCCATCATAGAGGAGTGGCTCCATTAGAGGAGCAAGGCTGGCTACATGTGTGCAACTCACGCAGTAGTGAGTTACATGATAATAATAATGGCTTCAAGCTGGTAAAAATGGCCTAAACTACAAGACCCTTCTGAAATCATGGGCAGCCACCACAAAGCATCCTATGTCACCACTCCTCCTGACTTATTTTCATGCTCCAGGGAACAGAAGGAGCTGTGCAAAAATGTGACACAGAGTTTTATGGCCAAAGGACACAGACTGGAGCCATTCTAACTCCACACTGAGGGTGGTTGTGTGTGAGCATGTATGATCTTTTACATCCTGTTACAATGTGAACATGAAACCCAGCAACTATTTTCCAGGAAGTGCAGTAAGAAAGAAAATGGAAATGAAGAGTATTTATTATTATTTTCCCTTAGCGAGGAGTCCATGCAGACAGTGAGATGTATTTTCTATTTGTGATTACTGGTCATCACTCTACTGACTTCAGTGCAGTTCTGTCAATTTACATCAGCAGAGATGTGACCTTGTGCTTGCCTCAGATTTATAGAGACAATCCATCATTCAGTCAGCTGCAGACTATGTGTTTTATGGGGCAACCTCAACTTTAGTGTATAAATATTTACCCTTTGTCAAGACATGCACTGTTCATGTTCAAAGCAGACCAAATGGGTTTTTATGAACAAGAGATCTCAGGCATTACTATGGCAACCTAATACTGTCAGTCAGGAGTAAACTGTTAATGATTTTCAGCAGCAGAAAATGCAGAATCTTGTTCCTGATGGCTGTGCACTGTGGTGTCATGTTTTATTGAGGAAATAGTGCAAGACTTTTCTATCACTGGGATTTCACAGTACGTTACGTAAGCTATAAGATCCTTTTCCTCTTCTTTATATATTTTTTCCTGAAGTGTTTTCATCTGCTCTTAAGCTTTAAACAGCTCTAACCATTAACAGAAAGGCAGGATGAGTTATGTTTAAAAGGGAATTTCTTCCTCTGAGCTTCAAAATTCCAAAGTAAAACTCACTTTTAAAAAATTTTGTCTCGAGAATGCCTCCTGACATTTAATAAATTACTATTTTAAATTAGAATCAGGATGGTAACTATAAAAATCAAAATTTAGGGAAAGAAATGTGTCTGATGCCTGCTAGTTCTTGTTACAGCTTTTCTATGCAGAAATACCATGGTTATAAAAGTACTGCAGAAGATTTTAAGGGTTTTTTTATACATTCAGTAATCCACAAACTTATTTCTGACCAATACATATGTAGGGAAAACTGTAGTGTTCTAATTTTCGAAGAAAATGGAAGCTAAATTGATGAGCTCTGAATTTCTGGTTTTGCACTGTTTATTAAGAATTTTCATAATGGATTTTCCTTGCTTAGATCTGCCCCCCCCCCCATATTTCAAACATTTGTTTTATACAATTTCCTGGAATTTCTTTTTAGTGTTTAGTACAAAATGCATCATGAGGATAAGAGGACAATTCACTTGGAAGTGAAACCTGCCAGTGGTGTGATTTGAGGGCAGAATATTTTCCATCTTTAATATCCAGATCAACATACACTTCTATGTTTTGGTGTTGGCAAAGACAGCAGCTATTTTTTGAAGGGTCAGACAGCTCTTTTAAGCTTACAAAACTGGCTGGCACAATGCTTACTTTTTCAAAAGGCTCTGAATAACTGCTGTTGTAGGACTTTATATTACTGCTTTAAAACTACTTAAAAATGTGATCCTGGTTCTCAATTTTTCTCATGTATGTACAATCAGTTTTCTATGGTTATTCAGACTGTGTTTATTAGTCTTTTCTCACTAAGGGATTTGATTGGTGATTCCAGGCAAGACTTACATTTTTGGTAGTGTTGAATATGTATTACAAAAAATGGCATAAAGTTGTTAAATGTAATTTAAGAAACACAGAAGTGTTAACCTCCAATATTCATGGTCTATGAATGTGTTCTAGGAAAATACGGGTGTTTAACAGATATGCCAAGGAGGAAATTTGGTAGATGTAGTTATGCTCAAAAATACTGGGGATGTGATCCTAAATGTTGAAACAACTAGATAACTGAGTGATCAATCACACCGTAATTTTTTCCACCTAGGACTAATATGCCCCCCAAATGGTCTGCCCCAGGTAGGTGAGTTTTCATGTTAGATCTAGAAGGGTCTTTTGTGGGTCTTTTGCAAGGCTGCTGCTTCTGGCTGGAGAGAGATCTTTCTTTCCCAGATGAGGAGCTGAGGTAGGATGCAATGCGTAACTCCACCTTGTGCCTTGTGAGCAGGAACTTGTGTCTTTGGGCCAAATTCAGAGCTTACTGTAGGGTTTTTCAGCTTAATCAAAGTCCATGGATGTCTTCTCCTTCCAACCCCAACTCTTCCTGTTGAGATGGCTAGTATGCTCAGTTGTGGCTATATGCTGATAATTAATGTCATTATCTTTATTAGTGCAGATTTTTCTGCATATCTTCCTCTCTTCACATTCTAGCTAGGCTTTGATATGCAAGGAAGGAGTGTGACCAAAGACAGGTTTTACGTGCAGGGTTTGAAATACAAAGGTGATGGTCTATGACAGATATTAAAAGCTCATCAGCCAAACAGACAAAAGCTATATCTGCCTGGTTGTCTATCACAGGCCCTTAACGAGTTCTTTGGAAAAAAGATAAAATGAGGAAATCAGAACTGTAGGATGCCTCACTTTGCTGAGACACCTGGCAGGTGGCATTGATTATTTCTAGGAAAAGCAATAAACTGAAGAGTTGGCAGCTTTTTTGACAGCTGTTCAAGCTGGATCATGCTTCACTGCAAATTTATAGAGGTAGCCGTGTGATCCCATTTCAGAGGGAATGGGAGACCTCAGCTGTTGAGCAAAGCTGGGCGCAGATAGGGCCAAACAGCCAACCTTGAACGAGTGGCAGCACAGCAGGCCTCCTGGAGAAACTAGACAGGCAAAGCACAGAATCTTGGGTTTTGTCAGTTTTTTGTTAGAAGGAAGTTTTCTGTACTAGGCCACTGAAATTAGAGGGAGAACAGTTATTGACATAGGAAGGAAAAATAGTGATTTTAATGGAATTTTTGTGTAAGTTGCCTGTGCTTATCTGAGGACGTTCTTCTGCTGGGCTCTGAGCTGAGATGTAGTGCTGCAGGTTGAGAGAAGTACTTGTACCATCCAGAAGGGAAGGAAATGAGTTTGCTTGGTCCTTGTGAGGTATAATTAGGAGTAATCAGATGGAAAAAAAAAAACCCGGAGGGCAAAACGAGCTGGAATTTACTGAAAAAATCCAAATGTATGCATGTATTTATGTATTAATGACAAGAGTCATTAGACAGTTTTGGAGATTCTCAGGGGCAGTAGTGGAAGATAAATTTCTTAAAATTTTAATGAACAGGCTGGGCGACTCACAAGGCACACCACCTGAATTGCCTAGGAAGTGCCCAGATGACCTACTAGATATCTGGTTTAGAGCTTTAAATGAGAGGAGAAAGGTCCATAGGCACTATCAGAAATCAAAAAAATCCAGCCCTTCTTTTTCTACAGTGGGATCCTGTTGTATTCTGGGGATTTGAGACCTTGCACCAGGTTCTTTCTGGAACACTCAACATGCAAAATAGGAAGGAGAGCACTTGTTTATCTCCTGTTTCTTCATAATTTCAGCATCTGCACCACTGCCCCGCCTTTTATCAGGAAAGAAAATATTCCTTTCTCATTTAGGGTGCAGTCTGTGATAGGGAATGATCTATTTGCTAAGGCCAAGGAGTTATCCTGAAATGTAATGCACCGACAACTAGACAGCGAGGAGGAAAAGAGGTGGCCTGTGGAGAATGTGCAGGGCCAAAACATTAGCAGTGGGGTTGACCTTAGTGATTTTTTTCAGCTATTCAGTAAACCTGGATAGAATCATGATTTGGGAATATTCAAGGCAACTCCCTCTCACTTGTGACTGAAAGAGGAAACATTACAAATCAGATGGCAAAAAGCAAAGAAAAGGAGAAGAAAAAAGGAAAAGGGGAAATAAAAAGAAAAGGATAAAGCAGAAGAAAAAGAAAAAATAAAAATCAGTAAACCTTCATGACAATCCACAAGCCTTGGGATAACATGTCTGTTTTGCCTGAGCTGTCTTGATCAGGCCGTAGTAGCCCTCCCACAGGCAGGCTGGTGCGCACCATCATGCGGGTGAATGGGGAAGGCCTGGGCTGGGCATGGCCTTAACGTACTGCTTTGGACACAGTCATTGCTTCATAACCCAGATAAAAACAGAGTTACCAAAACCCCCAGAAGTTCTGACTGTAACAAGAGCAATGCTGCTTTTTGCTATTCCCCACCCATCCCTAACATTTGTATCTTTTCCTCCTTCCTGCAGCCAGCCTCCTCATCCTCGCAGACAGCCCATGGCCATCGGCTCTCTGCAGGTCGGCATGTGTTAAACCCTACCCCACTCAGCTCATTTCCCTGCAGAGGTGTTAGGGGGATCAGCCAGGGGATTTAAGAGCTGAAATTCATGTCCCAGGAAGGGTAAAATACTATAGGTAGAGTCTTGTTTATAAGCATTCATCAAATATTTTGGGAGACATCTACTTGCAATTATGAGGCATTCCCCTGCCCAGAGTTCAATAAACATCTCAAGCTGAATAGTACAACTAGGTGTCAATCCACCAAAAATTGTGAATTATCCAGTGTTTTCTTGTACTTGTATCTTAGTTCCCTCCCTGAAATGGGAAGGAAAGGAAGATTACTTAAGCATGGAGCAGAAGAGTTCAAGCCTGGTTTTGCAATGACTGCTTTCATAAGCAGACCCTCTGAGGTTACTTGGAAGAATAAAGGCTGCATTCTTCCTATCTGCAGAGCACATCAGGAAGCTAAAGCCAAGCCTTTCTTTCTTACTGAAGAAAATCAGACTAAGGTCTGTGCCTGAGACATGGTGAAATGGGGAGGTGCCTGCCAGAGCCCCCCCATTTTCCACATGGCCATTACTCAATACAAATGAGGAAAACATATTTGGTTCTCTACCTCTACCCAGCTGGGAATAATCCAAGGTGTAGGCTGTCACTTTGGGACAGATGGAGTCGGCTCTTTGTCTTCCTCACAACTCTTCAGTGTGTGAAATGGCCTTTCCTGTACCCATATGGCCACTGCACATGTGTGTGGATTTCTGCCTCTGGGATCTTCCCCACACTGGAGAAATCCCTCCTAATTATTGCATGATGGCCAAGTGACCCTTACCTTTATGCCACCTGCAATAATCATACCACTGTGTTTCCCAGTACAAGGGAAGGTGGCACTCAGAATTAGCAGGGGCAAGGCTGTGAACAGGAAAGAGGTGTGTCTGTCTGTCTCTCTGGCTGTCTCCCTCTGTCTCACAGGTTCAGGCGGTGGAATTGCCGATCACAGGCTCTGGTAGAAAGGCTTCAAGGACTATTGATGGCTATGGCACTGTTTTTATTATGTATTAATATTTAACAATAATATATATCTAAAAATGCACCATTCTGTACATTGAAACGTGTTTCTCGCTCAGCCCTTCTTTTTTTCCTAACATCCTAGTTAGAGGGGCTAAGATAAAAGCAAGAAAATCTGAGCAAGCAAATAGATAAATATTTTCCTGTTTCTTTGAGATGCAGTGAATAATTGCAGGCAGAGCAGACATATATGCATTGTAAGGCTGCTAAAAAGACCATGGTACAAAACAGAAGACAACTAAAAGCATGTGGCTCTCCCACATTTTCCAGGTTGTGCTAGGATCCCAGTGAAGTGCTGCATGCCTTCTGGCTCTCTCCTCTGTGCCTGCCTTACCCTCTTAGTAGGGTAAGAGAAGATATAAAAGAGGATTATTTGAAAAAGCATTTGTTGCCTTCTTGCAGCTCACCACCAATCTAAGCTAAGATTTATCAAGAGAGCAGCCTAGTTTTGTGATGCAGCGAAGATTAGACAGGCTTTAAATCAAACACTTTGGAAAAAATGTTCAGTAAAAATAAACTGTCATGCTTTTATCCATGAATAGGTACAAGGACAGCAAATAAGACACCAATGCTTAAACCAACATGGAATCACAATGCAAGCATGAATAAACACCTGTCTTAATTTGAGATGTGTAAAGTATGAATTGTAATACCTCTGCATGAGATGAGGTGTGGTGGTGCCCTGGATTTCTGAAGTAAACAGAAATTCTGCATAATTAATGATTGAATGTCATCATGTTATTAAACAAGCATATATATATATATATGTCAGTGGGAATCTTCCCACCTATGAACAACACTGAAATCTTTGGTGCCAAAAATGCCTTGATATTTGGAAAGTGGCAGGGTGCTTTACATCCCAAACAACCCTGACACCACTGTTAAGGATTTAGAATGACAAACCTGGGTCACAGAGAGCACCCTGACTCCTCTTCTAAGCACAAACTGTAAAACACATTCACTGTCAGAAGCAGACCGGTAATGAGATTAAATGCAATTAAGGAACCAAAGCCTTTTGCTCTTTTGTTTGTATGAATGCTTATTGTACCTTAGTGGAAATCAAAACAATACAGTAATCCAACCATTATAGTGTCAGGAAATAATGCTGCAAGGGACCTAAGGAGGTTTTCCATCTTTCATCTGAGACAGGATCAGTCATTGTGGTCTCATCTCTGACTGTTTTCTGTTTAAACTAGAGGGTCAGTGAAGGACATCTCCAGCCTCTGCAGGCTACTTCTGCAGAGCAGAAGAGTTTTTGTAACACCTAACCTTAGCCTCCTTGCTAAATATTAAATTCTTTTCCTTCTATCTACACTACAGCCACAGACAGAAAATAGTTTTTGTCCCTCAGAGCAGCCTGTTTCATAATGGAATGGTTTTCTGATCCCCACTTGGTGTTATATCTTAAATACCTAACTTTTTATGGGGAGAGCTGCATTTGTTATATTAAAGCTTACAAGAGATGCAGTCCAGTACTCAGTTCCCACTGTACAACCACAGAATAACATTCCCCTTTTGTTCTGACCATAATAAAGCTATCAGTCACTTGGTTTTATAATGTGGTATTTTAGTGATGGTTTGCTATATTCAGCATAACCTGTTTCCATTTCACCAGCAGGGAATATTCCGGGCCTCTTTTTTATATACCTTGCAAAAAGAACCCTTGTTTTGTGAAAACTCTACCTTTTTACATCTGTTCAGAGAACCGACTTTAACTCTCAGATCATAAATGGAATTTATTTTGCTTCTTACCGAAGAATGTTCAGAAGATGCCTTTGGGGACTAGCCCATTTTGCAGTATTACGGTGTTAATGTGTCTGGCACTTTGGGACAAATGTAGTGATAGTCTGCACTCTGCACCTCAGTGTATGCTCTCAAAATCACAGACTGGCCTTTGGATATAGAAAAATGAAAAGTGAAGAACTTTGGAAGATAGAGTTGATCACACTGTTCCATGGGCCATCACTGGTCGATCACTGGGCTGTGAAGTGTTCTTCATGCTCACATAAGGGAGTGTTGTCATTAGGACGGTAAGGCCAGTGATGTCTGTCTGATTTTTCAATATTTGTTTTCTTTCTAGAAATCTTACTTTTTTGGTTCTTCTACATTGTAATGTGTCCAAGTGGAGAGCAGTGACAAATGGTGTCCTCAGGGGTTGGTGCTGGGACTGGTGGTGTTTAACAATCTCTGCTGGGGACATGAACAGTGGGATCGAGTGCACCCTCAGCAAGTTCACTGATGACACCAAGCTGTGTGGTCCTGTCAACATACTGGAGGGAAGGGATGTGCCATCCAGAGGGACCTGGACAGGCTGGAGAGGTGGGACCGTGCAAACCTCATGGAGTTCAATAAGGCCAAGTGCAAGGTCCTGCACATGGGTTGGGGCAATCCTGAGCACAAACACAGGCTGGGCCATGAGTGGATTGAGAGCAGCCCCAAGGAGAAGGTCTTGGGGGTGTTAGTGGGTGGAAAACTGTGAGCCATCAATGTGCGCTCACAGCCCAGAAAGCCACCCGTGTGCTGGGCTGCACCCAGAGCAGTGTGGGCAGCAGGGCGAGGGGGGGATCTGCCCCTCTGCTCCGCTCTGGGAGACCCCCCTGCAGTGCTGGGTCCAGCTCTGGGGGCACCAACATGAGAAGTTCATGGACCTGCTCAAGCGGGACCAGAGGAGGGAATGAAGATGCTTGGGGGGCTGGAGCACCCCGCTGTGAGGACAGGCTGAGAGAGTTGGGGGGTTCAGCTGGAGAAGAGAAGGCTCTGGTGAGACCTTAGAGTGGCCAGGGAGGGACTTTTTATCAGGGAGTGTAGGGTTAGGATGAGGGGTAACGGTTTTAAACTGACAGAAGGCAGATTTAGATTAGATGTAAGGAAGAAATTCTTCCCTGTGAGGGGGGTGAGGCCCTGGCACAGGTTGCCCAGAGCAGCTGTGGCTTCCCCCTCCCTGAAAGGGTTCAAGGCCAGGTTGGACGGGGCTTTGGGCAACCTGTGCTAGTGGAAGGTGTCCCTGTCTGTGGCAGGGGTGTGGAACAAGATGATCTTTAAGGTCCCTTCCAATCCAAACCGTTCTATGATTCTGTGATTATATAGTACTGGCTGTATTTTGGGAAGAGTCTTCAGTTGAAACCTCATTGTGAATAAGAGTGACAGTGTCTAGCTGTGAGGTGTTGGAAACATGAGAAAAGCAAAACCAGTTAGAAATACGTAAAGCACACATTTCCTTGACACAGGGTGCCCAGAAAGCACAGGGTGGGATGAAGGTCCAATGATTTGTGTTTATCGTTGCACCGAGGGGGAATGCAAAGCAGGGCATAGGCCGTGTGGTCCCATTCTTTCATTTCAAGGACAGATTTATCTCCTGCTCTTTCCACTAGCCTGCCGGCCTTGTTCCCCATCCTCCCTTTATCTCACAAAACCCAGCTGCACTCCTCGCATTGAGCTGACCTTGTTTCTCATCCTCCCTTTTTTCCCCAAAAAAACAGTGGTACCCCTGGCACCAAAGAATGTGCTGTGCTGTTATTCAAAATTAACGACCACAGTCCCACCCACTCACACATACAAACTAAGATAAATACTACCCCAAGTTGCTATCTAACTTGCAGGGACGATAACCCGACACCAAATTGGAGGGACAGATCGATGGGTTTGTGCTTTCGCTCCCCCCAGCAGGGACACCTTTTGGTAAGATTCCCTCGGCTACGATGAGTGTTTATCCAGGAACTCTGTGTATGTGATTCCAATTGTTTTTCTTTTGTGTAGTGCTACAGAGCCAACCTGCAGTGTGTGCATTTATCGTAGGCAATCGTAAAGAATCTGTAGATGTTGCATGAAAATAAACCATACTATTCATGAATCTGACGGCTTCTCTTGAATGCAACCAGATTTAGAGCACATGGGCTGTTTGGGCTGGGTCAGTCACGGTCCCAACTGGCATACCCATTAAAGGGTAAGTCCAGCTGCCCCTAGCCCCTCTGATCTCTGAGGACCAGCTAGAACACAAGGAGATTCATCTCTTACCAAATTTATTCTCCCCCTAAACGCAACACTAGCTCAATATAAGTTGCAAATCTAGGTGGCATATTCTGCTTTTCTAATAACATGTTTCATTTTCATTATTCTGCTTAGCCATAAATGGGATTTAATTTGCTAGGCTATCTTAGCTTCCCTTTGTTTTCCCTCTGTAAAGACACTATTTGAGAAGCGTAATTAGAACACAGTAAGAGCTTAATATATTGTCTGTATTAAAGCACCCTGCTTTTTGATGAAATTTGTCCTAGAATCTTACAATAAAAGCACAATGGTTTATTAAGTCAGCAGTAAAGCATGACTGAAAAATGTTTAGATGATTATCCATTGGTAGCTAAGTAAACTAATTGAGCAGACAGCAAAATGCTACATTGTTGGTCAGTTTAGTTCTGTGCTGTTGTAACTCTCCTAAGGTGAGGGGTATAACAAAATTTAAAAGTAGGAATAAAGCCTGTGCTGACTCTGGCCTAAGAGTTGCCTAACTTTGCCTTAATTTTCATTTCATGTGCATTGCTGCAATGCCGAGAGTGACTCCAATGGTCCATGTTCTCGCTACAGTTCTCACTGACTACAGTAAAAACCATCTGATGCCACAGTGTAAGGAGAATTAGACTCTGCAAAATAAGATTTCTCCAAGACTGGTGTAATAAACCTGAGGGTCAGGTCATTTATGTACTTTTTCTAAGGACAATATTTTTAAATGTCATTGTATGAATGACATTTAAATGTCTGTTCTGTGGAAAAGGCCTATGTATTATTATCATTGTAACACAGTTCCTGAGAATCATTTCTGATTTGTATTGGGGTGACTGGGATCTAGCATTCTGAATTAGGAAACACAGGATGGGTTGTTATGAAATAACATTATTAAGAAGTACATTAAGGTTTGTGCTAGCTGGTCTGTATTGTGTCTAGGACTCTGCTTTGGAAGACAGCACCTAGAGTAGCTTACATCTACCTGGGCAATTATGCAAAGTTAGGGTGTATTGACAGTCACACATTAGCTTACCTTGCGTGACCTTCCCATGTTGATGATCTCTGAGTCCTAATATTAACTTTGTAAAATAAATCCTGCCTAGAAGCTTTGTCAATGTCAAATCCAGGGGAGTAGGTAGAGACAGAAGAAGGTAATAAAATAGGGAAAAATTGTTCTTAAGAAACATCAGAAATTCTCAACACCATATAATGATGCCTTAGAATTTTCCATACAGGTCTTTAAAGACTGTTTTGCCTCTCAAGGCAAAAGGTAGGCAGCATAAAATACATGTGTGAGGTGATCATACCTGTGCTTGAAATGAGTTACACTACAGACTGATTTGCTCTCTGGAAGACTGCTGGGAGGAAGGGGCAGGAAAAAACCCCCACACTGGCTTTTAGTTTATATATCTAGAATTGTTGAGGGATGCTATGCAAGGACCTTGAATACAGTAATGGTCAGCGTTTGCTTTCACTGGAAGACAGTCTGTGGAGAGCTCTGGTCTATGTAAGGACTCCCAGAACAGGTACCTTGTCTACTACCACCAGCCCAAGATAAAGACTGTACTGCTAAGCTGTGAGACTTTCTCCTGGGTTTCTGTTCTGAGGCAGTTATCTGTGTGATTTCTAGGCTCAGGAGATCATCTGCGAGCACAAAGTGGCAGATGCCTTGAGGCTGTGCCATGAGTCTCGCCATGCTTGGTGCTGCGTCAGCCCACTGGAGTCACTGCAGCGATGGGTCTCTGGTGCACGGTCTCCTCTGCCAGGGAGCCACTTCTCCTACACCCCTTCAGTCAGGTTTCCTTATTGAAGCAGAAATAAACCAGCAGTAAACCTGCTGTATTTCTGTAGTGGCCTTCAAACATGCTTCTGCATCTTAAGGCTGTTGTGGGCAGCATTACCTTTACTGTGCTGGAATGTGAATGGAGGTACAGAGAAGTTCAGCAGATCACCAGAGTTACAGGGAACCCATGACACAGTCAAGGACAAGTCTCAAGGAGTTATAACTCTAAAAAGTGCTAGTGAACTAATTAATTACTAGTTTATCTCCACTAATGTCAGCAAACCTGAGATGGCTTACACCACTATAAGTTTTCCTTTACAAGTGCCAAATTGTCCTAATAATTGCCATGGTAACTTATACCCTGATTCAAATTCTCATTTAAAGAAAAACACTGATAAAAAGAACTGGCGTGTATATCTTTGTCTTTCAGCAGCTGTCTTTTTCTCCTACAGAGCACTCGGTGATGCCTAGAAGGAACTGTCTTCAGTTAGGCCTTTGAAATAGTTGCCAGGTATCATAAAATTCCTATGTATGTTTCTGGTCCCAGACCAGTCTTTCGATCAAGTCTGACACACCACTTCTTTCTGGCAGGTTGATACTTTTTCCTAGGGTTCATCAGTTGTGGGTTTTGGGTTTTTTTTTCTTGGCTAGATTTACAAAGGCTAGGCCTATGGGCAAAGCTTCCACTAACCTTGAAGGAAAAAGGATAGCATCAGGAATATAACTCCTCTGTGTTTTCCTATAGCCATTGTAGTTTTGCCTTTAAAATATGTCTAAGACACAGAACTTAACATTTTCTTGGACTGATTGTTTTTATTTCTCTTTCAAACTGACAACTATGTATATTCTTAATGTTTTTCAGATTCTCATGAACTTTTTATGTTTTCAATGAAAAAGAAATAAACAGATGCAGAGATCCTGTTTGTTTGTCAAACCCAGACTGAGTAGTCTAGAAGGAAAGAACACATCAGCAAAAAGCTGTGATGAAAAACATTTCTAAAGGCAAATGTTCTGAATAACCTGCACACTGCATGTGTAAAACTAAATAGGAAACTTTCAGTGTATGTGGGCTGGTAGTAAATCATGCTGGCACCTCCTCTTGTTTTGGTCACAAGAGCACTCCCTGAAACAAGGGGACTGCTTGTTCTTCTGAGTTTATTTCAGCTCATGCTAATATTGCATGCTTTAAAAATAAATCTGTTCCTTCATTTGGAACTAAGCTATACACTCCAACAAAAGTCACAGGGTGTTCTGCTTAAAGAAGTAATCAGGTGTTTGTTTGACAGTATTGTGTGGAACATATTTTCCTCCAAGATATTGCACGTCTATGCTCAGTATCCCCAAGAGGAACTTGCATAGCCAGTTATTTCGATGCTTCAGTAACAAAAGAGATGGGAGTACTCTTTGATGTCATTGCAGATCCCAGCTGGTGAAAAAACAGGTTTGAAGATGCAAGTATATCAATACTGAAGGATTTTTTTTATTCCTCGAGAACTTCGTAACTGAGCTAAAGTAAACTGAGCTGGGGAGTATAGTGTAAGTCTTTGGTGTTACCGGCAGGGAAAGAATGGATTATTATCTGTGAGATTGTAGGGAACAACTTCCATACTAGACAGAAGCAGAATCACTGGTCTTAACAATTTAGTTAGTCTGCCATTTTGGACAGAGCTTTATGTAATGAAGCCAGTAACGTGCAAAGCAGATGAAGGACTTGGATTTTTTTCCACGTTCTTATTCTGTGTTGTGTGTAAGGGAGTGCTAAGGCACAGATGTACACTGCATGCAATTGTTAATACTGTGTAAAGATGAGTGCAAGAAATGAGGTAGAGGCTCCTCTGTTCTGTGTACCCTCAGCTTTAAATGTTGCGGTTTTCATTACAAATGCCAGGATGTTACAGTTGCCAGCCTATGTAGGTTACTGAGAAAGAACCCAGTTGCTGAGTGTGACAAAATGTACTGTGGGGCCCGGCCAAACCTCTGAGCAGTCTTCCCACCATCACTGTCATTCTTTTGTGTCCAGAGGGAGGATGGCATGCTCTCCAGATGTGCTCGCATCTGTTTGTTTTGGGTTTTTTTCCAAGCAAATATAAAACAAAATCTATTGCCAGCTGCATTGTTGTGCTTGTGCAACTGAGGAGAGATTATGCATAAAGCCAGCAATGAGTGAAGGAGATTTGTATATACAAAAAAATATATGGGATAGGCCCTTCTTCCTACTCAGAGAAATCTCTTTCCTGGCATGCAGCTCAAGATTTTCAGAGAGCAAGGAGCCCACATCCTCCTATCAGGCAGCCCTGAGGTTTGAGTACTTTCTCTAAAAATCTCTAAAAGAAACAGGGATCCACCATTAGCTTTAGGATGGTTTGGTTCAGGTTCAGAAGCGTGGAGCCTTAGAAGAAGAGCGGAGATCTTGGTTGTGTTTCAACTTGTCTAACCTTTAGCAAGTCACTCAAGTTAGAGCCCTGCGGCTGTAGGTGATCGTGCAGGTCTGAAGGACTGTACCCAAGGGAAACATGCTCTGCTCACACATGCAGGAGGATGCGTGCTGTGCTGCCTGCTGCATCTGGTCATCTCAGTGAGTTGGCGTGGAATAAGCAGGGCCTTCATTCAAGTCCTTCTCAGCTTCCTTTGGAGAAGCTGCTGCTTGCAAAGTACTCACCTTGTGTAACTTGAGCTTTGGATTTTTCATTAAAATATAATATGATGATTGTCATGCAGCTGAAATCAACAACTGGCTGGGTCATGCAGCATCAAGATGTGCCTTAGAGGGCAGGACCATAATACTAGCCCAGAATGGCATAATTTGAACCTATACTACTCCTATAATATTTTAAATTATACCAACTGCCCCAAGTCCCAAGCAGTTTTCATGACAGTCAACAGTTCTGTCGTTGTGATATCCGGTTACTTTTCCTGTCTGTAGCCTTTTTATTGGCCATGGAAAAGTTCTCCTGTGGCATCTGCTCAAGGGGGATGGATCCAGTGGTAGCTGAGTGAGCTTTAAGACAGTTTGGCTCAAGCTGAGTAACCAGACAAGCTGTTTCTTTAAAACCTTTAGCCTTGTCATCTCAGACAAGCCCATGAGATCTTGACACCATCTCGTGTGTACCTGAGCCAGCACTCAGAAGCTGCACATATCACACAGCCCAAGCACTTCAGCTCTCGAGCTTCCACCTACTGAGCTCAGTCTCTAATGGTTGGGCATAAGGAAGATCTTCCAAGGTAGTGTCTTGCTCCTTTGAAATCAGAGGTGAAACTGTGTTATGAGCATGAGCAGAACTGTATGAAGTAGATCACAGAGCAAAAGCATCCATGTAAAAACTATCCGTCTTGTCCTCTCTCCATGCACTGCATGAATCCATGTGACAGAGCTCACCAGGACTACAACAGACTCAGAGTTGTGATAGTTTGCATCAGTTCAGAGGTTTCACAGGCCCTATCAAATTCTTTTGAAACAGCATTTTGTTTTCCCCCCATGTTTATTTTTCCTGTTGTTTGTTTTAAAGTGTGAATCAAGGTTGTACCTATTTCTCCATTGGTAAGCAATCAAGAGACAAATCTGCAAAAACCAGCAAGTAAGCAGAGAGTGACCACAGGGAGGGCAGGTTGTTTGCTGGCTGTGAATGTGTCTACAGATACACCTCCTGAAACTTATTAAAACAGAATCTAAACCAAAGCTACTCCGTCATAAATAACATTTTATTCACTCCAGCACTTTGAATTGCTCAATAGTACAAGCTTTGTGCCCCTTGAAGGTTTGAGGTTTGAGTGTACCTGTGGTAAAGTTTGCTTTGGGTGAGGTATTTTTAAACTTTTATTATAGTCAAGTAAGAGAAACTGTCCTTCTTGAGGTTCTGTCCTTATCTTTAGAAGTTAATAACTCCCATTAAAATTTCCTTCTTGCTATTTTCCTTGTGTACACACCTTTAATGTGAAGTTGTGAAACTGGAGTGAGGACACCCACATGCATTCACAAAAAACAAAGGCATCGTTCATTCAAGTTGTTTGCGTTGTTTGCTTTCATACTTTCTTATTTCTTTATTAATCTCTCATTTTGAGTCTTTAACCTACATTTCATACTTCTCTTTGGTTACAGGTTGCTTGGCACAGGTATAGCAAATTCAGCTGTTAAAAAAAAAATATCCTTCCCCTGATGACTGGTTGCAGTGAAATAAAAATGTTAATTCAAGCTGAAGTGAGATTAAGGTTGAAAATTTCAAGCAAGGAGTAGGAAGAATTAAATACACGTGCACTGTGAGAGAGCCCTTCTTCTAACACTTGTGGACTTTAGGACCCAACCAGACTCCCATGTTCCTTCAGACCTATATGAGTGCTGCAGCCCTTTCTAGACAGACATGCTACTTTTCCTGTTTCAAATACCACTTGTACACTAAAACTACTCAGGTGAATGAGTCTCACTGTGCATTAGTTAGGGTGTTGGGATCATGCTCTAGTAAGACAGTTAATTTTAAAAGCCCCATTGTGCCTGCTTCTAGGTGAATGGGAAGTGAAGAGGGAGCGCAGGTGAGCTGCTGCTTCTTCCTTGTGCAGCACAGTGGTGTCTCCCAGCCGTGCCAGAGGAGACAAAAGGGAAGACAACTGGCTGCAGAGGAAAAGAGGTTTAGTATCCCTCCAGAGCCATACAGTTGAAGTGCTTCTGTAAGACCCTTCTCACCACTGCAGTGCCCTACATCCTCTTCTAGCAAAGGATTTTAGGGGTAAGCTCTCCTGTCTCTGTAGCACCTCACACAGGGGTGATGTGAAAAGGCTGATTATTTGCTTGTGGAAAATGGCAAACACAAGAAATGCCTGGTTATTAATTCTCTTTCCTTCACATATCTGTGATGATAGACATTTTCTTCATGGCACTGAGCACTTATGCCACCAGGCATTACTCCTGTGCATTACTGTGGAGCACATGCTGAAGCCATGGGTGACTGGCACATAAGAGACACAAGGGCAGTGATGTTCTGGCCAAACTCCACTTTATGTTAAGATCAATTTTCACAGCACCATTCACACGACACTGAGAAAAAAGCATTGAAAGTGTGGACATTTCTATTGTAAAGGTTCCTCTTTGGCAATTTTTTCTCCTTCTACATTGAAGGAAAGTAAGAGAAACATTTCAAACTCATGGCCTGTAGATTGGGCTGCTGGACATAAGGACGTGAACAAAAGCCAACAGTGACTAGAAACATTGAGCTCTGCTTTTTTTAAAACTTTGTTTATGTTCAGCACAATTTTCCACATGAATTTCAAGTTGCTGGAGTTTCACACCAGATAAAGCATAGTCAGTTTATCAGTATATATTTCATTTTTAAATCCTAATTGGTGTTGGGATTTTTGTTTTCTTTTTAAGTTCATAACTAGTCTATGGGTTAAATATACTAAATAACATGGAATGGATGCTGGATTTTATACAAGAAAATATAAAATCCAGCATAGTGACCATGAAATAGAACGGGTAACTTAGCTTCTCCTGTTGTCTTTCTGGCACGTAGTGGTGGGACAGGAGAAACAAAAATTTTGGGTTTTGTTTCATGCCATTTGCTTTTTTCTCTACAACTGCTGCATGGAGGTAGATTTGAAGGATTCAGGTTACCATTATGCAACTTGGTGGCATGTTTTCAGCGCCTTATCCTTCAGTTGTGTACGGATTCTTTATTTTGCTTCATCTCTCTGTGAGAGATATGTGTGAAAGGAACTGCAAAAAATCCAGGTCAAGTACCAATTGTAGGAGAAGTGAGGAAATTTGAAAGTAAGATTGTAGTTTTGTGTTGTCTAATTTTTTTGCAAATGAGTTTCCAACTTTCCTGTTCACAGTCAAATACAACTGCAATGTTATGTGCTGCTTTCCACCTCTTGCTTCTGTGAAAAAAATTTCTCTGACACTTTACTCTGCATGTGCAGAGTTTCAAAAGCTCTTTGAGAACCTGTAGAGTCCGAAGCATTTCTGCTGGTTTAACAAATTCTAGCATATTTGTTAACATAACCATTTCTGGGTTTAGGAATGCTAATATTAATCCTGACCAATAGTGACAGTAACTCCTAGGGCTGCTAAAACTTTTCCACTATAACTTTATTTTTAATTGCTTATAGATTTTGCTTTTGAGGGGAAAAAAATTCCCTATATTTTTTGTGAAACCATATCTGCTGTAATTTTTTTTGGTGTCAGTATGAAGATCCACTACACTATGATCTTGATCATAATTCATGTGACCCCTAGTCAGGAATCTGAGAGTAGAAATTGTAAATCTGCTGCGAATTCAACTTCTCACTGAGGATACACACTGAGGAGTGGTGTTATGAGCATGTCTTCTGTCAAGTAATGATGACATGTTTGTTTTGGTTTTGCATGTTTGCATTTGGTAAACCTTCCAGGATTTTTCTTGCTTATATTTTATGCAAAGAAGGGCACAGATATATTGTTTTATTTCTGTTGGACAACTGATGTGGTTATGATTCAAAGAGAAAAGTATAACATTGCATCAATAATGTTGTAAGTCACAACTAAACTAAAACATAGGTTTCCAGAATTCTAGGCTGTTTCATTTCTTTTGTCATAGAGATATGGCCCAGGGATGAAGGGTGTTTAAGAAAATCAGGGTAATTTTGTGAATCTGATTTTATAGCAGATGTTTAAACTGCCTGGAAAGTCTGTGTGAGGAAGGAATATGTAGACAGAGATCTTGAGGCATGCTTTATTTTCCTCCTGTGGAAACCTCATCACTTCAGACTAAACTCGGGTCAGAACTACATTGGCTGAATCATCAAACTGTCTCAAATGTGCTATGCCCTTGTCTTGCAACAATAGCTGTAATTTGGGTACCCAGATGGTTTCTCCTTAATAGGCCAGGTTAAAGGTCATACTATATCTTGTGATGGGATGAGTGAATCATGTTAATGTCCCTTAAGCAGATAAAAATATATGGACCTGAGGTAATCAGAAACCCTCATTAAGCATATCTGAACTGAAATATTTTTTTCTGGGAATGTAAACTTTCCCTTGATGGATTTTTCTCAAGCCCTGAATTTTGACTAAGCCCTCACCTAGGAGTAAATAGACACTCAGTTGAGAGACATGGTAAAGTCCCATCTAATAAATTCCTTTGCATTTGGGGAAAGAGAGTATTGCTGAGTTTTATGTACTACTAATTGTGGTCACTCGTAGAGTCAGGTCTTTCCTTCCCATCCACATCTGTGCATCCAAGAGAAGGAAATAATCTCGTAGAAGTGACAGGTAAAAAAAACCACAACAGACAAAGAAAAAAACCAAGACATTAGTGGGCTGATGCCTTAAAAAAAATCATATAAATCACATGTAAGTGAGAGGTGGCAGCTCAGAAGAGAATTGAAATATAAGGATATTAAAGGGGCAGGCAAGTGAGAGACAAAAAAGAGATGTACTGGCCTTGGTTAACTTGGAAGAGCTAATTGATAAAGAGGAAAAACATGGTTCAGGATTCAGCATGAAGGTGAGTTTTCTTTTAGGTGATGCTTATTAACAGTCTGGGGCATTACTATACAGAATATTAATCCAAAGAGCTATTATTTTCAGTAGAAGTAAAGGGGTCTAGACTGTAATGTGCTAGTCCAGTGACTTTGTAGAAAACTTTAGAATAATTTCATTCTTAGACTCTCTTCTAAGCAGAAAAACATCTTTTTGTAAAGTGTGGAGGATCAATCTTTTATATTCCAAGACAAGAGCAAAGGGAGTTGAAATGTGATCTTTGACATACAATGAATGAAGTAAGGGGCTTCCCCTTTTAATTAGACAGTGTCTGTCTTGTACAGTCTTAATGGCAATAACACTTATTTGTGTTAAATATAGAACTGGAAAGAAGAGATAAAATCCAAGTAGATGTTACCAGGGATATTTAAATGAGCAACAGAAGACTGGTTTATCCAGTGAAGGTGAGGTTATGCCACAAGGTACTCCTTGTGATCAATTTGCTGCTGTACAGTAATTTTCAGCTTTTGGGGCAGTGACCCAAATGTTGTACCATCAAAGAGGGCTAATAGCAAGTGTTGGTAGGATAGCTGATAGGTGGAAGAATGAGTGATTGTGAACTAGTTTCTGTTGGCTGTATGCAGTCTAAAGAATAGGCTTTTAGTCCAGAAGACATTTGAAGCACTTTGCTTAAGATGAGCTGCAGTGGCTTTTTGGTTACACATTTGTCTTGTTCCTAGATGAAGAACTTTGATTTCCAGTGCCTCTCCTCTTAAAACGACATAAAACACAGCTTAAATAACTTGTAATAAGATTTATCAGTCATCTAGATAAACTGCCTAGGGAACAGGCCCCAGGGCACACAGGAGTTGGCCTTTGGAAAACAATGAAATATGTTGGGTTACTGCTGAAGACAGGTATATGCTGGACTTAAAGTCTTTCTACAGAAACATCAGCTTCTGCTATTTAACAGTTGCTTTTTCTTATTTTTATTGTTGATAAACTCAGCTCACTGTTAATCTCTTACTACATCAGTGTACCACAAGTAATTGAATTGGACACAATGGCCGTTTACAAATTAAATGAAAGGGGGCTCTCTGTAGTCAGCTTTTCATTTCCATCTAGGACAGATGCTTCCTTTTGTATAAGAAATCCCCCATCTCCGTTACCGTTCAAGAATCCTTTGGGCTTTCAATGGAGAGCCTTGTGGCTCATTACAAGATTACATGTAGCCATATCACCCATAGCAGAGAGGAAAGAAAGGATTTAGGAAATGACCAAAGACAGTTTCACAGTTTCAATTGTACTTAATGCTAAGGAGATTCTCCTAGGCTAGTGTACTTAAAATTGCATTCAGGGCACAGTCTGATCCCACCAAATACTGGAATTTAGATAAACTCTTTTGGTGCCTAATGAACCCTGTATTGTAGAAATGCATATCAGGGATGAAATCCAGATAGCCTTCACAAGATAAGTACTGTGTCTGTCCATGCCTACTTGTTCTAAAGAGCAGCACCTGCTTAAAGCAGACCAGGTCTTGCTGATCTCTACAGCAGCTGTTAGCAAACCCAGTACTGAAATCTGGACCCTTTTTATCATGACAAAAATGGTCTAGGACAGGGGAGAGAGGGGGAAACAGCATTAGAAAATTTTGCTTGTTAGGAAGGTTAGAGGCACAAGACCCAGCAACGATCAAGTGTAAGAATTGCCATTAAAACTTTTTCACTGTTATAAGGTGTCTCCCTAATGCTGTTCTGGTTCTTCTGGAATTTAGCAGATCTTGATAAAGTAGGTACTAAAAGCACATTCTGGGCATTACTTCTTGCTCAAACTTCCGCAAAGATTTTAATGGTAACGAGTGTAAAATCAGGGCAAAACCTGTTAGCATCATGGACAGCTGTGGGGACTTAGTTTGGATATTTCCTCTCCTCTCCATAGTTTCCTGATAGGTGCCAGTGTGAAGTACTTCTGAGGAAGTTTTGTACACATTAGGAGAAGCTCTAATGTGTCAGATCTAGTGTGATGGGGATGCTCTGAGAGTCCACAGAGGGTGGTTACTGTAGTCCTCAGTAAGCCTTCAGGGAATGCACAATGGAAACAAAATGGTATCGCCGGATTACGGCTATGGAGAACTGGGAACCCAGGAATGTTTTGCACCTACCTCACACTAATACAAATGGCAACACAAATTGGCAGAGTTGTGAATAATTCTGCTGGGTCTGTTAGGGTTTCCTTTCAGAATGTTGGTGGCTTAAATATGGGAGACACTGCGGTACAGCAAAATCTTCCTATACAGACTGTGTGCCAAATTAGATGCGTTTTCACTTTTACTGCATCCTCTACTGAAAGCAGAGAGAGAAAGTGGCATTATGCAAGAGTGCATGCACAACCTGCACTGAAGTTCTTTAAACGGCTTGAGCGCTTTAATTGTGCAAAAGCCAGAATTGCCAACAGGATCTGAGAGCAGAGAGGAGGGCAGGGGCAAAGCAGTCAGAGAAAGATTTTTTCCTCAAAGATAGAAAATCCAGCAGAGGCCTCAAATGTACCCATAGAAAAGAAGCCCGAGCCACTGTTGGATAGCTTCATGGAGGCTTTACTAATCCCAGAGTACAAAGGTGAACTGTGAAATACTCCCTTTGCTCTTACCTCTGAGAAAATAATAGAAGGAAAATTTTATAGCCAACAAACCTTTAATTTTAGGAAGCCTATTTACTGCTTTACCTGCTTAAATCAATGCTTGATGTCAGCCTGTAGGAGTGGTCCTGAGAAAGGTGCAAGAAACCTTCTCTGTCAAGCACATGTGAAGCACTCCGAGGGCACTGTTTCATCCTTGCTCCTGGTAAAGAGGAACTGGCCTATGCCTTTAGGATGTAGCCTTGTTCTTAGCAGTTTGTGTCCTGCCAGGTGTAACCAGAGTGAAGGGTATAAAGTTTCCAGGATTAATGATGGATTAATGATGGCAGCTGCCAGAAGATGGGCTGAGCAGACTGTGTCCACTTTGAGAACAATTTTAGCAACAGGCAAGTCAGATATGAGTATCTTTGCAGCTCTAAGAGCTATAAAGTGTTTACAATATTTCACGTGTCTAATGGGTGAGTGATTGTTTTAACCTTAAAAATTTTAGTAACATTCTGTTGAATTATCTTAACCTTCCCCTTCTTTTAGACTACATGGAGATAAACCCTAAATAATTTGAAACCGGGACTTAACATGTTCGACAAAAATATGTCTGTTCTACAAAAATACTGTGTTAACAAAGCGAACCAACTCACCTTTTAATGAGGTTAAAAGAAGATTGGCTGCTAGTGCAGGTGTGCCTTTCATCATCCTGTACAATCTGTAACACTTCCTGCAAGCACGATAACAAGATGAGTAGTTTTCAACTCGAATGATGTTTACGAGGAGGAAGAACAATCAGAATAATGTTTCTGCTTCTTCATATAGACAATACAGGAAACTGTAACAGGCTCTGGCAGAGGCTTGCAGGAGGTAATGCCGCTGGAGCAGGACTCAGGCTCCAACTTCTGCTTGATACAGATAAGACCAAAATAAGTAAGGGCAGGAAAATTTGTATCTTCATTCTGTCTGGCTTTGGCATGCATGAGCTAACAGGGGATGCATGAGCACAAATTGTTCAGGGATTTAGGTAGAAGGAAACTGGGTTACTGTCAGATGAAGCTTCTTGGTCTTGAACCAGCTCCTTCATGCATTGCCAAGAGATTCCTGGGGCTCTAAAGTCTGTCTTCTGGAACCTGAAAATGTTAGTGTTCAAAAGCAAAGAATGGCAGAGTGGGAAGGTCATTCTTGGAACAAGGCTAAAGCTTTGTTTTCTCAGATAAGTTCAAGGCCAGGTTTGGGTTGGACAGTATTGTCATGTCTCAGTAGAACATGTCCCAGTGAATCTGAATGAATGGATTAGCTAGGAAACTTTTTGTATTACCTGGTAAGCAAGATGCAAATGTTTGACTATCTACATAGAGAGGATTAGTCATGGACAGAGTAAGGGTTTTTGCTTAATGCATTTCTAATTCGGGAATATTTATTCTATTTCTCTGAATAGTTTTTGGCTTTTAACTCATTCACAATGAGTTGTGTGTACCTGAATGGGTGTAGCATGGCCAGACCTTCAACAAGAGGAGGTTAAGCCTCCTTAAGGAAACCTCTGAGCAGTCTCCTGGCAGAACTGAGAACAGTCTATCCTCATCTGGCATAGGGCTGGCCTGTGCCCCCAACATATCACCTTCTGCCCTGGAGAAACCATAGTGGCTCTCAGTCTGCAACCCTAAGAGAGATCAAGGAGGACTTGGGGAATTTGCTAGGGTGATGCCAGTGTTAAGGAGGAGCCCAAGGTACTCTGGTAGTCTTGTTTAACGGAGCAGGTTGTTGGGACTCATCCTGTGGCCTTTGATTTTTTGATCATTAGCACTAAGCTATTCTAGTATAGTGGAGTCAAGCTCCATGTTTCTAGAGATGAACAGCTAAAAGAAGGAGAAGCTGAGAAGCATTTTATTTGATAAAAATATACAGTTAAAATGCAAAGATCCTATATTGTCATTCAAAGGTGGGATTTCATACATGGATACAACAGAGTAAGGCCCTGTTTTGTAACTGCTCTGTTGTATACTTTCCCACATATTTGCCTATAGCATGTGTATTCACCCTTACTGTTCACATTTCATGTTTATTTTTAAGCATAGGTGAGGAATGTTTGTTTATTTTCTGGTCTAACACCTATGCTTCCTGTTATAAATAATCACTTGCAAAACACCTGTGAGTCATTATTTATGCTACTAACAGATTTGCAATTAAGGCAGTATTGAAATGCATGGAAAATGTTAAGGGTATAAAAATCTTTTGCATTAGTCTTTCCCATGAAAGCGATCAAATTGCTAAAACTAAGAGCCAGAGGCAAAAATGCAGAGGTCATTAATTATGGTTCTCACTAGCTGCCTGGTTTGTGAAGGCAGGGTCTGTTAGGTAACTCAGACTTGTATGACACCAGTAAGCCCGGTGGTTTGAGTTGCTATTCAGTGCCATTCTGCCCAAGCCTCTGCTGGCTTCTGCAAGCCTGCACCAGCTCTCAATCCACTTGGGGAATCAAGAGTGGAACTACATCAAGAGAGCTGTGAGCAGTAATATCGTCACCGTAAGCCATGAGCCATAAGCTCCTGTCACTCTGAAAGTGGACACGTGTTATTACCTGGGCCATTTCAGAGCAGTCTTCTTTCTTCTGAAATGGAGCCCTCGTGCTCTTCAGGTTACTAGAAGGAGTCACGTCCTCCTGATCAGTTGAAGGTGCTTTTTTTCATTAGGTATTTTAAGCTCCAGTTGCTGGAGAGTTTAAAGCAGAATAAGGGAGATGGAGTCAGAATAAGAATAAATCCATATTTAAAATAAATAGTATTATAAAATTATTTCATTGTCACCTGACAATTAAAGCCCAGAACTGAAGAAAAATATAGGAAGTTCTCACTGTCCCCAAATTTATATTAATCTGTGACAAAATTTGAGCTCCGTGCAGTCCATAGGAAATTGGATTTTGGTTTAGTTGTTTGCCTTTTGGCACCACATATCAATGCAAAAGATACTCATTTTAGAAGAAACACATAATTTTGTTTTACCACCAAAAGGTGTGCCCATTCATCTCCAACAGATTGGTACTGTGTAGCAAGAGGGAGAAGACATCTTTCTCTTTGTAGGTGTTGCAATAATTACTAGGCAAAAGCCTTCTGAAGAGTTCTAGAAGTAAAGCTTCACAGCGTGCCAGGGAAGCTGAAGATGGTATTGTTTCCAGTGGACTTTATCCCCCTGCAGCTGGCAGGGGAAGTTCATTGCAGCCAGTTGAAAAAAACTGTACTTTTCCCCCTTGAAAGGTCAAGTGAACCTGTCAAGAAATATAAGAAGTGTAATAATTATTCTAAGAGCAGCAATGCATTGGTTCTGGCTTGAAATTTGCTGAATGTTGCTCTCAGAGACACTCCTGAGAAAGTGCCCTTTACCCGCGTGCTGGAAGCCTGCCTGTGCGCGCAGCATGGCGCAGCCAGAGTTTCTCCGTGGGCAGGCGGCGGGGGCCAATGAGAAGTGGGGAATGGCCGCCTGCTACTGCAGAGGAGAGCAGTGGGGACAGATCAACAGGGGACAAGAGACACAAATTGGTCAGAGAAAATGCTGAGGGTGCCTCTGCAAGAAGTTAATCCTTTGGTGTTTTCTCTGGAGACATTTTGATTTTCATGAATCTGCTGGTTTCCACCAGCTGAAGGAGCTTGCTATCACATTTTGGGATGGCCACAATGCTTGTGTAAATGTTCCCGGGGACAGGTGTATTATGAAAGAGAACGTGACCAGTGCCATATGAAGGATGCAGTGACTGAAAGGCCATGGGAGACATTTGCTTGGGTAATGACCTCTGGCCACTCACAGAGAAATGGGGTGATACTTGGGCTACGCCAACAACCTAAAGAAAGATTAACAGCAGAAGAAACTGAATTAAGTGTTTCAAGAATGGCAAGACCAGCCTGTTTAAATGTGTGACAATAAATACAACCATGACAAACTATAGTTTTAAGTAATCAGAACATAGTGAGGTTAGTATGTGGGACTTGAGCTGGGCAGAGAGAGAGTGGGGAAGAGAACTGAGCAAAAATATGTGTTAAGTTCAAGTGACTCCTTGATGCCTGAAGAAGGACACGCAAATGCGCTATCACAGATTTTTCATTCCTAGAACTTTAGAAGTATTTCAGTGGTACAAGCTTTGTCCTTGATTAGTGTCACTTCTTAATTAATCAGGCAGGAAAGTACCAGAGACTGAACAGACTCATTGTTAACTTTTTACAAGAAATAGCCTAATAAATTCTGGGGCTATATCTTCCTGCAGTTCACTGGTTAGTGACCAGATCAGTCAGCCAGATAAACATATAGTTAACTTTAAGGACATGTGTAAGAGATGCTGAGTTAACACACAGCTGTGTCCCAGGAGATCACTATTCATTAGATTAAAAGACCAAAAGATTGTATTCGGGTGTGACGTGCCCTGTTCCGTGTATTTACTCTGACATTGGCCCAGGGACAGGCCAGTGGACACTGAGGGGTGTCATGCTTCACACAGCCCTTTACTAGCCCTTTTCAAACTCACCTGAAGACATCCATTGCTTAGATGTTTAGTGGTGTGGGCTTTTTTTTTTTTTTGGCAATAATTTCCTCTAAAAGTGATTGAGATTTTCCACAGCTCCAACTTTAGGTAAACATTCAAGTGACTTAATAGAAATCCCAGTAAAAACTCAATAAAAGCCCTTAGGATTTACCTCATGGGAGTTCATTATGGGGCTTAGACATTTTATTCCTTGGACTAAAGCACTACATCACCATTTTGCTGGAGATAATATTTACATAATATGCTTTGGAATTCAGTATGTAAAACATAGATGTAGTAAATGTGGTTGGGGTTAAGATTGTTCTGTAATTTGTGATTTGAGATGTAACTGAGCATAACTCAAGCTAAAACTGCAAGCTTTCTACTCGTAGAGCACGTTCTACAAGGGTTCCCAATGCCATCTAAGGCTCAGCCTCTCCTTAAGCAATCTGGATTACAAATCTCACAAGCAAGACTGGGAAAAATTGCCTGTGTTGTGTGCTTGTTCTTTCTTTTTCTCTCCTTGTACTGAAGGAGTCTTACAGTTTATGTCTGGATAACACTTGAAATCCACAACCCATAGGCTGATGAATACCTTTTGGAAAATACTGTACTACGTGCTCATCTTACAGTCATGTCCTGAGTATCTAGAGCTGCTCACTGTCAGAGATTTCAAACTGGGTTGAGTGGGCCCTCTAGTTTGTCCTTTCTCAGTCTTCATATTAAAAGCCATTAGGGTAAGGAGCACTGAATAATTTGGAAAATTAACCTTTTTAGATTTCCACTAACTTTGAAAAATTAAAGTTTCCATGGTTGAATTTGTCCAAGGTTAAAAAAATCCATCCTAGTTTTCACAGAAGCTATTGCATCCTCATGCAGTAACAGTAGTTGTATCATGAAGAAACCCAGTTGTTGCAGCTCAGAGTAATGAATCCTGCTGTTGAGCCTAACAACTTTTGGATATAAAGATTTGTCCTCAACACATATATAGTAACTGTGTTACTCTGTCTTGAAGTGGAGCATCTCCCTAAGAAGGCACCTCCAGTCTGAACTGAAATAGTAGTTCAGCCAAGGCTACTCAAAGTGTTGTACTACAGTCAAGTGGACAACACTACATAAGCAGCAAAAAGAAAATATTCAAGAAAATGTCTTTCTAGGATAGAGACTTATGAAATAAAATAAATTTTCTTCCTGCCAAAAATAATCTTCTTCCTGCCAGCGCTGAAATTCTCTCAAACCTTCTGCATCTGTAAAATGAGTGTAAGCAGACCTGGGGCAGACAAAGGCAGATCCTTTGATGGAGTGGCGCATGCCCCAAGGGTGTCATATGTGTAATATATAAGGTAGAAAACAACCCAATCACCCATCTTCAGGCCCATAAAAATACACTTCTTTGTGAAAGCTATTTTGTATTTATGAGCTCCCATCTTAATACTATTGCTTTTCTTGGTGTAGTTTCCTAGCAGAGATCTCTGATATGTTGATAAGGAGGGAACAATATAAACAGATCACCTGAGCAACCTATTTATCTGAACGTCCATTCCATTTCATACAGCTACTAGAATAAATTCCTAGTCCATGTCAAGAGGAAACTTTTCCCTCTTTTCCCAAGAATGTGGTTGCAGTGTGTTTACTACTGTTTTTCATTTGTTTTAAAGATACAGTATGAAAAAAAGGCTCCAAACCCTAATTACGAAGGCACATGACACAATGAAGAATATGCTGTACACTGGGTGAAAATTGTTGCTGCCTTCTAGGATTTCCTCTGTAAGAAGCCTTTTTGGTTCCAGCAGATGGCACGCACTCATCAAAGCTTTCTGTGTGTGATTATAAGTACTGCTCCAGGGAGCATGCTGCGCTGTACAGCTAAAATAATGTGTCACAGGAGACTCTCTTACGCTACGCTTGATTTCTATAATCTCTTTAACATACTACAAGAAGTTATATGTCTTCAAAACTAAATTTCTTTGCTTTTTCAGGGCCCAGCCCAACTAATTTTTGTTGAGACTGTTTTCAAGGAACATGAGCCAAAGCAATTTTGTCAGTGTAATAGTTGTGATTAAAGCAATCTGAATGTCTGGCTATAATAATAGCATATTGGCATAAAAAGAGAAGCAGGGATTCTGGAAAAAAAGAAACCAGAATGAATAAGAGAAAAGGATGACTAGAAGTTGCTTGAACAGGATGAATTTTAATACAGAATATGCCATATGGTGAGAGAAAAAGCTTAAAATGTCTTTTTTTTGTTTTCACCTTGTACAATAACATTGTAGTAGTCAACAAATACAGTCTGTTTATAATGTTATGCTACAAGACCTGTGCACTTTCTTAGAGGTTTCTGACACTCAGAGATTGTGGTGGTAAATTAGCTTTATAGTTATTTAAAATTTCCTTGTAAATCAGATTTTGGAGAACAGCTGAGAAAAACCATTATCTATAGTTGGAGCAGAATTAACATCTGTTAGGATACGTAGGAGCAAACTGGGGCTTTTCTGTACACTAATCCAAATTCTGACATTTTCTGCATAGAAGTTCAACTGTTTTCTTGTAGTCTCTTTAGTAGTTGCTCTTTGTGCAAACAGTTTCTGACCCTACCCACAATACTTTCTGGAAGAGAGATTTCCCCCACAGGAAGCACTGAGAACTGTTTTAGAACAGAATTGGTGCTGGATTCAATATTATGTGCTGGCTCGTGGACAACATCCCATGGAAATGAATGCATTTTTTAGTGAATTGGTTGCTTTTTATTAAGGTTATCTGAAATCTAGTCAAACTTGGGTCTATTTGTGCCCTTTGCAGGGTTTAGAGGAAAATAGTGAAAATGTGAAGGGTCAGACTTCAGCCACCAGAAGTTGGTGGGCAACTCTGATTTTTTTTTTTTTCCATCTTGATTTTTCTAGTTTTTCTGGTTGAATGTGTATACCAAACCTAGCACTATCCAGTCACTTCTCAAAAAACATTTACAAATTAAAGGTTTTTTAGTACTTTTAGAAGTAACTAGTTGTATATATAGCTTCTAGAGCATACTGGAAAAGAAAGATAAAGCTTTGGTGTGAGAGAGAACTTCTGTTTGCGGATTAAAACAGTGTCATACGTGATCACTGTTTTCAGTGGAAGGATAGTTTGGAGCTGTATTTCTTGAAATCACCTGGAAGTTTATAGCACTTCATTACAGCATATCATTAGTAAGACTCCTAATGCATCTGATGGGTAGTTCCATGCTGCTATCAAAGCTATACTGAACTTTCGAAGTGGGTACTAAGAACAGTAGTCATTACAGGCCAAGCAAGGAGGGTTTTCCTCTTTTTTTGTATTTTGTTCTACTCATGGACACATACCATACTTTTTAAAATAAATCATTGATATATAGACTGGTGAGAAAAAAAAAAAAAGCAATTAAGATAGGTCTTTTTATCCCTAACAGTGTCTAGAGGAATGCTAATAGCTGTTCAGATTTAGTTAAGAATTACTTTACTATAGAGCTCTGACTCAGCCATCGGGGTTGACGTGGCCACTAGAAACTTGTTCTGTGCAAGTGATGTGGTCCAAAATCATGAGTGTAGCTGCTTTCAGTGACAAACCTGTGAGAATTTACTGCAGGAAAAAAGTGTTCAAGAGCCATCACTCAAGGATAAACTCATAGGAGAACTTGCATTTTGTTTCCCATTGTCCTGACAAAATTAATTCTTACTATCTCAGTCAGAGCTCCTCGTTCAGTCTGCATATCTGTGAACTACTCTGAATTATATAACAACCCCACACACTTCTACTCCTTTTTGTCCCTAGCCAGTATGTCTAGGAGCTGCTATGTTTCTGATCTTCACACATTCTCACTGGCTTAATCTTTGCTCAGTGCACTTGAAACCCTCATTAATTCCCCAATCATTTCATAGCCTTTTTCTCTGTGCTTTCTGGCTGACCCGAGGTAGAAGCAAATGCAAGATCATTATTTTACTTGCCTCTGAGTTTCTGAGCATGTAAGTAGATAATTTTTTGCACAAAGCACATTGTTATTATATCCTTTGCTAATAATAATATGATTCATCTTTAATTCTATTACTTTTCATCTCTGCCTCAGTACATAATTCTGGGGTAATGAAGCATGAACGTTCCCAGGTTGTTACACCACTATAAAGCCCTATCAGAAATTTGACAGTTAAAAAAAGATATTCCACGTGTGCATCATTACATAAATAAATCATAATCTTTATAGTGTATGTATTATACTGTATGGTTTAAAACACACTTTCTTGATTTAGACTGTGAATGGTGGATAGAATACATACCCTGTAGATATAAATGCACCTTGTTTATTCCAAACAAGACACAAACTGGCAACCATCCTTCCACAAAGAACTGTTATCCCTTTAAGGTCTGAAGTGTAGAGTAAATCTGAATTTTTACCATGTCATAGTAGTATTTGCTTTTTTAGGTTGATTAGACTTGAGATTAAGCAGAGATAATAAACAGACAGAGCTGGAGCTTCACATAAATATGTCAGAGCCAAATTTAAAGACTTGTTAAATAAAAAGTTCACGTCCAGATCCTCAGCTGGCAAATAGGAAGAATCATGGAAGCTTTTTCTTTATCTGCTAAAATGTGAGCTATATTCTGCATTTTGTCTTCCTGCAAACCACAGCTACTTTACCAAGGCAGTGTAATTTCACCCTGGAGATGCTCACAGGGAGGGGAGCATAACACGAGTCTTTGGTTGCTCACTCTGCTTAGCAGACTGGTCAGTGCATGCAGCAAGAAACACTTTTGGGTCCTTCAGATGTTTCTGCAAGGAGTGAATTTCTGATCACTAGAACTTTCGTTCTAGTAAAGTGCTGGAGATCTTCCTTGCCAAGAGCCATGCAAGTCCACGGGACACCTGTCTTGTGTGAGGTCTGGATAACTACCTTGGCTTTGTTCTTAGAAACTGTAACTTAATCTCCTCTGTCAGGCTTTGTAATGCCACTAAATTAGAAAGTTAGTTAACTCGCTAACATGCCCACACACAGACACTCTGACACACACTCTCTTTGAGGTTTTAAAATCAGGTTTTCATATGACTAGGTGAGAGATGCCCAAAGGCACTGCCTTGTGGGGTCCTACAGCCAGCGGGTTCATGGCTGCCTGATGGAAGGATACCTGTAAAGCTTCACGCGGCTGCCTATCAGACCCACCACTGCAGCAATTGCCATCTCTCTTTCAGACATCTAGGTGTTATCCTGATTGCTTTCTTCCCTGCCTACCTGACACTCCCAAAGCATTTCTAAGTATGCAGTCACGTAGCTGCTGGTAAAATACAACTATCTGATTCTAACAACCATTGTGGTTCAGTGTGATCTGTTGGCTTCACATGGTTTATGGTGCAAGATTCCTGAAAAGTGAACTTTAGTTGACAACCTCTCCCATAGGAACTCATTTTATTTTCCATATAATATGCTATAAATTCCAAGTTTCAAGTTAATAGGAAAAATCCTGTACAGGAAGAGAGAGACTTTACCCACGCTCTGCAGTCTGTCTGAAGAGACAATTCAAAGCCGTGTATGTGGACATACACAGGATGTGTGATTCTGAGTAGAAAACAATTCATTCCTGCCCAGCAGATCCATCAGATTCTCTAATTGTTCAGATGTGTTGCTTCAGCCCAGTTAATACATAAATCAATACATTAGTCAATCAGACATAAAGAAACCCTAGGGGGAAAAAAAAAAAAAAAAAGTCGTGTCTGCTCCATGGTGATAAGTATTTGAGTAAAGACCTGGATAAAGGTCTTTACAAGGACCATGTATTTCTAAAAAAATCATGTCACATTATACTTCATTCTCCTTTGCTCCTGCTTTCACATGGTCTCTAGAGTACCCTTTCTCCAATTAAGTTTCCTGAGCCAGATTCAGAAGCTGGTGGAACTGTTAAGGGAAGCATCTAGTGAGTAGAAACCTCCTGCCAATTCTAATGGGGTTTTAAAAACACAAACAAATGGAGCCAAAGTTCAAAGATTGCAAACTCAGGTAGATCGTGAAGAGTTGTTTTCCTCAAAGACCTCATGTAACAATATTTTAAAAAAGATAATACATGTAACTGCTAACTAATTTGGAGATAAGAGTGGGTTCATGTAGACAACTCTTCCCTGCAGGTTCAATAAGGATGCTGCTAGTCAGCTATTTGGATACAGAATAATGGAATCATTTAGGTTGGAAAAGACCCTTTGGATCATCAAGTCAAACCATTAACCTAGCACTGCCAACTCCACCACTAACCATGTCCCTAACCACCATGTCCGCACGTCTTCTATATACCTCCAGGCATGGGGACTCAACCCCTTCCCTGGGCAGCCTGTTCCAATGCTTGACAACCCTTTTGGTGAAGACATTTTTCCTAATATCCAACTTAAACCTCCCCTCTTGCAACCTGAGATTATTTCTTGTCCTATTGCTTGTTACTTGGGAGAAGAGCCCAACACCCACCTTGCAACAGCCTCCTCTCAGGCGGTTGTAGAGAGAGATAAGGTCTCCCCTCAGCCTCCTTTTCTCCAGACTAAACAACCCCAGTTCCCTCAGCTGCTTCTCAGAGGACTTGTTTTCATAGACCCCTCACCAGCTTCGTTGCTCTTCTTTGGATCCGCTCCAGCACCTCAATGTCTTTCCTGTAGTGAGGGGCCCCAAACTGAACACAGTATTCAAGGTGTGGCCCCACCAGTGCTGAGGATAGGGGACAATCACTTCCATAGTCCTGCTGGCCACACCATTTCTGACAGAAGCCAGGATGCTACTGGCCTTTTTGATCACCTGGGCACACTGCTGGCTCACAACAAACACCCACAGGTCCTTTTTTGCCAGGCAGCTTTCCAGCTACTCCTCCCCAAGCCTGTAGTGTTGTGTGGGGTTGTTGTGTCCCAAGTGCAGCACCCAGCACTGAGCCTTGCTGAGTCTCATATAATTGGCCTCATGTTCTGCTGATTAAGGATACCAATTAAACTCAGACACTGGAGTGAAAAGAGTAGGCGTTATTTTACTAGTGATAGCCAATGTTAAAGTGTAATACAGAAGACATGCAGTGAGAAAAAGCAGAATAATGGACTTAAAGCAGCAAACAGGAAGAAATAGGGTAATGCATTAAATCATTAGTAAACGAGAGAGAGAATGGAGATTAAGAAAAATACATCCCCACTTGCACATGTTACCATCACCCAGCCCCGCAGTGGCTGGGCAGCCCTGGTCGCAGCGAGGGTTTGCAGAGCCTGTCCCGGCAAGGGGGAAATCCTACGCGGTGCCTCCACCCGTAGGTGAGGCGTCCAAACTCGCTGCAAACGGGCCCGGCCTTATATACCAGAGATCGACAGGCCAGAAGAGCTGGCACCTTTGTTTTGAGCAGAAAATTTCTCGTTTCTTTCTCCTGTTGGATTCCACCCAAAGCCTGCCCAGGGCTCGGGGGGGGAAACCAAGGGGGTTTCTAACAAGGCCAGATCCTTGGGTTCTCAGCCTTGAACAAGGCTGAACAAGGGAAGCTGGATACATTCTCTCCTCACTCCTGATTATATTTTGTCTAAGCTGCATCTTTCACCAGCGAGTTTACACACTTTGTTAATGATTGCACACTAAGCAGCTTCGGCTTGGGGCCTGTTGTTCAGGCTTCAGTACTTTAAAGCTTTAACGCTTTTTACATCAGCATACGTGGTTGTTATAACTCAGTACAATACCCACTAGCACAAGGGCTTTCAGTCCTAAAATATACAGGATTCATTTATGGGCCAACTCTGGCTTGGGCCGGTTGTCCAAGCCTTAGCACTTCACCTCAGCCCATGGCTCCAGCCTGTCCAGGTCTCTCTGCAGCCTCCCTACCCTCGAGCAGATCAACACTCCCACCCAGCTGGGTGTCATCTGCAAACTGACTGAGGGTGCACTCGATCCCCTTGTCCAGATCATCAATAAAGATGTTAAACAGGAGTGGCCCCAACACCCAGCCCTGGGGGACACCACTCGTGACCGGCCGCCAGCTGGATTTAACTCCCTTCACCACAACTCTCTGGGCCCGGCCAGCCAGCCAGCTTTTGCCCAGCAAAGATACACCTGTCCAAGCCACGAGCAGCCAGTTTCTCTAGGAGAATGCTGTGGGAAGCGGTGTCAAAGGGTTTACAAAAGCCCATGTAAACAACACCGATAGCCTTTCTCTCATCCAGTAAGCGGGTCACCTTGTCATAGAAGGCGATCAAGTTTGTCAGGCAGGACCTGCCTTTCATAAACCCAGGCTGACTGATCACCTGGTTGTTCTGATATGATTATACTCACTTACATGATTATGTTAAACTCACAGATTGTATACTAAATGCTATCTCAGAGGAAACAACATAGTTGTAAAATGATCTAGGGAGAAAAGTTCTTCTCCCACTGCAAAAAGACAAGTCATGCTTCAGGGTGTTGCTTGTAATACTGGTCCCTAAGCCAAATCAGGCTTCATGGTGAATGACTAAATCTCCACTCAGAATTCATTAATGTCTTACAAATAACAAGAAAAAAACTACATAATGAAGTTAAAATTCAATAGAAGGGCTTAGTGGCAGCAAGAGGCTTAAAATAACCCCCTTGTTAATGCAGACTAAAGCTTATGTTACTCTTGGCTTTAGTGGTTTTGTGTGTTTTTGTATTTTTTAAAATTTTTGTGAAGAGGTTGTGACCCGACCAGAATATTTTATTGACGTAAACAATATTTAGCAACTGGACATCACATAGCAGGAGTGATGCCAAAGTTAATGTATACTTTGCACAATAAAAGTATTTTAGCTCTTTTCCTATTATCATATTGTGGCTGTATATGATGAGCTTTACCAGCTCTGCTGTGGTTTGAAAAATAATCTAAGAAACTAAAACTCCACACTACAGCACATACCATGGCACAGTGACACAGTGTATTGCCAGATTGTCTCCCAAAAGAGCTCAATAGGTGTTTTATTGATATTAATTTAAGCAGCAGACAACTCTGTTTCAGCTCAAACTAGAAGTTCCTTGGTAGGCTGATGCTTGAGCCCTAATTTCACAAGAGCTGTGGCAGACTGTCTGGACTCCTCACACCCAGCTAGCAAAATCCCTCTTGTCCTGGTGATGTTCCATAAGTTTTTCTAGTCACTCATTTTTCATCCAGCAACCAGAGTAGACCCTTTCCTACATATGGGATAGGAGTAAGCCAATCGTGTGGGCAGGAGCAGATCCATGTTCCCTCTCCCTGTGGTGAACACAGCAGGTGATCCTCCATCATGAGTGTAACACTCTCTCCAGGGAAGGTGGAAGAGATATGACACTGACCCAAGCCTTGCTGCTGACAGATACCATTCAGAGCAGATTAAGCTCTCATTCACTGCCATGCAATTCCACTTATTGCTAGGACAAGCTCTGTTGGTGAGAATTCACCAAGATACCTATGCACCAAACTTCACTATACTGTTTTTGCCATGACTTTTCAGCTGTGACTATGTTTGAACCACCTGTCTGAGGATTAAGTGGTTGGCAAGAACACATTTGCAACTTGTTCACTTTTTATTCTGAGGTCAAGAAAGCTAGTTCAAGTTTCTACCCCGCCTCCCCTCAGAAGGCCAGTCCTCCTAGAACTGAACAGATACTGAGATATATGCCTGCTGTTTCCTCATTGCTTCAGAAGAGAACATCTAGCTCAAGAGATGCTCTTATGCCCTGAACTAAAACTTAAGCTAGTCTGTCTCAGGTTTTATCAAGAATAATAACTCTTGCAACCTAAATTGAAGTAATTGCTACAAAACATAAACCGGTGCTTTATTCATGGTATTCCAACAAGAAAATGTTATTTCCCTAAATAGTTGCTGAAAACCTGACTCTTTACTAAATAACCCTTAATAAACATCCAAGAGCTATTTTGTCAGGTCCCCCAAATTATGTGGACATCATTCTGTCATCCTATGCTAAAATAGCCCTTTACGATATTAACAAGAACCTCTCCTCTAAACAGCTTGCTTACCCACCCCAAATTAAGCTCCAAGGCAGTGCTAACCAAAGCAGACTTTTATACTGAGAATTAACTGCTTGATTAATTGACACAGTCGAAATGCCTTATACAGATTAAACACAGTCTCTGCTAATATACCCTGTCCACAGCATCTGTTTTCACTGCCCTGTTATGGTCTTTGCCTGTATTTTTCATTTAGATGAAAGATTTTTTTTTTTTTACTTCTAGACTCTAATCTAAGCTGGGTATTTGGGAAATACAGAATTCTTTCCCTATAACTGACTGAAAATAAAAGCACACTGTCACTCAAGCACTGCGTAAATTGTTAACCCTTAACTTTTGTGAGGAAAGGAGTTATATTTGTTAACCAATGAAAAGAAGCAAACAGTTATTCCAACCTTTTAGGCCGAGAAACTTCAGCGGGAATACAAGAAAGAAGCAGTTGTAATGAAATAGAACAGCAGACTTTCCCAAAGGGAGGTAAAATAAAACCTAAGAAAAATGCTTAGAGGAAATGGGAACAAAAAATCCCAGGGACCCTGCTGTTTTAATAACGTTTTCCTGCATTTTGACACCATTATGCATAGCACCCAGCAAGAGAAAAAGACTACAGTTTAAAAACTGCAGATAGATTGTCTCATATAGCACTGTATATCTCATATGCTAAACTAACTGTAAATATTCAGATAGTCTAAAATCAAATGCCTATGAACATATTTTTTCTTGTACCTTGTGCATACTGTGGGTATGAAGGACAGTGGAAAGACTAAGTAGCTAATTTCCTAACTGTTCAGGCAAGACATTGTTTCTTTGTTAAAAGGCAGTAAAATTGCAGTTTAATTCTGATACTCATTTCTGTTAATACACTGACATATTGCCTTGGCATAGTAGAGTGTGCTTGAAGTCAGTGAAAATACAGATTGTGTTCACTTTGAGACACTTCTGTATTCTCCTAAAGTGGATAAAAATCAAATCTCCAGGGCTCAAAGGAGTTCCTCTCCTTTTCTGGGGATAATTGCTGCCTCAAAAGGGAGAAGAACAGGTGACACTGAGTTACACAGAAGATCTTAATAATTCAAAAGCCATGTCTGACTCTTTGTATGTGCAGTTTCATGTGATGTGCTGTTTCATGTAACTACATATTTTCCTGTATTTGGTTCATTTTTTTATAAATACTGTCAATGTTTTCAAGCACCCATAGTTGGCAGAAAATATTACCTTCCCTGAAGGTCTCCGTTCTTACAGTTCTCTGTGGACCTATTTTGGAACTTAGCTGTTTGGCTGCTTGTCACTATGACACATGAAAATAATGAGCAGAATTAATTTATGTTATCATGTTCTGGGTTCAGTGAAGTTAGACTAAAAGAGATTTTGGTCTGATGGGTTTCAGATGAGCATTCAGAATGCTTCGTTTGTTTGAATAGCTGCAGGAGCTCAGTGCAGTGGAACAATGATTTATTTAACCAAGGTAAGCATTTGCATGTTTGAAAGATCACAGCTGTTAAAATGCATTCTGCACTGTTTTGTGATACTTACTTATGTACAGAGGTACTGTTAACATCAAGATTGCATTAGTGGTGTTCAGTTGCATAGGGGGGACTCATGTTGTTGGTACACTTCTGGCTTTGTATGTGAGTCACAGCACTGCCCATGAGTTGAGGCGCAGTCAAGCTCCACTCTGTCATGCATTAATTTGTTCATTCAGTGAGAAAATCTGAAGCACAAGAAAGCCTTATACATATTTAAGCCCCTTCCCTACATGTTTTAACGTGGCACTACGTCCTTCATGGTATGGAGAAAGCTGTGCCTGTGAGCATGCACTAATGTCAGTGACAGACAGCAGAGGAGTAGGACAGATCCAGAGGGATTTGGTCCGTAAGGGCCCAGATTCTGCCCTAACTTACATCTGTGCATATTCCATTGATTTTAATAGGAACTTCTTGCAGTTGTGTCATTATGTGACTGCAGGTTTCAGGTGCGAAAAGTTCCGCATTCTTCTGGAGCTAGACATTGTTTACAGGATGCAAGTAGAGGCACAAAACCAGCACAAGGAATGGATGAATACAGGCTCTTTAGGGGGGACAGGCAGTGGAGATGAGGAGTGGGGGGGTCACCCACTCCACAACCAGCTGGAGTGCATGGAGCTCTGCTTGGGGATGGGTGAGGTGCCAAAGGAGGGCTTATGAGTCAGGGCTAAAGAGGGCAGGGACAGGTGACATTATAGTGGGGGTCTGCTGCAGGCCAACCAACCAGGAGGACTGAGCAGATGAGGCCCTCTATGGACAGATAGGAGCAGCCTCATGTTCACAAGCCCTGGTCCTCATGGGGGACTTCAACCACCCCAATATCTGTTGAAGGGACAACACAGCAGGACATAAGCAATCCAGGAGGTTCCTGGAATGCATTGATGATAACTTCCTTCTCCAAGTGATAGAGGAACCAATGAGGAGAGGTGCTGTGCTGGACCTTGTTCTCGCCAACAAGGAAGGACTGAGGGAAAGTGTGAAGCTCAGTGACAGACTTGGCTGCAGTGTCCATGAAATGGTGAAGTTCAAGATCTTTAGGGCAGTGAGGAGAGGGTGCAGTGAGCTCACTGCCCTGGACTTCAGGAGAGCAGAGTTTGGCCTCTTCAGGGATCTGGTTAGCCAAGTAGCATGGGATAAAGCCTTGGAGGGAAGAGAGGTCCAGGAAAGCTGGTTGATATTCAAGGATCACCTCCTCCAAGCTCAGGAGTGATGCATTCCAACAAAGAAGAAGTCAGATAAGAGTGTCAGGGAGCCTGCATGGATGAGCGAGGAGATCCTGGATGAGCTCAAACAGAAAAAGGAAGCCTACAGAGGGTGGAAGCAAGGAGAGGTAGCCTGGGAGGAATAGAGAGAAACTGTTGGAGCAACCAGGGATCAGGTTAGGAAGGCCAAAGCCCTGGTAGAATTAAATCTGGCCAGGGACATCAAGGGCAGCTAAAAAATCTTTTAGAGGTACATCAGTGATAAAAGGAAGACTAGGGAAAATGTTGGCCCTCTCTGGAAGGAAAAGGCAAACTTGGTCACCTGGGATATGGAAAAGGCTGAGGTACTTAATGACTTTTTTGACTCAGTCTTCACTGGAAAAGGCTCCAGACACACTGCCCAAGATGCAGAAGGCAAAGGCAGGGCCTGGGAGAATGAAGAACTGCCCACTGTAGGAGAAGGTCAGGTTCAAGACCATCTAAGGAACCAGAAGGTGCACAAGTTCAATGGACCTAATGAAGTACATCTGCAGCTCCTGAGGGAGCTGGTGGATGAAGTGACTAAGCCACTGTCCATTGTATTTGAGAAGCTGTGGCACTCTGGTGAAGTTTCTGCTGACTGGAAAAGGGGTAACATAACCCCTATTTTTAAAAAGGGAAATAAAGAGGACCTGGCCATATATATACAGATATACAGGCCAGTCAGTCTCACCTCTGTGCCCAGCAAGATCACAGAGCAGATCCTCCTGGAAATGATGCTAGAGCACATGGAAAACAGGCAGGTGATTGGTAACAGCCAACAAGGCTTCACTAAGTGCAAATCATGCCTAGTGAATTTTGTGGCCTTCTACAATGGTGTTACAGTGTTGTTTGATAAGGGAAGAGCAACTGATGTCATCTACCTGGAGTTGTGCAAAGGATTTGTTACTATCCCACACAACATCTTTGTCTCTAATTTGGAGAGACATGGATTTGACAGATGGACCACTTGCTGGATAAGAAATCTGTTTGGTCACACTCAAAGACTTGTGGTCAATAGCTTGATGACCAAGTGGAGATCAGTGACAAGAGGCATTCTTCAGGGGTTGGGACCAATGCTGTTTAGTATTTTTCTTGGTGACTTGAGTGCACCCTCAGCAGGTTCACTGATGACACCGAGCTGTGTGGTGCGGTCGACATGCTGGAGGGAAGGGATATGCCATCCAGAGGAACTTGGACAGGCTGGAGAGGTGGGACCGTGCAAACCTCATGGAGTTCAACAAGGCCAAGGGCAAGGTCCTGCACATGGGTTGGGCAATCCCAAACACAGACACAAGCTGGTGGATGAGTGGATTGAGAGCAGCCCCAAGGAGAAGGACTTGGGGGTGTCAGTGTATGGAAAACTGACTGTGAGCCATCAATGTGTGCTCACAGCCCAGAAAGCCACCCGTGTGCTGGGCTGCACCCAGAGCAGTGTGGGCAGCAGGGCGAGGGGTGGATTCTTCCCCTCTGCTCTGCTCTGGTGAGACCCCCCTGCAGTGCTGGGTCCAGCTCTGGGGGAACCAACAGCAGAAGGACACGGACCTGCTCAGAGTGGGGCCAGAGGAGGCCATGAATGTGCTTGGACAGGCTGAGAGAGTTGGGGGGTTCAGCTGGATAAGAGAAGGCTCTGGGGGGAACTTAGTGTGGCCAGGGAGGGACTCTTGATCAGGGAGTGTAAGGATAGGATGAGCGGTAACGGTTTTAAACTGACAGAAGGCAGATTTAGATTAGATGTAAAGAAGAAATTCTTCCCTGTGAGGGGGTGAGGCCCTGGCACAGGTTGCCCAGAGCAGCTGTGGCTGCCCCCTCCCTGGAAGGATTCAAGACCAGGTTGGACGGGGCTTTGGGCAACCTGTGCTAGTGGAAGGTGTCCCTGTCTGTGGCAGGGGGGTTGGAACTGGATGATGTTTAGGGTCCCTTCCAATTGAAACCATTCTATGATTTTGTGACTCAATGCATAAGAATAAAGTTCATTTTCATGAGTCAGAGGTCAAAGAGATTTTCATCATCTAGTAATTGGATAGAAAATTTCTGGTGCAAAATACTGATTTTGTCATGTGCTACACAAGAAGCTTCTCTTATCCTTTACAGAAGTTTTTTATTTCATTATTGTTTCCTCCTCTCCACAACATATTCAAAAGCCTCTAACAATACTTTGTCTTTGGTCTGGTGGTAAAAATCTCATTGCTAAGAGCAATGCTAACAGGGCATATGATTTGATTATTATCCTTTGTGGTACCATTTTAAATGTGATGATATTCTTCTGTCAATACTTTTAGTTACTGATCTGCATGGTTGTCGTATTTTAGTATTGGTTCTTTTTCTTTAAAAAACCCATACCAATCAGAATTTCAGTCCATGCTGACGATTCACTTAAAATCTTCAGGAGCTAGAGAGTATAAACCCTGTATTTTGCACTTGAGGGATGCACACAATATGGTATTAAGTTCCTGGAAATTTAGCAATGTCCTTAAAGAGCTTTGTGTCCTGATTTCCTTCTCTTAGAAGGTATTTGGATATCTACATTTTACATGGCTGAACTTTTGAGGAAAATGGTTGCTATCATGTAAAAGCTCTATGTTGTTTGACCACCTCAAGCAGGGCTGGCTTTAGTTCACTTGGGGTATAATCCTGAAGCAGTCACTGCAGCTGTGGGAGTAGGTCCACCATCCTCTCTCTTTATGAAGCTTTGTATGCTTGCCAGACTGGGAGTGGAAGGGGGATCTGGCCAGCAAACAACATGCTGTCACTTAGGAATGGATAGAAATAAGGCTTGAATACAAGAACAGGACAAGAGGAGTGCTTCTGTGTGGGAGGACATATTTCAGCAGTGGTGTCAGGGGAGTGACATGCTCATGTTGTCTGTGGATTAGAGAAAAGGCCCACAGCTGAGGAAGCAGATATTTGTGAGGTGACTTTCTTCTGGACATGCTAATAGGCATGGCATCAGGTGGGAAAGAGTCCGGGAAGCTAGACTAAAACTAGCCCAAAGCAAAACCCTAGAAAGACATATAACATCACCAAGTGCTTCTGTTTACTATCCAGCAGGGACAAGGAAGGGATCTTACCCCCGTACTCGGCACTGGTGAGGCCGCCCCTCGATGAGTGGGTTCAGTTTTGGGTCCCTCACCCCAAAAAGGCCATTGAATGACTCGAGCGTTTCCATAGAAGGGCAACGGAGCTGGTGGTCTCCTGGGGAGTGGCTGAGGGAACTGGGGGGGTTTAGTCTGGAGAAGAGGAGGCTGAGGGGAGAACTCATCGCCCTCTACAGCTCCCTGAAAGGAGGGTGCAGAGAGGGGGGATGAGTCTCTTGAGCCAAGGAACCAGCACCAGGACAAGAGGGAATGGCCTCAAGCTGCGCCAGGGCAGGGTCAGGCTGGCTCTTAGGAAGCATTACTTTCCAGAACGGGTTGTTGGGAGTTGGAATGGGCTGCCCAGGGCAGGGGGGCAGTCCCCATCCCTGGAGGGGTTGAAGAGTCGGGTTGACCCAGCGCTGAGGGATCTGGTGGAGTTGGGAACAGTCAGGGTGAGGTTCATGGGTGGACTGCAGGAGCTTCAAGGGCTTTTCCAACCTTGATGATTCTGTGATTCCAGTTCACCTAATTATTTGCTAATGGAAGACCCTCCAAGGTTTTCTTGTGAATTACTTTCAGCTGTCCATATTTCAGATTTTCAGAGGAATATATAATCAACCTCTAGTGAATAATAGGTGTAAACAAGTTATACACTCGTGTTCAGAGTGCAAGTAAAATTAGATGCAATCTCCAGTTTCAAAGGTTGGATCCCAAGTTCCTTGACTTTGTGGCACACTTCCACCAGTGATTTCATGGCTCTGTGACCCATGTGCATGAGAACTGTAGTCTCATCTTTCTCATAATTCCTCAAATAACTGCTATGCACATTGTCCCCTGGCTAATCCTTATGTATCTCTGATACTTGCATTCGTAAGTCTTCAAGAAGTAGGCATGCTTCACATTTAAACTCTCAGAACATGCACTGATATTCTCGTTTATTATTCCACCACCAGCAGTACGTTTCCTTGCAACCATCATTGTAAAATATTTAAAAAGGTATGAAATAAAATTTATAAGACTTGGAGGGTTTTTTCCCCTTAAAAAAAAAAGAAGGACTGTCTTCTAATGCATTTTCTGCTGGGGCTACTTTTTTGACAACCAAATATATTGGAAAGAAATGCTGTTTCACTTTGAAAGGGAAAATCATGGAACTATTTGCATCAAAATGACTAAATTCTTATTACAGGTCTAACCGTAAATTTCTGAAGACAAGAAACTATGTAATATATAACAAAAAAATGTGTTGATTCCCTGGAAGTGGTTTAATAGTGAGAACATTGAAACTTTATATATCTTTGCAGATCTGTTTTAGGTCTGTAGACCTCAGTCTGCTGTTGTAGAGGAAGATTTGGTTTCCTTGTTCTAAAATCTTGTCCTAATCTGGCATAAGACCAGATCTCAGTATATATATTTTCTTGATAATAAAAAATTTGCTCTTTACCCATTTCTCATATTTAAGTAGACAGCCTTAACTTTTATGGAAACTGTATGTTTTGTTTGTTGTAGTATTTTTAGTGGTTTTTTTCAGGTACATTTTAGTATTGTGTATATAAAAACGGATTCTAATGACTTCTCAGGAGTTGAGAAAGTTAGAGGCATGGCTTTCGAAGTCCTACACTCATGTGCATATCGCTTCAATATAAACCAGAGTTAGTCAAAAAACTTTTTCCTCTAAGCACTGCCAATTCAGTGAAACCAAAGGTTTTCTTGGGGAATGTGTAGTTTTCTGCCTTATTTTTTAGTGGCAGTTGTTCAAGTCTCATTAGAACCAAGTTGAAAAAGATTCTTTGACCTCAGCATTCTTATTACATTACAATAAAATATTAATGTTGAAATGAAACGTTTTGGGAAGATTAAGCAAAATATTCTGGAGTGCTTTATTTTGCAAATAAATCCTTGTTTTTGTCTTTTCCTGAAATGGAATTAAATAAGGTATTGAAATCTCCATTTTCCTGCTAATAGAAACCCTGTTTTTCAGCCAGCTCTCCTACTTAAGTAGACAGCCATGATCTTTGGGGGAACTGAATTTTCCAGATCAAGACCAATAGTTTGGTCCATGAAACCATTGGAATGATGTGTCCAATGAAATAATTCTGTTTACATCTCCACCATTTGAGAGATAACTGTAAAAAATACCTTAAAGCTGCACCTTAGAAGGACAAACCTTTGCCATTTCAGAGGCTTCTTCAGAGCAGTATATATACGGTGTGTGTGAAATGTGGGAAGCGATGGAATGTGCATCAGATTCCCCAGTTACATTTGGTGGAAGTAATCCAGACTTTCCTCTCACTTTGGTACCTTGTGCTATAACTTTTACTTGATTTTCATTTTTTTATTCTAGTGCCAACAATATGCCTAAGCAAGTAGAAGTGCGGATGCATGAAAGTCACTTAAGTCCAGTGGAGCACAGATCCAGGAACATATGTGTGCAGTTCTGCCAGTCGCTCCACAGGAATCTGCTCCTGACTCTGACTGTGTTCGGTAAGCTGCATCTGCTGTTCTCGATGTTCTCTGTGCATCTGTATTTGCTCAGGTCGATCCTGTCTGTGGTCATCAGCTGTTCCAGCTGAACAGCCAGAGAGTAAACGAGACGCCCATAGGCATTGTTGCTTTAGGTCAGGTGTGCAGGGGATTACTGACACAACAGGGAGCTAATCCACACCAGGCAGATAACATTCTATATCTGGTTTTGAATGGAGTGTAATCTCAGTCCCGAGGCCTGTCAGATCAATGCCATTCAGTAGATCTAAACGCACTACTCATTTTTTCTGTCAGTTATTTGAAAAAATGCAAAAACTCTTAACAGTTTCCTTGCCTTCATCTTTTATCTCCCAGTTCATTCTCCGCTGCTTTTAAGGTTTGTCCCCCTTTCTGTAGCTGTAAGCCAGTGCTCCGTGATCTCATCCTGAATATTGCCTCTGGCTTTAGCAGCTTCCAAATATGGAACAGTTTGACATTTTATTGTGGCTCACTGGCTTTTTGCCTGTTTCTTTTTTGCTGAAAGCCTAACAGACAAATGCAGCAAATTCACAGACATACTCTATTTTGTTATTGTTTGAAAGACCAGCTGCAGCTGGTCTTCAGCTGCACATTTCACATCCATATTTTTCAGCCTTCAAAACCCATACTTCTGTAGTGTTTAGACAGTATTTGCTTTCAATCATCTTAGAAGTTTCTTGATGCGGTTCCAGAAGAAATTTTAAATACACATAAATTTTCCATTGTATCAAGCTGGTCCTTCGGAGAGTCATAGTTGCTGCAAATCAGACTTTGCTGTCAAGTTTTACTACACTGGAGACTTGGGCTTGGGATCAGGAAAACAAAGGCATCCTGGATGTAAACACAGAATATCCATTCACAAAGACCATGTTATGAAAGTAAACATGACCTTTTTATTCATTAGACTATGCTTTAACAGCTTCAATCTGGAGAGAGGAATTTAGGTGTTATCAATGTACAAATCTAAGTGATGACGGGATTGTTTGTGATTTGTGAATGCTAGCACAGAGAAGAGAAGGATGCAGAACATCAACGGGAGGGAGGAATAAACAAGTATGAAGAATCAAGGTTTCTTCAGTGACATGTGCAGTGTTCCAGATCAGACACTCCCTTCCAAAACCCCCCAAATGAAACTTGAATCTGTTTTCTTCACAAGACTATTCTAGCTTTCCTGCAGGGTTTGTCTTGTGCTGTAAAATAGCTCCTCTTGCTGACCTTGCTTTCAAGTGGTACCATTCTTATGTTGAGAGCTAGATGTCATACAGTGAAGAGCTAGGTCTGAAACCTGGCTCTTCTGTCAGTTCTGTATGGCCTTATATATACCACTTCACACCTCAGTGCCTCGATTTTGCCAGCTGTAGAATGATTATATGAACATCATGTTATGATTATATGACACCAAGCTGTGTGGTGCAGTCGACACACTGGAGGGAAGGGATGTGTCATCCAGAGGGACCTGGGCAGGTGGAGAGGTGGGACCGTGCAAACCTCATGGAGTTCAACAAGGCCAAGTGCAAGGTCCTGCACATGGGTCAGGGCAATTCTGAGCACAAACACAGGCTGGGCCATGAGTGGATTGAGAGCAGCCCCAAGGAGAAGGACTTGGGGGTATTGGTGGGTGGAAAACTGACCGTGAGCCAGCAGTGTGCGCTCACAGCCCAGAAAGCCACCCGTGTGTTGGGCTGCACCCAGAGCAGTGTGGGCAGCAGGGCGAGGGGGGTATTCTGCCCCTCTGCTCCGCTCTGTGAGACCCCCCTGCAGTGCTGGGTCCAGCTCTGGGGGCACCAACAGCAGAAGGACACGGACCTGCTCGAGTGGGGCCAGAGGAGGGAATGACGATGCTCAGGGGTCTGGAGCACCCCGCTGTGAGGACAGGCTGAGAGAGTTGGGGGGTTCAGCTGGAGAAGAGAAGGCTTCGGGGAGACCTTAGAGCGGCCTCCCAGGGCTGAAAGGGGCTACAGGAAAGGGGAGAGGGACTCTTGATCAGAGGATGTGGGGATAAGATGAGGCATCATAATTTTAAACTGAAAGACATAGATTTAGATGAGATCTAAGGCAGAAATTCTTCCCTGTGAGGGGGGTGAGGCCCTGGCACAGGCTGCCCAGAGCAGCTGTGGCTGCCCCCTCCCTGGAAGGGTTCAAGGCCAGGTTGGACGGGGCTTTGAGTAACCTGGGCTAGTGGAAGGTGGCCCTGCCTGGAGCAGGGGAGTGGGACTGGATGATGTTTAGGGTCCCTTCCAACCCAAACCATTCTGTGATTCTATTAATTATATTTGACTATCCCTCATTGTACTGCAAGGCCTACACAGTATTAGTAAACCTCAATAACATTATGGTTTGCAGCGAATATGTATTTGAAGAAGCAAAATAGTACATTAGGTGTAAACTCAGCTGGCAGAAGATTCTAGATCAGGACCAGTTCTCTTTAATCATGAGATACATGTTAAGCATGTTACATCCTCATATTAATCAGAAGGCTGATTCCAAAATCTGTTTCTATCAAAAATTGGCTGCCTTGTTTAGCAAAAATTAGCTGCGTTTTTCTTCTATGCTGTTCTGGGTAATCAATGTGTATTCAGATATATATATGTTACCTACCTGCTCTCCTTTATTCTTCCAGGTGTTATCCTGGGTGCACTGTGTGGGGGTCTTCTTCGTCTAGCAACACCTATTGACCCTGACATCATCATGTTAATAGCCTTCCCAGGAGATATACTTATGAGGATGCTAAAAATGCTGATCCTCCCTTTAATTATCTCCAGTTTAATCACAGGTAAGTTCTATTAGCCAGAAATACTTGAAGATGCTTGCTACAGATATCACCTGGTTTGCTTTTTGTGATGTAGGAAGAATAGTGTGATCCTTTCAGGGATTTTGCAGTTGCAGTGTGTATTTTAGAGTTAATGTCTGATTAACTTAATTGGCTTTAATTTGTAGGTGCTCCAGTGGATTTATTTTCAAACACATGCACACATACTACCTTCTTGAATATCAAAAATTTCTTAATACGCTATTTCACCTAATTCCTGGGTTGGACCTTGCAAATAAGGTGGCATGACACTAGCGAGCCTAGCCTAGCCTGTGGTGTCACCCACGCGTCATGACCAGTTTACAGCAGTCATGGGCAAAAGAGTGGTATGATATCTTCACTATTTTTCAATACCTCTTCTGTGATTAGATGGACTCTCAAATGGTTCTCTTTAAATTAGTAGCAGCAGACACTGTTCACATAAGAACTGGAGAGAGAAGCTTCAGTAATCTATCTAGTGGTGAAAATTTCACAAGGACAAAAGTAGACACTTGTAGGCAGTCATTAAACTTTGCAAATTATAAAGGATTTTATTTGATTATTATTGAATTGGGTATTGAGTCTCAATGTATTTGTTTGTTTCTTAAAATAAAACACCTGCAGGACTGTCTGGTTTAGATGCTAAAGCAAGTGGCCGATTGGGTACAAGAGCCATGGTCTACTACATGTCCACCACTATTATTGCTGCTGTGCTGGGCGTGATTTTGGTTTTAGCCATCCACCCAGGGAATCCAAAACTCAGGAAACAGCTTGGTCAAGGGAAGAAGAATGATGAAGTATCTAGTCTGGATGCTTTCTTGGATCTGATCCGAAACCTGTTCCCTGAAAATCTAGTCCAAGCATGCTTTCAGCAGGTAAATCTTTCTACTCCTTTGTAATATTTTTTACATATTTTACTTACCAGGGTTATCTGTAGAGTTAATGTCATTTTTGAGGCAAGTGACAGAAATGATGATGCACAGGTCTTAAGTCTTGAGCAGGTAAATGAAAGAACATTACAGATGCTTTGGTTTATGTTGTAGTTATTTAAATTAATAGATTTTTTAAAAGGAGATGATTTTCAGTAAACTTGTATTTTTTTCCTCACTTTTTGTACAATATATATAGTCATGAATGCTTGCTTGGGGCTGAACAGCTGATGAATTATGGGATCTATCACCCAGATTGAATCTGATCTTGGTTGTTAGTTACAGAGCTGATGGTTCTGCAATGCCCTGTTTGTAATATATGGATAGTCTTCATTCCGGCTGGTTGCCAGTGGAAATGTACCACAAAACCCACCCTCTCAAAATTTCTACTGCTGTATTAAGTGTTCAGACTAGGTGGAGATGGTACCATCAAGCAGCTGACCCACCTACAGGTGGTTCCATCAGGCCAGGTTTAGAGCATGCTGGGAATGAAGGATGCTTGCATCATGTGTCACTTGCTCTGTAGGTAGATAATTTTGTCTAAAAGCTTTTCACCAATGCTTAGTCAAGCCAGCTTCTCTTCGAGGGGTAAAAAAATGAAAAATTCATGTTTCCTAATGTCTGCTTAAGCTCATTATTTGTATGTAAACTACTTTTTCCTACAACTAAATTGTTTGACAGTCACGCAGAAATTGTTTTTTTGGATGGAACAAGGTTTGTTGCCAAAGTGTTCCCATGTGAAATGGCATGATAGCTGGAGATGTGTTTATGGCTAAAGAATTAAGTGAAGAGGGGGAGGGGAGAAGCAGCCATGGCGGGTGGAAGAACGGAGGGCAACCTAAGCTGTCAAAAGGGCTTGAATGACTTAACTTCTTCCATAGACTTCCACATAAAAACACATAGTCCTTGGGGATTTAAAGAGAGAACATTCTCAGTATTTCCAAGTCATCATGGGAATGTCAGTCATGTGGTCAAACTGGGGGTGGCTTAACATCATGTGTAATGTGAAATGTTTTTTGCAAATTTGAGTGAAGAGAGAGCAGGGTGCTTATGGATTTTTCTTCCTTTCCCTCATTTGAACTGTGGAAAAGAGGAGAATCAAATTTCTGGTCAGTTGAAAGTGGTCAAATATCTCAACAAAAGGACAAAAACTTGGGAGCAAGAGGAATTAAGCTACCCGTGTCAGTTTTCTTGAGGCCTTAATATTGCTTTTTCAGTGTGAGTAATATCAGTGCTTAGATCACCAATTCCATTGATTGTTTTTTAAAATTAGTCAGAAAAGCTACTGAGCCTTTTGGCTTTCCAGTGTTTAATTTTATCAGATTCCAAACTAAGTGCCAGTGAAAGCCTCTGCCATAAAGTCACCTTTCATTTGCAAAGTCATGCTCCCTTCGAAATGGAACATGTGCCTTCTATTAGCCCTTAGCTTCTCAGTAAGGAGTTAGGCTTTACTTGTCTTTTTCTTTATTTAGGAAGAAAACTATTTGTTTTTAATGGTGTTAGCATGTATTTTCTCTTCCTACATTTATCCATGACCATTCAGTGTTTCCAGGTTGCCTTAGAAGGAAGCAATTTTTTGCAGAAGTCCTGCAAAGAGTGATTTTGCAGGGTGCACAGCAGGGTGTGTAGCTGTGGTCTGTGGGGGAGTATTCCATGCCTTCCCTTGCAACCAGGCAGAAAGTAATGAAGGGATTCGCTTGTGATTTTTAGACAGTTCATTTGCAAACTGAATTCTGAACCATCATGGGATTTCAGTGTCTCTTGAATTTTTGTATAGTCCACAAGGAAGTCTTAATTTATAGTGAAAACTGCTATTCCAGAAGAGACTTAAGATCCTTTGTGCCATGAAAGAGAATAGGACTATCATCTATAAATATGACAGTGATATTTAAATGGTTTTCTGGCCTCAGGCGTTGTTGGCAGAATCTGAACTTGATGTTAGGCTCAGCATTTTTAGTGGCTGTAGCCTTGTGCAAAGAAGGGCTGAGGACCTTTGACTTAAGTGACTAGTGGACTTTGTGAGCGTGTGAGTCTAACGTTTTAAGTTTAAATTCTTTGACTCTGTTCTTACATTCTGGATACCTCACATCAAAACTATTCTGTTGACAACATCCCTCAGATGAATTTTAACTCAAAAAAAAAAAGTAAACATGCAGGAATGTTGTGTTGTTTCATGACAACTGAAGAGTTTCTCATACAAATCTACGTAGGTTTTCTGTCTACATCTCCCTCTCGGGATCTGGACAGCAGGTACTATAATGTCCATCTCAACAGGAAAGAGGTGCAAATGTTCTTTGAAAGCCTAATGCACTGTTCCTGATGTCTTGCTCAAACATGTTTTTAGGAGCAAGGAAAGTAAGGAGCAGGTGGGAAACCATGGCAAACTGGTCATGCTTCCTAATCATTTTTTCTGTCCCAGAGCCATGAAGAGGCAGGAAAGGCTCAAAGTGTGAAGTGGGAGGAGAACATCCCTTCTAAAAGCTGCAAGTCACAGATCTCTTTTTCCACTCCTTCCTCCCTTTTTTTCTAGCTGTAAACTCAAGCACATTTCACCCCCTACCATTCCTTCCCAGCTTTCTCTTGACCCTGCCAGGAGTGGTCCAGATCCATTGACGTCTTCTTTTTTGAGGTGGTCAGATTTGATTTAGTAGGTATCTGACAGCTTTCATAATTTTTCTGTTATCTGTCACTCACCATATTGTAATTAGAGAGCTCAGGGGACTGTGTGTATTCCATTTTGAGCTCTCATGGTCAGCAAGTGAAGTGTTGGAAATGTTCTAAGTTTTTGATTCAAGTTAACCATCAAACTGTAATAAATTGAGCTGGGCAGATTATCTTCAATAACAAACCTTACTGCAAAGTTGCTCCTGTGATGGATTTTAGAGGTGCCTGCCTTTTGGTCCTCAATGGTATCAGCATGTAGCATACAGTCTGTGAAGCACCATTTGTGAACCATCTGGACAAAGGGGCTAAATAGCTGTAAAATGTTACATTGCAGTGTAAGGAACAAGTATTTGCTATACTTTTCACACTAGAGTCATGAGGAAAAGTCCCAGGACTTTGTGACACTTGGAACTATTAAAAAAAACCCAACAACTTATTTTTGGAAGAGGGGGTAAGAGGTTGTGGAATGCATGTCTAATCCTTTAAAAATATAGTTCCTTGGAATTTAAAGTGAAGATTCTTTTTATTATTATTTCCTGATCTCCCATATGGATTACATTTAGTCTGTTTCCATTCTCATCCTCCCTTTTTAATGCCTTCAGATCCAAACTGTCACCAAGAAGGTGCTGGTGCCACCACCCATTGAAGAACCACCTAATGTCACCGACTCTGCTTTTGCTATGATGAATGAGACAGCACCACCAGAAGCCCAGATGATCATTAAGAAGGGACTTGAATTTAAGGATGGCATGAATGTCCTGGGTAGGAAAACTTTTTGCCATTGTAAAATATGTACATCATATGTATGACACAGCTTTTGGCTGTGCCTGGGTAGTCAGTGTTGTCTGATCTGCTCTTCAGTGCAGGTTTAGTCTCCCCAAATAATCATCAAATGTTATAACCTACTGACTGCCATTTGGTCTCTGAGATGAAAATCTGATGGTCTTACTAGAAATATGACTGTATCACAGAAACAAACAAGTGAATTATTCTGGATTGGCAGCTTTGCAGGTATTGATTGGAGTACAGTGGGGGAGCATGGAGGAGGTACCCAAAATATCCTTTCATCCTAGAAGCAGCTTACCTAGATTAATACTAATGCATATTGGCAAAACAGTATGGGGAAGAGCTTCAAGAGCCAGTGCTTTACCCACCTCCTGATGAATCTGAGCTCAGTTGTTTCCCAAAGGTGTCTCAGGCATGCTGAACTAGGATTTGGCTTGAGGCAGAGTCTGAAGTGAGAGGTGAGGTATGAACCGCACCACCCAAGAAAAATCCCAGAGAGGCTTGACACATCTCTGAGTCACAGCTCCCTCCTTCTTTCATCTTGGCTGCTGACCTTTACCAGCTGCAAATTAGGAACAACTGTCGTTATGCCATCCTGTCTGGACAAGCCAGCAAGTGGGGGTGGTACAAAGGCTTTGACGATCTCCCACCCCTTCCTGAAGCACCTGTTTAGACTGGAGCGGGGGTGTGGGGGAGCAAAGAGCTGCCAGAACACTTCTATTTTCTCCTCTGTGCCTAGACTCACCATTTTGTCAGCCCAGAGAGGAGTGCTCCTCCTTCACCTTCTTAGTTTCTGGTTGTGGGTGAAGTCAGTCACAAATTAGCTCTCAATTTGTAGCCTCACTGGCACGCCTACTTTTGAAGATACCCATGCTCACTGTCAGCATGTCCACAGGGCTGAGGCTGGCACCGGTGTTTATAGGCATCATCCTCAAAATGGGACAGTATGTGGCAGTACCTAAACTACTGCTTTATCTCGCCACTAAGCCATCACTTTTTAGGGGGAAATGGCCCCTTTACGGGTTGCGTACAGCTGCTGTGGCTGCTGTGCCTGCAGAGCTTCTCCAGATGCTGGTGAGTTGGTTGGCAGGGGCTGCTTTGCTTAGATGTGGGGGAGATAACATCAGCAAACTGATCAGAGATGATCTGTTTCTTTGCAAAGCAGCCTGCTCTACAAGAGCCAGGAGCCACTGCATTCTACCTGCCTCCATGCCTCCCCCTTCCATTCAATGTCTGTGGGCAGAGGAGCCACTTTCTTTCAAAGCTGCAAATTGGCATTTTGCACCCTGCGTGAGGCAGCAGCTCATTGCTCATGCTGTTACCCTCAACTGCCTTTTTCTCTCCCGGAGCTCTGCTTATGCATGAAAATGAAGCAGTATTTCTAATGTGAGAGATGCATTACATTCAGTGCTGGACTTGTTTTGTGGAAGCTCTGTCATGGATAAAAAGGGAGCTAGAAGGTTGAATACAATGCCTGCAGAAAGGAGTTACACAGTTTAGATGGGGGATTTGCTGTAATATTTTGACCATTGACTCTCAAATGTTGCTGAGTTTTTTAGTGTGGTGTGGCTTGGTTTTGAATGAATTAAAAATGCTGGGGAATTGCCATCCAGCTTGCATAAACTGTACAAGCCAGGCAAATTCCCGCAGATATGAACGAACTTGACTCTTATGACTAATGTAGCAGCTCGTTTGGAATTAACAAACAAAACCACCTACTAGCATTTTCTGATGCAGAGCCTGAGTTCCAGGAAGTTACTTGGTCTTTGACTGAAAAGCTTTTCATAATTTCTCTAAGCTCTGCAGCACACAGACATACACTTCACTTCCCTATTCAAGTGACTCAACAAAGATAGCTTGGTGCTAAAGAATGGCTTTATATCCAGGAGACTGGATTTAAAAAAAAAAACAAACCAAAACCCAGAGAAAAGTCTGATTGCTAAACCCAGTGTGAGGATATGAGGCAGCCTGTCTTTTCCCAGGTTACTGGTAGCTGAAATTCCCTTCTCTTGAATGCTTTTGTGCCCTGGTGGGTTTTTCCTTGAGAATTTCCCAGATGAGTTAACATATTTGTTAAATAGTGAACTCATATCATGACTGAAAGTTCAGCCTCAAAGGGTGGCTAGAGATTTAAACCATCTATCAGTATCAATTATAATCCCACTCTGGGTGCTGAAAATTGCTGGATGGTAAAGGTGAGCATTTGAGACACAGCTCCAAAGTAATACATGGCAGAGGCACTTGGTTTTTCACCCTGATAGTCCAGTACTCCAGATTTTTACACCTTAGCATTTAAATTTAGGAGCCAAATGTTACTCATATTGAATTCTATGATTATGTATCCACTGACAGCTGGTTTTAGTGAGGTTAATCTGTTTAATGGGGGTTCCGTGGTTTAGTTTAAAGTGCAATACCCACCTTGTCCTCCCACCTCCACCTTCTTCAACTGGAATACTCCTGGCCTGCAAAAGTGATGTTCTGGGGCTGGTTTTGCCTTTCCCTGTACTCTAGGACTGGCTAGTCTGCAGGTTGAATCTGTCAGAGGACTTTTGTAAAGATCGAGAAGAATGCTTTTGGTCTCTAGTGACTGTTTTAGCAACAGAGACGTGATATGGTGCTGTGTTGCCTCTCCCATTTGCCAGGGGCTGTGAGGTTTCTAACAGTTGCATGACACTGAGAAGATTATGGCATAGATATTTTTTTGATGATCAGATCAATTCAGGAAAAAACAAAACAACATAGTTGGGCTGTGAAACTGAAATTTATTATAATATTGAAGAATAAAAGATGTTATGGATATGATCATGAAAATTGAGAGTGAGTCCATGTTAAAAAGTCCCAAGAGGTGTGTAATATACTATGGTTCTGAAGACTGGATTAGCAGGTAGTATCAAGACAGTGACTAGATGCAAAACCTTCCTCAAAAACATGGGTTTATTTGCTTTTTTTTTTTTTTGTCTTGCAATTTTTTCCCAATAGGTCTGATAGGATTCTTTATTGCTTTTGGCATTGCTATGGGGAAAATGGGAGAACAGGCCAAGATGATGGTGGATTTCTTCAACATCCTGAATGAGATTGTAATGAAGTTAGTAACTATGATCATGTGGTAAGTTTGAAGTTCTAATTTCTAAAACAAAACAAGATTTAAAAAACCCTCATAATACCCTCATATAGCATATAGTGACCGCAGTTTGTTAGTAAACAATGTTGTTAAGTAGTTCATTTTTTTAAGCCTTGAGAGGTATGTTGGAACCACAACAGCATTATTTTTATTTTCTATTCGGTGAGGATTATTCAGGCCCCAATTTGAAATATTTCTGAAGGTATTCTGTTCTTTGTTTATTGAAATCCAAGACATGCAGGTACCAGCAAAGGCCTTCAAATGCCACATTGATTATGAATTTCATTATGTAGAAGGACACCTAAGCAAGCAAGAACACCCCACATAAGAACATCCAAACATCCAAATCTTCCTGGGACATCGCTCCTGGGATACCCTGGGATATTCCCAGGGTAGTAGCTAGGAGGTATAATTACAAAGAAGTCTGGAAAAACACTTTGTTCACTGTCTTCTGTAGTAAAAATATTTGACCACCAAATAAAATTCCAGTGGTTTTCAGTGATGTATAATCCCTCCACCCATAGTTTCTGCAGCAAGTGTCTTACAACCTCTCCACAGTGGGGTCACTGCAAGGTATCCATCCTGGGTTTGAAGTATTCCCATTTGTAACAATAGGACCTGTCTTGCCTTCAAGGGAGTGACTTTACCCATTTAAGGCTGAGCCCTAGTTTATATTTCTGGAAGGGCATTCTCTCTCTTTTTTGGAGATGTTTCTTCTGAGGGCTTCCCCAAAGCTATTTGTATGCAGTGCCAGGTGTGGCCATATCACACAAAACCAGTTTATCAGAACATAAAAACGCATTGCTACAACTGGCATTGTACTGCTGTGCTTCATGTCTCCTGAGTCTTTAAAAGCAGAAATAGCCACTCCAATACAGCACATGTATCGTGGCTCATTGCTCCCTGTGATTCCCTGGTGTCCCTGGAAGTTGTTTCCTGGGTTTCAAGGCTATAGTATGCCTCTTCTGAGGCTCTAGATGGACACGGCATATAGAAAAAGGAGCCGGGTGCCTGAAGTGCAAGTCTGCACCATCATCAGTGTTTCAAAGGGAGACTGTTATGCAAGAGTGATGCAGATAGCAACAGCGATGTGGAAAGGTGTAGAACAACAGAAAGAAGCAATGACTTTGTGTTCCTGCTATGCTTCAGCTTTTCTGTAGATGATCTTGCTGCATAAAAACACAGTTGTTGTTCACAAAACCCTACTACTTCCAATAGTTACTGTAACCTGCTGCTCTCGACTCTGTAGAGAGATGGTGATCATATTCTCATAACACTCCAAAAGCTAGAATTTACTCTTACTTCACTTAGCACCAGTTGTACACCCAAGACATAATACCTTGCCTACAGTATAAATTTTCTGTTGTAGTCAAGTGTTGCAATGGCAAGAAATCATTCAAGTTTCAACAAATTCACTGTAAATGTTTATTTTTTACTGGTGTACTTTTTATTTCTCTTTTCATGACAAATGAGATTGATATTGGGAATTTCACTTATTCATTTCTGTCTAGAATTTTTAAAGAATTGTTGTGGCCACAAGCAGGTTTTTTAATGTGTTCATAAAGACAAATACCCTTCTTTATGCAGAGTTACATTTTGTCTGGTTTATGATTTCTCTGCACAGAGAGCTGTAACTCCCATGGCAACCCCAGAGTCTCAGGAACACGGCATTGCTACACAGACAGCAAACAAATCAGACATCTGGCTCTGACGCCATGTAATTCTTCATAAGAAATACACTTCTTCAAGTCCATTGAAACATGGCTTCTTACGATATACAGCTGGCCTTGCATTTCAAGTGACTGAGGGCTTTCCAGGTTTTGGGCACATTAATTGAGAGACCACAAGATGTTTCTTACTGAAAACATGAAGCACTTTTTTATTCCGAAAATCAGTTTCCTTTGTATTGTCTTTAATTAGGCATCCAAATCACTAATGACTTTTGAAAATATACATTACCATTTATTTTCAGAGAGGCATTTTTTTTACTGTTTCTCCACATTACACACATTACTTTCTCCCAGCTTAAGTTTTATAAAACAGATAGAGAAAGTGAATGTCACTTAACATTATATAATAAAGTAACTTTTACCAATGCAGCTATAAATGTTGTCTTCTATCCATGCACTTCCAGTCATGGATATATTTTTCACTATAGCTGATTATTACATTTTAAAAAATAATATCCATTCATTTCCATTTTATTTTTTTAATTAATGAACTGTGCTACCATTATCACCCTATTTAAAATTTCCATTTATGCCATCAAGGAATCACATGACTGAGGTGACAAAAACCCTACCCTAAGTAAGAAAGCACGTAATTATTCATTAAATCCATAAAAGCATTTCTTCGAATTATTGAAAGAGCATAATGGAAACATTTGCAGCCTTCAAGACAAAAGCAATTAATTTCAACAATTAGTTTAACTGAAGCAAATAATGCAACTCCTTGAAACCAGAGAAGCGACGGACTGTAAAATTTATGTATTAAGAACAAATACTAGACTATTCTTCATAATCATCCTAGCCTGTAGTATTCTTGTACAATGTTTTCCCAGGATCAAAGAGTATTCCGGAAACGTATATTCTGTTCGATGACATGGAATAAAATGAAGTAGATGGGAAATTTGCTGGAGATGGCCATTATTTTTTTAAAAGATGTGAAAGCTACCCATTGAATTCCCATCAATTCCCGATCTTCATCTCAGTGTTGAGCCTGAGAGCCCCCTACTCTTTCTCCAGTCTGTACTCTGTTGAGCACAATTTTTATGACTATGCTGCAAAAACTAGTTCTGTCTATGCTTGTTCTCTTTCTCCAGGTATTCCCCTTTGGGCATTGCTTGCCTCATCTGTGGAAAAATCATTGCAATCAAGGACTTAGAAGTAGTTGCTAGACAACTTGGCATGTACATGGTCACTGTGATTGTGGGTCTTGTCATCCATGGAGGGATCTTCCTGCCTCTGCTCTACTTTGTGATAACAAGGAAAAGCCCATTTTCATTCCTTGCTGGGATTTTCCAGGCATGGATCACAGCACTAGGCACAGCTTCCAGGTACACTTGAGAAATAACAGCTTGGTTTATTTTTTAGCAGATTATTAGCTGCTGTTCAGAGATAATACATCTGCTGTTCTGACCTTTGCTGCAAAATCATTTTATGACATTGAATTAAAACTATTTTTGATCCAGCCATGTTGAAATAAATAAAAATAACCACACACCTTTGGGATTTTTTAGCAAGGTCATACAGCCAACTGCAGAGAGTTGGGAGATCCACTATTTGGTTTTGTTTCTGTCACTTGAATGATTTGTGAAAATTGTGTTACCTCTGTACTTGTTTCCTCAACTAGGAAACAGTGATAATTCTATTTATTTTGAAAGCATGTTAAGACCAGTCTCATTGTATTGGAGAAAAAAAATAAACAGTGCTAGGTTTTGAGAAAGAAATGAAAAAAACATCTTATTTTATTCTTTCATCCATTTTGGCAGAGTAAGGGGACTTCAGTGAAGAACTGAGCATTTTAGACTGATTCTTAATGCACAGAACAGACTCAGCACAGTGTGTGGGCAACTCAGCTCAGTAAGAAGTTGATGCTTGGCATTGGGGCCGCTAGTAGATCTTGTGTTGAAAATATTTTTCAGTTAATTACCATATTTTAAAGCGTTTTTCTTCAATGAATGTCTTATTTCTGAAGAAAATTTAATCTTCCATTGCAATTAAAAAGGTGAAAACAAAAAAAACCCAAGCTCAAAACTGACCATGAGAAAACTGAGCAGTCTTCATTTCAGGAATGCCTTGAAAGGACCGTAATTCATCGGTCTCTTTGGGTCAACCCAAACGACTGTGCTGAACAGCTTCTCCCCTGATGAACAAGATGCTCTGGGGGGTCCTTGCTGATGTGCATAAATATCTGATTAGACAGTGTACACAAGATGAAGCAAGACTCTTCTCAGCAGTGCTCAGTGACAGGATGAGAGGGAGTGGGCACAGACTGGAACACAAGAAATTCTATCTCAGACACAAAAAAATCTTTTTATTGTGATTTACTGTGACAGTGATTGAATGCTGACACCGGTTGCCCAGAGGGATTGCGGAGTCTCCATCCACAGAGGTACACAAAACCTGTCTGAGCATGGTCCTGGGCAGTCTGCCCTAGCTGCCCTGCCTTGAGCAAGGTGCTTGGAATAGGTCACCATCCAGAGGTGCCTTCCACACTCAACAATTCTGTGGCTCTGTGATAAACAACATAGGATTATAGGAGGTATAATCTATCCAGGATTAAACCACAGTTTCCCTAAATTCATTGAAGTGTTTGAGTTTCCACTTAGATTTCAATACAAAATTTACAGTGTCCATACACAGGATGGGGTTTTTTAGCATGAAGTAATGTTTTTCTTCTGAGTACCAAAGTGGAAAAATGAAGGAGATTCAGAATGATTCCAGCATATGGATTTACTTGGATACTATCTTTACCACCTGACTGCTCTCCAGATCTGAATTACTGGCTAAACAGAAGCGGACTAGTTCATAGCACCACAGACAAGTGACCACATGACAACAATCACCATCATATGGTCTAACCCGGTACCTCTGGAAGTTTCAAATGCTTCCTATTCAGGGACCTATTAAAGCTCTCTGGCCAGGCTGAGGAACCGTGGAAGGCATCTACATACTTGTGCTCTTCTAATAAAGGAACCTTGTCCCCATGGTCTGCCTGCCTATCCTTGCTCATGGTGGCAGAACCGAAGGGGCAAAATATTTGCATATTCTCTGCCTGCTAAGCTCGTCGGGGTTCATGGCGACAATTGTAGGGCATGGCTGGTACACATCTTGTTTAACAGTGAAGGTAAGGTGGGACTTGTATTTCTGAAGAACGACATTTTATATTCTGTTTTTCTTTTAGTAAGATACAGGAATACCTTTGCTGTAGGAGTCAAAGTGATCCTAGAATTTACTTGAAAACTGACTAGTAGTTGTTGTCTAAACTCACAGAATATTAAGCATTTGATTACCTTTGATTAAAAACACAGTAAAATAAATCATAATTACAAATATATTTGTAAAGATGCTAGGATGCAAGTGATTGGTACTGTGTAGCTGGCTTACTGATATCTGTTAAAAAAATCACCTCTGAACAAAGAATGGTCCAGTCATTTGAGCACAAAGTGGGGATCTAGAAGCTTGTATCTTCTAACTCATGTTTCCATAGGTGTGGAACAAGAGCAGTCATTTAGGAAGTGGCTCAGGCATCTGCCAATTCCGAAGGGTTTGCGTTTTCCATAGATCCCATGCGAGATAGGTCAGCCACATGTGCTTCTTCCAGATAACCTACAGCATTTATTCTGACACTACATTTTTATAGTTAGGTATCTCACTCATTCCTTAAGCTGCCTTTTTCATGGTTTAATTATCTGTAAAATGGAAAGATTACATTTTTTGTACCCAATAGCATCTCTATGGTAGTGGATGAGTGAATGAGTTGGAAAGACCCTGAAGTTGCAAGGCACTAGCACCAATATGCTGCAAGTATTTATCTGAGAAAATTTGGTGAGTCTAGTCTTTTATTCTTCTATGAGCAAATTAGTATTTTTGTAGGGGCAGTGACACCAGAATTAATATGATACAGTGGTGAAGACCTTTGAGAGATTCTCCTGACTCAGCTGAAGAAAAGCAAATAAACCACAACAGATGTGCTCCAGCTGCTTCTGTATGAAACACCAATTAAAAGGAATTTCCCCAGGTCAGCTTTCTTTTCAGAACAGCTTCTCAGGTAACGACCAGCTTAATTTAGTGGTGGACTTGACCTCAGAGATAACACAGAAAAGTAAGGAACAAAAACATGTTCCTGTGTTGGGTTTCATGCACATTGCAGCAAGTCCTTTGCCTGAAGCAGGCAGACCTGCGAGGGAAGGGAAGAAGTAGAAGGTATTTGAGTCTATAGGGAACAAGATATTTTCATTTACAGGGAACAAGAATATGTTCTGTTTTCAGCAGTATTTTTTGATGAAGGTGTTTGATTTTGAGCAAGTGAATGTCATAGCCTTAATTATTCCCACAAAGGTGAGGAGGCACTGTGGATCTGTGCAATGAGCTGTTCTCTTCCAGCCATCTTTTGGGTCTTTTCCTATCCTTCAGCTGTGTTTCATATCCTTTCCTGTCCTCCAGTGTCTGGGAACTCTGTGGGTTATATCTTTTTGCCTGGCTTTTTCATTCTTTAATGCAACACTGATTTCTCCATTCAGATCAAATTCACAATCAAAGAAATCATAGAATCATAGGATTTGTCCCTATGCTCATAGTTCTGTCCATCAGAAAACATTTGGAACTTGTCATTTTGAACAAGATGCAAGAAATAATTCATAAATGAGTCTGAAAAATTAATATCCACTGTCTCAAACTCTCATTCCTACTTCGAGTCATGTTCATGTCTTGGCTTCAGTCCCACTTCCAGCTAAATGTAGGTTTAATTTAAAAATTGGGTAAAAAAAGCAGACAGTGGAAGTAGAAAATGTAAATAATCATAGCAGAATTTCTGACTTTACTCCCTTATGTGTATAGATTATATGGTAGTTATGTTTTCTTTACTTTCTTGCTTTCTCTCCTTCAGTGCTGGAACATTACCTGTCACATTCCGGTGTCTTGAAGAAAATTTAGGCATTGATAAGCGTGTAACAAGGTTCGTTCTTCCTGTGGGAGCAACTATTAACATGGATGGAACTGCCCTCTATGAAGCTGTGGCTGCCATCTTCATTGCACAGATGAACGGAATTGAGCTGGATGGAGGCCAGATAGTTACTGTGAGGTCAGTTCAAAATACTTGTAGGCTTTGTTTCTACAGACTGTAAAATGTGAAGCTTTGGGTTGGATGTCTTCTCAGTAGCTGTGGGTTTCCCTGTGAAATCCATGGATCTCTAATAATGATATGCAAAGGGCTGGCATATACATGGGTCCTGGTTCTCTGGTGACATGAATTTTCTATCATTTGCAGCCTTAGTTCTTGCTAGTGGTGTTTTACAGAATTTTGCATTTGACAATATGATGTGAAATACAGCATTCCCTGTGCAATGCAATGCTTTTTTTTAGTATAGAGGGACACTACAAGTGATTGTAGTGGGGCATTAAGAGGGGCATTAACTTCCTAGAATGTGTCCTTTTTTATATATTGGAAGAGAAAAGGGTAGTTAAAAAAATTATCCGTGTATTTACATTTTCCTGTACTTCTTCTGTGACTTTGGTGAACAGCACACAAAATGGACTGAGAATAGGACAGCCTGAGGGTGAGATTGCCTGTAGCATGGTCTGGATACTCACAGCCTTTTTATCTCTAACCCAGCAAATACTAGCTTTAGTCTTTTCATATCAAATTGTCCATCTTGGACTAAGGTGACTGCCACATAAAATTAAGAATGGATGAGTGAATATTTTTATATCCCGTTTACTGTAATGGAGTTTTAAGACCTATTAGGTAGAGTAACTAATAAAAAACAGTGTCAAAGTTATCACTGCTGCAGCTAAAGTGGAAAACTTGATGAGGACACCAGGCCTAACATTTTGAATAGTTAAAATGGAAACCACAAGTGAAGGCTGACAAGTTTGCCTTCTTCCTGTAGTTTTCATTCACCCACCTCTCTTTTATCAAACCCTTTTAACACTAAAGAAACTCCTGCAAAGAGATGTCTAATTCTGTTTCTTGCCCAGCTATACTAGTTCCACATTTTCTATTTCTTTACTTCCTGCCCCAACCCCTGTATTAGTAAAGTCAAGGTTTGTAAAAGGTTCAGCGCTGCTTCTAATGAAGGCAGTTTCTCGACCTGCATGATGCATATTTGTTCCTAAGACTAAAACCAGTAATTTCAGAGACACCACATTTGAACTAAATTGAGACCAGAGAAATTAAAGTTAGGGATTAGCTATTGTCCAAGAGAACCTGAGTTACTCCTCTTTTACTCCTCTGAGGAACTGACCCATTAGCTCTTCCTGATCTCACCATTTCAAGGCTGGTGACTGACACTTACTAAGCAGGTGGCAACTTTGAGCTCTTTTTAAGAAAACCACTGGTTCTCCTGCATGTATGCAGTATAGCATTTTTGCTACAGCAATATGACCCAGAGATAAACTCACAAAGACTTAATTAGCCTTTGATCAGCCCTAGTGACTTCATATTGGTCATTTCCTGTCTTCTTTGGGAGAAGGTGGTCTTGGAAATGATAGTTAAGCCAGACTCTGTTTAGACTTGAGCAGTGCTAACTTCATTCTCCTACAGACTTGTAAGTGCTGCTGTGGGAAAGTTGGCAGGAGTATTTCCTCACAGAGCTTGGAAGCAGTCCCTTAGCAGTTCAGACTGGAAGTGCCCAAGGAGCTGGCACCAGGCGCAGAGCCTGACGGCAGAGCAGAGCATCCTACCTGTACACCTGCTGGACCTGTATGGGCATTTAGTAGACCAGGTAGCACTATAACCCAGACACCTGACAAACACACTGCAGCTTGGATTGTCTGGGTCACACCCAGCCGTCTGCCAGCTCTAAATCAGGCTAACATCCTCATAGACTAGTTCTGTGGCTAGCTATAGAGGAATTGCTCCCCCAGAGACCTTTTTCCCCTACTTCTGTGTTGGAAGCACTTTCAGATTTGTAGGGTACACCCACAGTAGTGTAAGCATGTTACTCATTCCCGTGTATAAAAACACAGAGATAACTTCTTCTTTTTCCTTTTTCCCTTCCCTCCCTCTCCCTCTTCCTCTCCTTCTCTTCCATGTTTTTCTCTTGGCTTGTTCTCTGACAAATTTATTTTCCATTCTTCATAGGATTGTCCAATGATGTTGGTATTTGTTATGGTTTGTATTGTATTTATACAAACATTTGGAGCACAGACATTCACTCTGCTGGTCTTAAAAAAAATGAGAGGCGAAAACAAAGACAAGTTTGGATTTATGAAACATTCAGATAAATGAAGGGTGATTCATATCTAGGCTTGGTACACCACTGGCTTGCACTGTGGGAGTTTTGGATACCAAAACTTTTAATCTTCTGTACTTGATAATAACCACTTTCTCTCAGCCATTTCCTCACAAGTCAATCTTCAAGTACCATAAATAACCAGAAATTAAATACTCTGAAAATTCAACCTGTAGCCACCAAACTTCATCAAGTCCAGATGATCAAAACTCAGGATTCAACACCCTGGATGTGTTGGTAGAGCTCAGAAAACACCAGGACAAAGATTTGGATGTCATAACCAACTTAAAAAACTTAAAACTCTCAGACAGCTCTCTTAGAGCTCTCAGAACAAACTGCATAGATCTGGCCTTCCCTGATGAATATTTTTTGAGAAAAACAAGCATGAAAACTACGGTGAGCTTACCGTGATTTATAATATAGTTGTTAGTTTTCTGGGAAGAACTCATGGAAAATAAAGTATGCAATGCAAGTGCATGTTCCTTTTCCTGCTACCCCCATTTGATTTTTGTTTTTGCAGTTTGACCGCCACCCTTGCAAGTGTGGGAGCTGCCAGTATTCCCAGCGCAGGACTCGTCACTATGCTTCTGATCCTCACGGCAGTGGGTCTCCCTACCCAGGATATCAGTTTGCTTGTTGCTGTTGACTGGCTTTTGTAAGTTGTGCTGACTCCAGTGCTTCATGCAGAAAAAGTAGTGAAGTAATACTTGTCTGTAGTGCTTTTCAGCCAATGATCTTAAAGAATTCTAAGACTCTCCTCTACAGATGAAGCAAAGGAGGAAATAAATAGGCTGCTTGATGAAGCAGGAGACACTTTCTCAGCTGGTACACATTTTCATAGAGCTAATGAAGACAGTTTTTATGAGCCAAGGATGTTCTTGTAAGACCCTTGAGCTCATGCTCATGTATTTTCTTCCTAATGATGCTTCTCCATTATAGACATAGCTCAAGAACTGTTTTCTGATCTTTGCTTTCATATTTCTGTTTCTTATAGTTTTGGTCTAAAATTAAGGACAAATGCTGAAAATGCATGTTCCATTAGGATGTTATTAGCAAATTTCAAGGTGGTTTGGGCATTTGTAGTATCAAACGTTTTATGCTCATAGCGGGGAAAGTCTATTTCTTTTTGTACATAAGAAAGTATAATACTTTTAAGGAAGCAACTGTTCTAGAGATGGATATAAACCAAAGACAAATAAGAAAGCAAACTGAAAGAGAGAAGGTCATTCCCTAGTTTGATTTTACTGACAGATCCCTCAAACTGGAAAGACTGACTTTCATTTTCAAGGACTTGAGATTGAAGTCCTTCAGTGCCATTGCAGGTCCTCTGATGAGAAACGGGTAGTTTTCCAAGGCTTTTGTTCTTCAACATTTAAACAGAGAAGCTGTAAATATAGATGGAGCATATGCTGAGCCGCATCCTTTCTCATGTTGTCATTTAGCAATGTGGATATCTCTGTCACCTGCGCCAAGCTGACAGGGACTCTGTAGTCCTCTAAGTTGTACTGGCCTCTAGAGGCTTTTATATTGTCCTGTACCTCTGCAGCACAGTATATTCTGGCAAACAGCTGTCTTTCCCCTAATATTCTTTTACGCAGTAAAGACATATATTCCTGTTGTGCCAGCCATGGTGCCCAGAAGGGGAGATGTAAGTACCATTCCATACTATTTGTGCATTTCCTCGTGCACTAGCAGCCTCAGCTGCCTGCTTGTGGTAGCTCTCACTTCCAGATACACCGCTAAAATTATGCAAGAAGGAGCAACAGAGTTGAGAATGTGAAGATTAAATAGAAAATTAATTTTCTGTCATCTTTTGGCTTATTGAGAAGAATTCAAGAACTTGGTCAGCCCTCTGACATGTATTTTGGATCTACTGCTATACTCTGTCTGTTATTACCTATCTTGTCACTAAGGGTTGTGAAGAATAGCACACAGCTCCGATTTCTGTTTCAGGAAAAAATGAAAGAAGAAATTACACCTTGGGAAGGAAAAGGGAAAAGATGACTTACATATTTTATATATAACTGAATATTATGACTCAGAATGGTGAAATGAGGCAGGGTTCAGCAGTCAGAGTACAGCTGGTGTGGGGAAAAATGTAATATTCTGTGGGTTTATTATATTTATGAGGTCATGGTTGAAAACAGGAAAGTGGCATAGGAATCTGCAGCTGGGAGGAGGAGAGCAAAAGGGAGGTGCATACTCATTTTAAATACATGTTTTTTCTGGCTCTCAAAGTAAGGCAAAAAGGTAGGTTTCTGCAGCTGGTAGGAGGATGTGCAAAAGGAGCCTGTGGTTTGTTTGGTATTTTGGGGAAATGTCATTTAAAAATATTCCTGTGGACTGAGAAACTCTGCCCACACTAGCAAACCTCAGAGCTGTAAGTTTACCAGCAGTTCTGATCCACAATAGGTGTTGCATTTCAGGCTCAGCTTCAGCAGCATTGTTCCCACTGGCTCATCCAACCCTGCTTGGGAAATAACCATGCACGTACTGTGGAGCTGTAGCGGTGACGAACCTAAGTATAGGAGGGATAGCACTTCTGAAAGAAATATTTCAAGGTATCTTTCCAGGCAAAAAGAACCTTTCAGCACAAACAGTTGGGTTTGGATCCTTCTGGCCTAACAATCAGCAGTGCAATTGCAGCATGATTCAGAATTGAAAGGTAGAGGGAGAAGAGAAAAGAGATAAAAAAGGAGATGAGAAGCTCTGTGTCATGCCACTAGTGCTGGGATGTTAAGATAGAGTTTGTTGGTGGAAGTGTTGTGCTAATTAACATATGTTCAACAGCCAATAGCTTTATTTTCCATCTTCCAGTGGTTGTGTTGTGGTAGCCATGACGATCTAATCAGATATAAAATGATGCTGCTGACATTGCCGATGTTAAGAAAAGGCATGCAAGACAACTTTTGAGCAAGCTTTTGGGCACGCAGATCAGACCTAAAGAATATATGAAATGAAAGGTCATAAAAAGATATTTTCTTTACTTACAAATATTGTCTTCTTCCATTTCTTTAGATCATCAAATAATGTTACACCAGTATTTCTGACGGAATGTAAAAGAGAAAATAATAAGATATTTAAGACCCAATTCCAGCCACCTTTCTGGAACCAGTGTGTAAATGCAACCAGCCATGTAGAAATATTTGGAATAGCTCTTTTATAGAATTTCAATTCCAGATAATGAAGGATTTTCAAATCCTTTCAAATCCACTACTTTATGAGTTTTTCAATATTTCTGATGAAAGAAGATATCAGATCGTGAATTGATTTACAATATTACCATCATCTGAAACTGTGGTCTTACCAAAACCAGTTTTGCATGATTTGGTCATGGTGTAACACTAAGCTGACTTTTGATTGTTCTTAAACTTGGCGCTCTGTCTTTGAAATTGGAGCCAAAAGGTTTCTGTATCAATTTTTCTCAAACCTCTCCAATATCTAGAGATGAGGTTGCTCAACCTTTCCCCCTCCTACGCGTACATACACAGTGTGAGCTTTTCACCAGGCAGGTTTCCCAAGATTTCACAACTCTTCTAGTTTTTCAGTTTAAAACTAAGCACAACACAGCAGTGACATTTAATAGGACAGTCATTATATGCCAACAGCTGGAATAAAACCAGCTTCTTTTGCTCTATCCAGAAGCTGGCTACTTTCCAGATGTGAGACTGACAAGCTTAGCAAATATCATAGCACAACCTCAAATACAGTGGTATTTTGCTGGGAAGAGAAATTAAAGAAAATGGACTTGGATGACTGATGCAGTATTTAAAACTTCATTCAGTAACTCAGAAAAAGATTGCTTGAGTTCTGACTCTGTTCCTGGGCACAGATCTAAATTCAGAATATTCAGACCCAGTGGACATCTGGATGTTATGAACAAGGCCTTATATAAATCTAATTAAACTGTAGAAAGCAAGAGCTCTTTCGCAGAATGGCAAAGAGATGTCAAGTTAAACATGTCAACTGGTCTTTGACTTAGCAGGTGTGCTAAGATTTTAATCTCCTTTCTAAAATCTAGTAAGGTTGATATACCAGGTTTTCAAGCTTTTAGAGAACAGGAGTAACTTTTTTTTGTGTACTAGCATGCTGTATAGGTACTATCACATTAATAACAAGGGGGTTTGATTCAGTTCTTCAAATTTCTATTCCTTTCATCTACACTGTAACATTCTAGTTCTTCTGATTTATGCCAGTTTGAGGAAATTAGGCATTAACCCTTATCAGGATTTAAAGAATCACTTCCCAATTATTCCAAAGCACATTCTTACCAGATGTTACGTTGGCTTTTGAGAGACAACTTTGATTTCCAGTCCCATAATTTTTCTCAGAAGTCGTTATGGACCATGTGGAAGTAGCTGTGTTGGGGCAAGTTATTTACTAGATTGCAGCTTTCCTATACTGATTTTGTTTGCATCATTCCATCATATCTGGAATTAATTGGTTGGGTTTTTTTAACAAAAGAGAAAGTACAATCTTCATTGTTCTTCTTAGGATGTTCTTTGGCCCAAAAGAGGCCGGTGGCACTTTGCTGTTGATTCCTGACAGCCGAGACTTTGCCCTTTCTGTTGTAAGGAACTTGTTTACTTGTTTACTTGTTACTTGTTTACTTTGGTTGAAGCAGTACAGCATGTTCTTCAGCAGTGTGCAGTTTGTAGTGCAGAATCTCTTGGCTAGTAGTACCCGCAGTACCTGGAGTATCTCCTCAAATGACCCCTTTAGAATTTGAATTGTGCCTCAATTATGTTTATGTATTCTCTCCACCTTATCTTTTTGGCATCCTATACTATACCTCTATCATCTGCATCAGTGAATCCTTTCAAAATTTAATACCACTCATACAAAAAAAAAAGCAGGTATTCTTTTTGTGGCTCTATATTGCCAGGTTCAGTATATTTCATGGTCATAACTAAAAATTACGCTTGGAAAGTCATCTTTTCCTATTCTGTCACTGACCAGGTTTAAAACACTCTTCACAGGTATGGGATGAGAATGTATAAAGCATTTAATTTGTGTGAAGCAAAACTGGAATGATGTTTTCCTCCTATCGATTATTGATTGGTTTGGTTTTTGGGGGGATTATTGGAAGTTTTTTTTTCCTTCTGGGTGTTCTTTGGATGACAGGAAAAAAAAAAAACAAAAAAATACCCCGAATTGTTTCAACTAAGATATTACACCACAAACTCCAGATATGTAAGCAGGATAATGTGAAGATGGAGAGGAGAAACCTGAAAGGGAATATAGTTCCATAGCTGGGAAAGGCAGATTTACAGATAATTAGAGCAAAGACTTTAAAAATGGCTCAAAAAACTTTGTATGGCATGTTTAATGAATGTTTATCAATTTGAGGTTTATATATTTAGTTCGGGGGTTTTTTCCTCAGAAAAATCAGGAAAAGGATATGTCACACAAATCTAGTACCAGGAATACTAGAAAGGCTGTTTTCAGATGAATCACTGTCATGCGTAATGAAGTTTTCCATGCTGGCTTTTCTGTCAATTGGAAAATGTCCACATAGTTTTACCTGCCCATTTTGTGTAAATGAGTCTTCATGGATATACCTCTGAGAATTAATCAGTGTAGTCACTTCTCTGAACTATTTGACAAAGCTAGACTTAGTTGCTGCAGTAGCTTTAAATTGCAACCCTCGGTCAGAATTTTTTTACGAGTCTTATGTTTAGTTCAGATTTGAAGAGGCAAATTAGAATATAGTTTATTTTAACACCTGTAATACCGCCAATACAGCCTGCCTGCAGTAGGAAGGATAGCAGGAGCCCTTAGTCCTGCAGTGCTCTGTAAGACCATCTCCCATTGTAGCAGAATTCTGGGCAGGTTTGGGGCAGACTTCTGAAATCAGGGAAAATCCACAGCCATGAGTTCAGTGCTGACAGATAGAGCCATACTCTAAAGACAAGACAGGAGAAAGGTGGCATGTCTGCCCAATGACATTCCATCCAGAAGGCGCCGACAGACACATTTCTTGGTAATGAAGCACGTGAGCCTCCGTTGACACCCTCCTACAACGAGGGACTGAAATGCTGTCATGGGCTCATCATTTTGTAGGCCATGACCTATATTTGGTTGGCTTATATGCCAAGCTCTGGCATACAGTATTGTGAGTGGGCATGTTGCCACACTAACAGATGATCATCTGTAAAGATGGTGCCAGGAGAGGAGCTTTGATGGCCTGAGCCTTATGGAGATACTTCAGGAATTTTTTTCCCCATAGTTTGCTCTCTGAGAATAAAGGGAGAGGCCGTTTGTTAATCTGTCCCAGAGATGAGAACACTTCATCAGATCCAAAATCCTTTCCTCTGGCTGCATTAAGTTCAGGGCTGTGATAAATTCAGATTAAACAAAGGGCAATGATGTGAGCCTGGCACACTGACATTGAAACCTCCAGCTCCAGAAGCAGGTGCTGAGGAGATCTCAGTCAAGCACAGCTCTGCAGTTTGGCCGTGTCTCTAGCACAAGTTCTTTGCCAAAATCCATGAGTACAAGCAGCTGGGACATGGGAGTTTGCACATCCTCCCTGTCTGAACAAGTCCTCTGGGAAAGCAAGTTTTTTCAGCTTTTTGAAAGCTCCCATCTTGCTGTTCCAAAGATGCCTTAAACTTCCTGAAATAAATGCAGTAACTTAACTTTATCAGGGCTGCCATGCTCTACTTTTTCTTCCTTTCATGACATTCAGCCTGTGCTTTTTGCTTCTTTTGTAGGGACCGGATGAGAACGTCAGTCAATGTAGTGGGGGATTCTTTTGGTGCTGGCATTGTCTACCACCTTTCCAAGGCAGAACTTGACACCCTTGATTCCCATCATAAAGGGCATGAAGACATTGAAATGACCAAGACTCAGTCAATCTATGACGACATGAAAAATCATAGGGAAAACAACTCAAACCAATGTGTTTTTGCAGCTCACAACTCAGTCATAGTAGATGAGTGCAAGGTACCTTTCACATTTATGGATATTGAGACATGTATATAGCACTGCATGCTTTATTTTATCTTATTTTTTAACCTGCATGTATTTTTCAAATTGTTCTGCAAATAACAATGTGACAACAAGGTTCATGAACCCCAGACATTTTGAATGAGTTTGAGCAGTTCAAGAGATACTTTTTTGCACTCTTCTTAAAAGTTGTCATTTGAGGGGGAAAAAATCATGTACATTGTTTACATCTCAAAAGGCAAGATGCAGCGTATTATGGAATATGCCAAGACACAGAGAATGTGGCATCACCTTCAATGGACATTTACTTAATTTTTTGCAACTTTTGGCAACAGAGAACTTAATTGCCAACCCAAATAAAGGATAGCTGCAGTTCAGACAGAGGTGTTGTCATTTGCTGACTGCCTTCCATGATATGCTGTTCCGAGATGGACGTGTTGAATGCACTTTAGCATCAGAATGCTCCTGCACTCCTACAGCATGCTTATGCTTTGCTTCCGCCATCATTCATGAGTCTTTCAGACACAATCATTGTAGGCTCTCTCTAATCCTTGCTGTAACTAACATGATTATTAATAGTAATAATAACGTCTTGATCAGAGCAAAGTGAGCTTGAGAAACGCCACCAGTTGAATGAGAACACAGCTGGGGAGGTTAGCGGTTAAGTTTCCTAAGCAGCCACCATTGGGATGGGGCAGTCTAAAATCAGGAGAGAGTTTTTGAAAAGGAGGAGAAAGAGGCTGAAACAAGCTGGAACTTTTCATTTCATAGACACTTTTTAAAATTTATTAATACTCTGATCTGATCTAGTGAACCTACCTTAGCCATTTTTCCAAACAGATTCTCTTGCATCTTCCAGTTGCCACAACTGATCCAGTATCTGTCTGTGAATGCCTACACTAAGTCCATTAGGAGATCACCATATATATCGGGAATATAAGTTCTATTCTATCACTTTCACCTGTCTCCAGCCTGGCTGGAAATATTCTTTAGAATATGTTGTTTTCTGATGCTTACTTCTACATAATGTTAGGCCAAACCTGAATTTCCAAGGGAAAAAGTAATACTGAATTCAGCGAAGTAAAAACTTTCATCTTATCCTAATTTTTTTCCCTGAATCTTCCAATTTTTAATAAAATGATTTTTTTAAAATGAAAACAAATATTTTGTTCTGATATGGTTCTCCCCTTCCTTTTCTGACCCAATAATTTTCCACGAGTAAAATAAAAGTAAAAAAAATTTGAAATGGAAAGACAATACATGTTTACCCAATATTAAAAATTATCATTAATTTGTATTTCTCAAAAAAGGAAAGGACACAGAAGAGATAAAAATTTGAAGGAAGAAGGAAACTCCCTGAAAAGGAAGATCTCATTTGATAAAAGATTTTTTTTTTGATTAAAAATAAACATGAATGGACATAGACACACACACACACACACACACTTTTTGGTTAACTTCTTTTGGAACTTTCGGAAAACTGTTTTTCAGTGCAATAGACCATGCTAATTTCAGTGGGTTTAAATCAAATTCAGCTACCATATATCAGTCTGAATCAGCTTCATGGAACTGAATAATGATAATTTTATCTCCTTACAGTCTCTCAGATTTGCACAGAGATGCAAGTCATGCCAGAGAGTAGTAGCCCGCTGATGCAATACTTGCTGCACTTTTTTCTCTCCTTCAGTTTGTCTTATAATTTCCCTCAGTTGAGGCATTAACGCACCTCAAAAACAGGGATAAATGATGCGGTATCTCATCCTAAGCACACCCTTTAGTTACAATTTGGGACCAGTGCTTTATGAGCCAGAAGTGTTTGTCCTTTTCCATTATTTTAGGTTTGGTCTGCTTGCAATCTCATTTTGCACTTTTAAACTCATGAAAAGAGCCAGGGTTTACTGGATTGACCACAAGACTGACTGAGCAGGTCACTTGTCCATGTGTCTGTCTGCAAGCTGCCAAAAGGATGTGATGTTACCGTCTGGTTTATAAACTGAGAATATATGCTGACATTTACAAAGCAGTTGGATCATGTTGAAGTGGTCTACAGCTCCCAAGTGTCAGAGTAGCAAAAGCAGCAGAGTGTAGGATGTGGGGCTTCAAAACAAGCAGCTGTTAAATCTGAAGAGACATCTCTTCATCCTGTCAAATGCACTGGTGGGTTGAAAAGCTTACTGCAACTCTGGTCGGAATTTGGAAAAGCTAATCTACTAGCATGTCTTTTCTATTTCCTTTCTGTAATATATTCCATGTATAACACTAATAGTTTATAATTTTGCATGGTCAATGTATATTTTTACTAAGTAGTTTACCTTTATATGGAGGTAGAGTGGTTGTTATTGCACGATATTTTTGTATTTTTTTATTATCATATTTCACATGACTCTGTGTGATTTTCATTTCTGAATAAGCTGTTCATTCCTGTATTTGCATGTTTCCCTCTTTGAATTATTTAAGAAAAAGCTTGACTTTGTTTCAAAAATCAGTGCATTTTGTCATGTTTCCATGTCCCAATGCTTCCATGCATCCAGTTTACCCAGCATGGGGACTTTCAGCTCTGTCTTTAAGTTTTCATTTGAAGCTGAGGATGTTAACTTACAAGGTAAGTTAGGAAAGAGTGAGCCATCCATTTAGAATTAAATGAAAGGTTCTCTCACAGTTATAAAGATCCAGATTGCTTTTGTAAAGTTAAATTGACACATTACCTTTTTAAAATTTTTAAAGTCATTTGGCTGGAACTATCTTTTTTAAGGCATGGGTTTATTTTTAGTGATTTCTGGGATGCAGTGTACTGGCCAGTGTTTACTGTGAGTTGGTAGATCACTGGAGGTCTTCTACCATACTTAAAACCTAAATATTTTAGCACCTATCTTTACAGGCAAGGGTTATGTTTTGTTGTACTTTGTGTGAGACAAAACATAGCATTGCTATGAATTTTTGGTCTGACTATAGTCAAAATCTTTCAGTACATTGTTAGAAATAGTGGCATGATGAACAATACTTTCAAAACATATCTTTTCCGCCATTTCTTTAAAGGTGGTGTAATTGTAGGTGAGTTTGTATAAATATGCATCTATGATTATTCTGGCCTTGCATATTTTTCATGTCCTTGCTTCAGCTATCCTGCTTTTCTAAGGAATTCAACTAAAAAAATATGACTTTTTAGATTAATAAAGTAATCGTTTTTTAAAAGAAATCCAGAGAAATCTATGGGAGATAGAAAAAATTAGAATCTGAAATACTTATTTTAAAAAACCCCAACCTACAGCAAAGGCTAAGAAAATATGGAACTTTTTTCCTATTACTAATGTTTTCTAGTCAGTATAATAAATGAACAGGAGTCTCACTATTTGGGAGTGTTGTGAATTCTGAATAAATACATTTTACATATATAGTAAGACATGGAGAATGTAATTCCTGTAAGTATCATGATCTTCCCTATAAAACTCAAAACTTTTCTTGTCAAAGTGCCTTGGTCTTTAAGTCAGTTGTTGATGATAATTGCTTGCAGGTAACACTGGCAACTAATGGCAAATCTGCAGACTTCAGTGTTGTTGAAGAAGAGCCTTGGAAACGTGAAAACTGAAGGAAGAAATTCCTAGCTCCATCTTTAATAAGCCCTGAAGCTATCTTCTGGCAAAAGATATCACAATTAAAGAAGATTTTTCTTTTTTCTATTTAACATCTACAGTTTCTGCTTACTTAATTTCTTAAGTGAAACTTAGCAAAGATCTCGTCACGTCATTGTAGTGTCTTTGCCAAGCAATGATCCATAACCATCTGTCTCCCTTGTGGTTACTGTTTGGATGATGCAGCTGGAGAATACTCCATGCAGCGCAGTGTGCTCTCACCCGCCTCCTCTTTCATTCAAGACACAGAGAATGTAAATGCTGCAAAATGGGAAGATCAAAGTGCCAGTACGGTTCACTACAGGGACTCAGGGTCACAAATACAAGAGAAACATAACACCACGTAAACCTTCAAGTGTTTTGGTGACTCTTGTGGCATACCTGATCTATTTAGCACTGTATGGCTAAAATATCTTTTGAAAATGTCCATAAAAATTTCTATTTGTTTTAATAAGATCAAGCACTGTATTTTTGTGCCTAGTTGTACTTTAAACCGAACTTAGATCCAGGGGCAAGATTAATTAATGTATAGAAGTCAATAACTGTTTGTTAAATCAGTACAACTAATACTTAGCATCAAGACAAGACCTTAGATTTGTATGTGCATGTGATATGTTTTCATCAGCTGTCCCAGGGCAGGTGCAGCCCTTTTTTTTGTGATGGGGCTGTGCTGCTTTGTGACCACAATGCATCATATAATACAAGACAGTATTGTTGCAGGAGTGGTAGTTCCTTCACTAAATCTATGCCTGATGTACAAAATACAGAATGCCACGGGCTCAGTTAATGCTATTCTTAATCAAAGTAGGTAGCACCTTACGACTCACCCTGCTCCACTGATGTTGGAGAGATTCCATATGTGGACAGGACTACTCAAGTAAGATACTACTAAGATTGATCATGGATGTTTTGATTGAGTACTTAATAATGAGCTATAAACAAATTCTGAATCCATTACTCTAAGAAATAGAGAGGTTTTAGATGTGATCATCGGTAGCATTTGGTATGAAGTGAAAGCCATCTTTCAGTTATATGTCCTATTTCAGAGACTGGCTAAATCCTGAATTCATTGCTAAGCCAAATTCCATATAAGGTTAATAGAATTTGGCCAGGGTTAGGACTGAATGAAGAATAAATCAGAATTTCAGGGTTTAGATCAGTACATTGAATATACAATCTCTCTTTCTTTTGCAGAGTAACAATTCATGTAGCTCTCTAATGTGAGAGAAATGTTTCTTAGAGCACATGGCGTCTGAATTAACAGGATGGTGTTTTGTAAATATAGTACAACTGACTCACCCTGTCAGAAGAAATTACAGTCACAATAATCACCCTGTGAAGTGTTTTTAAAGGTGCTTGTTAATACTCAGCAATTTTAAGACACTGGTGAATGCCATTACACTATTAGCAATGTTCTATAGCAAAGCTGAGCCACGTGGCCTTGGAGGCTCGACCCACAGAACAAGCTTTGTGCAATTTTGGGGGGAGCTCTCAGGGGTTCTCAGAACGAATCAGAATATCAGCATACAGTGAACTTAGAAAGTGGCAGAAAACAGAGCTGAAACATCTTGTGTCTGTGCTCAGACCTGTTGTGGGTTTGAACAGGAATAATGTGTTTAACTGTAGAGTGGTATCTGGCTCTGTAGAAGCTATTAAAATATAAATATAATCTGCTTTTGCTCATCTGCATTCATATAAATATCTCCAAACATGCATATGGACCTGAGCCAGCCAAGGCTACTTGCATGATTAATGATGTGCAAGATCAAGTCCATTGTCAGAGTACCCCTCATTTAAGCATTTGTTGTTATGGAATTTTCTTGCCGTTGTACTTTTGTCCTCACTTGCACGCCATGGCTACGGTCCTAAGCAAAATGGCCTATATAATTTAACAAATATTGAACCACTGTGAATTCTGTAGGCCTCTAACATGTATTAGAGGTGGAGACCTTTTCCAGAGGCCTCCTGAAGCATCTTAAGGAATTTTTTTTTGGTGAGAAATGGAATTACAGGATATTCAGAGAAGTGGTGCACAGGTTACCTTCTCTTTTCTTCATTCATTGGTTCATCTGGCATATCCAGAGTTAACCTATAGCTAGCTGCTGCTTCTCTGAATTTGCATTTGAAGACATTTTTACCACTGGGTTATGTGCCAGAAATTTTCCTGGGATGGTGTGTGGGTACTCTAGAATGTTCCCTAGTCTGAGTGTGCTGGCTCACATCAAGTGAAATTTGCTGTGACTTGGGTGGTAGATATATCCAAGAATAACATGCAGTGTTTACCCCGGTTTATATCCAGCATTCTCTAGCTGTTTCATGGCACAGCTCGCTCATTAATAGAATTTCCATCCTCTTCACTGTAGCAGTTTCTTAGGAGCAGCCACACTGATTGCCTGCCTTGAAAGTAGCTTTAGGAAACTGTCATACGGTTTTAGCTGTCATTCGAAACTGTTTAGCAGTTGGAAACAAATAGGAATGCCAGCAACAATGTGACTCGGCAGCTCCACAAAATTACATATTGAGAAACACTTTGAATATGCTTTCACTTACCCACTTGGGATGTATTGTCCTTTGAAGAGTGCTTCTTTAGATGGAGACTAGGTGAGGAAGGAATAAGATACTAGAGAAACCCCACCCACACAAGGGAGAATAAATTTGGGTCTTTTGATAGGACTAGAATAGCAGACTGTGATTTTAAAATAGTAATTCTGTAGATACAGTAACTCAGGGACGTTTCAAAAGATAATTACGATGGTATTTCTATATTTAAATGTGGATATAAGAAAAGGAGAAATGTTTTTGGTAAACTCCTCTGCTTTTAGCCTGACTGAATATTTAATGTAGTGTTACTTCAGCGCAGCACTGTATTTAACCATCAAAAAGCTTTCAGTTTCTCTGGGAAAATGTAACACACTCTTGGCTTGCATTTCTCGATTTGCTCATTCCACATGAGGCTGTGTTGCTACTTAACTAAATAAACAGAAAATAACCCAGGGACCGGCCACTTCAGCTAATACAGGGTTCACGTTTCAGCAGGCAGTGTTGGTTACTGACCAGTCTCTTTTTAGTTTTCACTAGGAATGTTGCTGCATTAATTTTCATCTGGCAAATTTTTTGTATTTGTTTGCAGTGCTGGGGTGGCAAAGTTAAAGCATGGTGGAAAGTGATATGTTTTCTGTGTCATTCCTAAGCAAATTAACATTTCTTTCTACATTCATCTCATTTGCTGCTCTGTTGGTTCCCCCCGCCCTTGGCTGTGCAACTGTGCCATCCTTTGCCCTTTGGATTGCTGACAGCACACTGGCACATGGAAAAGTCTAGACCAGGCGAAGGCTCAGTTAATTGCATGCTTAATTAAGTACATGCTTATGCATCTGCTTTATGCACTTACTGCTGAAGGTAGGTCAGCTTTCTCTAAATATCTGTTCGCTGGAACTAAAGCACACTGTACGTTAAAACTGCAGAAGAGGTGGAGCATTTTGCTGCTGAATTGGTTTCTTCATTGCTTCCCTTAGAACACAAAGGCTGCATCAGCACTAGAAACATGCATGGGTCTTATACACAAAGGTGCTTCAGATAGGTGGGGGATAAGCCATTTGAACCATATTATGGGATGTGGTCCTTCCATTTGAATCGGTGAGAAACTCAGTATGTCTTTGAAAAACTGTTTGCTGTAGTAAAACCTGTGCCTGCAATGCTCTGACTACATGAAAGCCCCACTGAAATCTATGGGAGTCACGGGCTTCCAGGAAAGGTCAAGTCCTTTCCTGTCTCCATTAAGCTATAAGGCATTTCACAATCCCATCCTAGGGAATAGTCTTTGTCTGCTATGTATAATGACATTGATTCTCACATCCAAAAGTTTTCTGCTAAGATGATGCTTTTTTTCCTAATTGTTTCTATGCTACAAGTCCAGCAATGGATTTAAAACTCAGCACAAAAATAAGGGTACCTATCATTAAATTTTTTTCTCTTTCTCCCTTGAGATACAGCACATCTCCATTTCTTTCTCAAAGCACATGGCATTCCAAACTTTACGCCACTATAAAATGTACAAGTAATACAGATTTCTGATTTGTTTTCCGTCACTCTCAGGGCCATTAGTTTTCCAGCAGTAGATACTCAGAAGAGCAGACTGTTCATCTGAGGAGCTGCAGCAGCAGTGTTTGAACAAATTTATTCTGGCAACTGCCTGAATTTTCTTTGCTTCCTCGCCTTCACTTGTGTTGTTTGCAGCCTTGTTGTAGCAACACAGCAACAGTCGCACAAATCCCCAAAACCATAGGCAGTATTACACCTCACCTCTGACATTCGCTTCTGTAATTATCTTTAAAAAGTCTCTGAGCTTTAGCACTAGGCTCAGAAGAATACTTTTGTGAAGATGTAAAGATATAATTGTTTCTTTCTCATTTCATTAAGTTCCATTCATCTATTTTTATTGCTGCATTTGAATTAATCTACAGAAGGATAAATAAGGGCACTTTATAAAACTGTACTGTAATATTATTCTGTTATGAGCCAGAAGACTATCCTTGGTTTTATTACTGTGACTTCTAAGGCCACAATTAAGATATTTTTCCTAATAGTTATTATGATAGGTGTGTAGTCCATTGGGACAATTCACCTCAGCTATAAATCACCATATAAGACTATGTAAAAGCTCCTATTCCCAGCAGAAAGCACTCTTGGGAAGATGAGTTATTTTATTCTCTCCTATCATACTGATGACTTTGAAGGAAAAATATGTACCCAATTTCCTTTGTCTGAGTAATGATATATAGAGAGTGTAGCTTCAAGTAATGGAAAAAAAAAAAAAAAAAAGGGTTTGCAATACTGAAGTGTCAAAGAAGGCTGTCCAACTGTAAACAAATTGTTCAGCTTTGCCATGTTATTTTGGGAAGCATTATGTTCTTGCTCACAATTTACCTGAAACAATGTATGTAGTATAAATTCCTTCCAAGCCATTGATCTTTCTCACCACATAGCCAGCAAGGCTGTGTCTCTCTGTGGCCCTCAAAGCACAGACTCTGCCATTCTGCACACCTAAGGCAGGGAGGGCTCTGATAAAGTCCCCAGCAGTGCTGTCTGGGGACAGACTGGACAGTGGGTGCCTCCTTCATTCTTTCCTCCTGGTCGTGTTTGATATACAATTGAAATCTGCTGTTATGAATGAGTCAAACTGCTGCTGATGTCCAGGCATTGCTAATCTTTTTACTTCTTGTCTGACTGGGCTCCCTGGCACAAGGCTCTGAGGAAATCATCCCTCACATGTGCCCACCATCCCAGAGACATCTTCCTCTGCTCGGGGGAAGCCTGGTGACTTCCCTCTACCATGATGATACAAATCCTAGTGGATAAGGTGTTTGTGCAATTGCAACTACAAGTCTTACAGAAAATCCAGGATCCAAACATTGAAAAAACCTAAAGCATATGACTGAGCCACTGAGTAGGTCTCTATTAGTCCAGGATGGAAATAACCAACAGGCTAATGAGGGATTTGGGGAGGCAAAAAGACTTGTGACATTTCTCACTTCACCCGACCTTTCATTCCCTTTCACTTCTAGCTACATTCTGCTGCAGAGCCAAAGCCAATCGATGCCAGAGTGTCCAATCCTTCTAGTCTGATTTTTCAAAATTCAGGAGTCCTGCAATTGTTTTTAATGATGCTCTATGGCGTACACCATTACATGAAGGGAAACTGTTGTAGGCAGCATCACACAACCTGAATTGCATGGTACCTGTATATTGCTTTGTAAAATAAATAGTATAGTTTGCAGGGATTTTTGTATCATTCTTTTCTATTTTTTTCTACAGTTTTTCAAAGACTGTGTGCAAACTGTGTTTACGAATTGATTTTGCAGTCGGTATTGTAGACTATAGCATTTCCATTTTGGTGTTTTGTATGGGCTTGTGAGTTCTTGTATACTACAGGTTGTCCTTCCTTCTTAAAGTCAATTGCATATGCTTCCATCCAGCACAACCTGATCTTTTCTTAAATATATCCCATTTCCTATGATCTGGTGTGAACTCTAGTTTGTAGAATGCATGAGAAAAAGCTGCATATGTATTTATATTGTTAAATATTATATGCTGAATGCCGATGTAGTTATTAATACAGGTTTTAGGGGTTTGTACATGTTCTCTGGAAACTACAGTGTAGACTGAACTAAATTACCTAGTATCTGTAATTTACAGACACACTAATATTTTCTTACAGTGTTTTCTATATGACCATAAAAGGTAGGGGATTAGTCCTTTAAAGGTGATATGTACCTTAGAACAAAACGAGTTTCTTATAACATTTAGGATCAATGAAATATTTTTGTGTTATGTTTAGGGATGCATTATAAACAAAGCACAAAATGCAAGGAGCAAATAGGAATTTCAAGTTGTCCTTAAATGCTGCAGTTCATTATGGAACAATGTTGTAATAATCTGAACAATCTTCTAGATTGACTGCCTTGGGCAATCGTCCCTCATTTTTGTCATTTTTCCTGGTGTTACCTTTGCCAAATCTGGCAATTCTTTCTTAGGGTCTGACCATATATAATTGACTGACTCAGAATACAGTTTATAGAAAACTGGAGATCTGGACAGGCAAAAAATATGCTATCAGGTACCCAGTCCATCTTTCTATGATACAGTGTATATGTGTTCAGCCTGGGGAAAGAGTTCGTGATTTGGGTGGGCACCTACCTTTGCCTTCTTGAAAAGGGACCAACAGAACCACCATGGGACCAATGTAATTGGGTAGCATCGCACAAAATACCTCCTGCTTTCTTATGTATTTTAAAGAGAACAACCGCTATATTTTTTGACCAGGAAAAGTGAGAGTTGCTTCTTTATTATGGTCATCTGTTCCCATTAGGCAAATACCTGTTGGCATTAAGGCCGTGGCTGTAATAATTTCTATTTAATTAACAAGGAACTGTTTTAAGAGGAATAAAAATAATATAAATATTCATAACAATTATATCACAAAAAATATATAGATATTATGGCCTACTAGCTCTTTGACTGTGATTCAAAACAAAGAAAACATTGACTAGCAAGTACTGCTGTCCCAGTGTGACTGATACTTCTCTTCCACTATTCAGAAATCTGTGGGGCCATGTTATTCTGCTGACATTTTGGAAACTAAATTTATAGTAGATATACATGTAGGAAGTGTGTTGATACACCCTTGTATTTTAATCTTCTATTTTAAATCAGATGTACCGGGTATTATCTTAATAGGAACTGCAGGTAGAGTAGTGTTGAATTACTAATAGCTGTAAAACCTTATTGATACCAGTTTTGATGTTTTGTTGAAGCATGATGTCCAGTGCCTCTCTGCACTTAGTGTAGATAATGTAGCTATCAACATGTAATTTCAGTGAAATGGTGTATACAGTATGTGTAGCAGTGCTTTAATTTAATTTAATTGGTTTCTGTGTATTGAGCCATAGTAGAAAATGAGACCGTCCTTTAAAATTTTGTTCTACTTTCTGTTTTTCATTTGTGTCTGGGTTTGTTTCCTTTTGACCTTTCAGCCCATTAGGTTCCACAGCTTAGTAACTGCTTTATTTGTCTATTATGGAGTATCCTGCTCTGATAACATTCAACATCATAAATGCAGCCAACTTATTGTAAATATGTTATTTTTAGTTTTCAGCTATCTAACCAGTGTGGTATGTGTTAGTACCTGCATGTGTGTAGTTCCCTGGCAGTGAGTGAAAGTGATTCCAGCATAGATTTGCTGCCTTGTGAATGCGGTTGTTATGACCTTAAGAATTAACGTTCACCTAGAATGGTTAGTTCCTGTTTTATTTTCTTCTTGTTTGCTTGAAATGTTGGGACTCTCTATCACCAGAAATTAGTAAGTCACTCTTTGAACTGGCACAGTGAATCAGGGGAAATCCATCTAACTGCATTCCTTCCGGATGTCCTGGCTGACTCGTTATGCACTGCGCATCATTCAGCCCTGAGTCACATCACGGCATCGCAGGATCGCTCTGAGTCATTTCCAGTTCCTCCTCGAGCACAGACGCCGGCAGAGCAAGCACAGTCCCACGACTGGGACAGGGCAAGGTTGCAGCCAGGTGCGGCTGCCACTTCTCTCCAGAGCACCCGAGAAGTCAAAGCAGGAACCTCTGCCTTGTCCCCTCAGCAGGAACAGTCTCTGAGTGAATACACTCATGAGCAAAGGTGCACTCTTTCTTGGATATCAATAGTTACTGGAAATTAAATGCAAAGCTAAATGCTTCTCTCTCAAGCTACTGTGGTTGTTGTACAGGCCTGTTGTTTAAAAAAAGTATGATCATGAAACAAATATGTCAACTATGTAGTCAGTGGCAAAAATCTTCTGAAATCAGGGCTACAGTTCAGATCTGTGAGAAAATAAGACCTTTCTGGGGCAAAACCTGAAGGTGGTTCTGAAAGAGCTTGGGACAGCAAGAAGAAACTAGTTTGTTCCTAGATGCCCCGGGCTTGCATGTCATAAATATAATCATCCCCTGTAAGCAGAAAGAGATCAAACTCAGGCCCTAAAACACAGGCAGTATCCTGCTTGGTGAGTCCCGTTACGTGGCTTCGGGATGAATTGCACACTCCAGTACCGTGCACTGCCTATTCATCATCTCTATGCCCCTCTTAAAAGCGACCAGGCATGAGGTCGAACCTTTTGAGACGTTTCATGTAAAAGAGATAAAAAAGGAAGAGAGATAAGGTTGATCTTTTCCTTGCACTCAAAAAGTTCCCCAGATTTTGAAATGACATACTGTACAGTATCTGTAGCACGGTTTGTTTAAAAACTAATGAATGCAGATGATAACATTTCTCCCAACTCTGGGCTCTGTTCTTGTATATGGTAGTTGGAATGCCTCATTGACTGAGTCTATTTTTGTAGTTCAGATCCTTTCCTCCTTACAATGATTGGTAGTCATTTGCTTTTAATGCTTTCTTACGGTGTGCACCGATTTCTGTAACTTTCATGTATAAAACAAACTAGACATTCTTTCTGTATTGGAAATAGTAGTGAATATAATATTTCACTAAGTGTTGTACCTCTTATGTACATATCATCAATAAATGTTGATTCATAATTTTCATGGCTTATGAGCTTTAATGTTAGCCTGCGCTCAATATGGGCATGTTTTGGGTAGGAGTTCAGATAAAGCAGTCTGATGTGAGGGGCTGCCTGTTCTGAAAACTGCAGGCAGGGTAGAGATGGACCTGACTTTGCCAAAGTGTTAGAAATCTCACCCTTCACTGTGTCCTCCATATATTCCCAGGTGCCGGCTGCGGCTGAGCTCATTTGCCACAAAGGCCAGGGTGCACTAAAACGTTCTTAGCAATGAAGTGTAGAGAAGTGGGAGGAAATGTTAGAAGAGTAGGAGGATACAAATGTAATGGTTGCAGTTGCTTTAGAAACCTACTTCCCTCCCCTGGCCGCTAAAAAATAAATTTCTTCCTCATAGCCTTTCTCAAGAAATAGTAAATAAAGCCTGTAGCTGAACCCCTGGATCGCTTTGTAAAGAAATCTATTTAATACATGAACTAAGAGTTGCTCATGCAGTGAACCATGGCCCAGAGGACTGGCAGCTGCTAAGTATTGAGAGAAACCTCTGGCATTTGCGCTCAGAGTAGCACACATAACAGAAATAGTGTAACTACTCCTGTGTGATCAAGACACGTGACCGAAACCCAGGTTGTGAGGTTTAACAGTCTGCACAACCCTGGGTTTACTTCTTACTAATCTAACTGAGGCCAGCCTCCGCTTGAGCAGTTTCCAAAGAAAATCCAGGCGTGTCAGGAAGCGGCTTTGGCAGGGCTCCAGCTGGCGGTCTGCCCCGAGTCAGCAACGGACTAAGTCCTGATGTGGCACTAGGAAGATCTTTGTGCAAAAGATAAATCTGAGGCCCCGGCTATCTGCTGCCATTTCTGTAACACCTTGCTGCTTCCTGTCAGAGGCAGAAGCATCCTGATCTGGCCTCATTAACAGTGTCATTAATAAATGCCTGCTGCTGACATAAAATCCCCTGATGAAGTGTGTTGCACTCAGGATTCCCCATCACTCACATATTTTATGTGCACTGTGTGCATTCAAATTCCTTCCGTAAAAGGTGGTTATTCTTTTTTTTTTTTTTACACAGCATGTCAAAAAGTTTGAAAGGAAAGGCTTAACACTGTGACCTATGTTTGTTGCTTTTTTTTTTAAAGCAACGTTACGGCGAGAACAACCTAAAAAAGCCCCAACCCCTGCAGGAGCCAATTCTGCAGTTATATAATGTCCCTTTGGAAATGAAAGGGACCCAAAGGCTGATTCTCTAAGCCCTTGCAAGCCCCTTGTGTGCCCCTCTTTTTCCATGTCCTCAGCCTTAGAGAAAAAGATTATTCCAGGAGTGTCTTTCTATCTGGAATGTGTCCCTCTACAGGAAAGCTTATGCTGTAAGGTGCTATAAAAGACGGTGCATGGTGAATCACTGCCCCATATTAAGAGATATTTCTGTACCCTCTCTTAGGCATGAAAGAAAAAACAAGAGAATGCTTCAGGGTTGCTAACCCTTAGTACTGTCCTTTGTATTAGGCAGTACATGTAAACAGGACAAGCATATGAAAGAAACAGGTGGCCCCAACTTACAGTGCTTTAGGAGGAAAACAGTGTTAAAAATGATGCTCAGCTGGGCTAGCAAGAGCCATCTGCAGCCAGCACTTCTACTGTAAGAACGTACAAACCCTGGCAGGGTTTGTCATTGTTGCAGCGCTGCCGAAGCCCCCCTGAAGCGTTCAGAGCCCTGCAGAGGCGCAGGAGGCTGCGGCGGCCGAGGCAGGAGGCCGGCTGCCATCTTGCGTGGCCAGCAGCAATGGGAGCACCCGCCCGCCGCGGCCCGCACAGGAAGGAAGGCAGGTTGCATGCAAGATCAGGGATTGCGGCCGCGGCGGTGTGAGCAAAGCAGCCGGTTTCTTCAGCGATAAGCAAACCGTGTCTGCGTAAACAGATAAATTTCAAAGCTGACTGCTGCCCACAGAAACTCTCAGGGATGGGATCCGGAGGAATGAGGCCTCACACTGCTTATGGTGCTTCTGTAGTATGAATATTTAGAAAAGCAACCTAGGGTCTGTCTTTCACAGTGTCGGGCTATTCATTCTCACTTGTGACTGAACTGAAAATATATTTGCCTTTCCTGTAGATGTTTGTAGGACTGATCTGCCTCCGTTGGCTGTTTTCTGGCTGGGGTGCCTGAAGGCGCTCCACGGATCACTCTCCCGTGGTCCACCGACTCCACTTGAGAAATGCTGCTGTGAAGACATGCATGCGAGTAAAGGTAGCTGTGAAGGGGAGAGAAGAGCAAACAGGCTAGGAAATGCACTCAAAATTCAGTCCACTGTTTCACCTAGGTTATTGGTATTGCCTAAATTGCCAGGATCAAATAAGCTTTGTTATCTTACTTTTTAGCAAGGATTTTGGAAGGCGCTACTGCATATGAATGAAGGATTGCTCTAAAAAAGGGTCCCTGAGGAAGAAATGCACCTTTAAAGCTAATCCGCAGCAGGCTGACCCTCTGAGCCATCTCTGAACCCAGTTTCTCCCATTTTTGAGTGGCATGTAACCAACGGGTAGGTTTTATATCTGTCCTCTGCACAGGGCAGGGAAGCCACCCTTCTTGAACAAAGGGTAAGTTTAGTTTCTACATCACTAGCTGAACAAACAAGCACCCTTACCTAGAGTTCATTTCAGACTTTCTCTTGAATGAAAGAAACATTAACTAGAAAATGAATTTCAGGGAAGTACCCAATAACTATAAACTTGTCTCCACAGGTGAATCTGATGACCTACTGCTGCAAAACAAAACATGCTTAATTGAGTGGATGATTGTAAAACAGTTCTACAGTAAAACAAACCCCATGAAGTTGCACACCAGGGTACAGATAGACAGGCAGCATTTAGAAATACATTGCCAGTACTTGAATAAAGCCAAAAGAGTGAATCATTTGTATATCTGAAAAGTGAACCCAACATAATTTTTCCAGAAGCTTGCTGTGAGGCTTGTGTCATTGACAATTGTAAGTCCAGAGCACTCACAGCAAAACTTTTCTCTCCCTTGTCATGCTGTTGTCAGCTGAGATCACTGTGTCTTGGATATAGGGCTCATCTATGACAGGCCCATCTTGGAAAAAAACTCATCCTACAGACTCAGGCTGAAAATGCTGAAAACTGTCTCTCTGAGCTATCTATGGTAAGGGTGCTGCTACCATTCTGAAGCAGCAGCTTTGAACCAGGTGCTTGTTATTAAAAAGAGCAGGGTGATAAAAAGTGGTGAACAATAAACTCAGACTTAACATCTGATCAGGAGGCAAAACTTACCCAGCTTATTACTGCTTGTTCTGACTAAAACAATAGCATGGAGTCTCAATTCATGCGAGGAAAATGTGGTCACTGAAAATTATCTAAACAGGGTTTTTTGCAGTATTTGATATGAAGAAAAAAAAAAAAGTCTTCTGAATATGTGGTGCCAGAAGCTAGATGTACACCAATGACTGCAAATAAAATTAGAGCTAAAGTTAAAACTCTGCTGTAACTAAACCATTTATACACTGCAACATGGCATATGGGCGTTAATGCTGACCCCACCCTAACATGATTGCCTGAGGCAAGGCTTTCAGATGCCCAGTACAAAACTTACAGCCTCTGGAGAAGAGCTGGAAAATGCCTTATCCTCACATCTTCCTCTGTCCTGGGTTGCTTCAGGAGTTTGAAAGACTTCAGGACTAACTCAGCAGAGCTGGGACCTGTTTCAGGTACAGAGCCTCCGCTGCCAATGAGCCGTATGGTGATTTCCCACCGCCAGCCTACATACCCCTCACTCCTATTGGCATTGCTTACAAGGCAGCCTCTTGCCTCACCTTCAGTGCCAGAAGAAAGCTGCTGTTGAGCTCAAGTCTGAGTTAGGTGGGTGTTTCAGAGTGAGACTTTACCCTAATAGTCTAAAAAATGCCTGAGGGTTTTCTGATAGATGCACTTAAATTTATGTCAGATCCTATTTGACTTGACAAATCCTCTTTTACTGTAAATTTACACAGGCTTTTTTTTCCAGTGGGAACTAAATAACTTGTAAGAATTCCATTTTCTACAAAGGGAAAGATATATTGTTAGGCATGGTGACTCTTAAAAAACAAACAAACAAAAAAAGGAGCAATTTTGCAAAGCTAGATCTTCTACCTGGAATATTAAAACTAGCTAAAACTATGTTTATTTCTGAAAATAGTCATATTCTCATTTAACAGTCTTTATGGACTTGGTCTGATCCAAAACTTCATTATTTATTTATTTATTTATTTTTCCTGAAAGAAACTACAAAACCAATGACTTTGACCTCAGTCTTCAATGCACAGATTTGTGTGGCAGAGACTGTGTGAAAATGGCTTTCATCTATCCACGTGTTCAACCAAAACCTTTTCGACTGCAGAGAAAGAAGTTTTAATAAAAAGTGTAAGACTCCTTGAAGCTATTGCTCAGGCAAAACCTTTCTAATGCTTGTTGGAGACATCCAGACAAAATTGAAAGAAGGCTGTGTTTAAAGTGTATGTAAAGCTTTGACTGCCTCTGATTTACTTGTACTTAACAATAATCAGCTCCCTTGAGGTCAGGAGGGCTTCTTTGGTGATGGATTCGTTTCTTCAATTTCAACTTTTCAAAAAACTGTGCAGCCACACATTTAACCTATGTGAAGATCCGTGTAAGCCTGCTACTTTAAAAACAGGAAGATGAGCAAGAGGAGAAATTTCTCAAGACCTTTCTGTTGCTAACCTTACTCCAAAAGGGTGAGACAGGGAGTGCAAAAAGTACAGTCTCTGTGCTGTACAGAAGACACTGTTACTCATCTTTGCTAAATTTGCACTTTGCCTCTCTTTTCTCATCGTTACAGCTGCTTGCCCTTGGCATGCTGTTGGTGGGTGCCTGTGCAGCATGGCACAGTAATAAAGAAAAATAAACTACCAGGGGAAAATTATTCAAAATGAGTTTGCAAATGAGATGGTGAATGTAGAGGGTGACTTGAAGGTGGGGGTTTCACAGGAAAAGGCCAATTCTTTTTTCCTTCTCAGAGCTTCGGAACATTCAAGTGCCAAAGTCCTGGGGGTGTTGAAGGGACTTTCCGAGCAGTGGCACAGAAATTTCACTCTCCCTCTACTTCCTTTCCCAGCAACTGTGTCTTCCCTCTGTCCCTAATCCCCTGGAGCTCCCACCCCTAAAACATCTCTGCACAATTCCAGCCCCCTGTGAGGAACAAAGGTTTTTGTCCACTCCCACACAGCTGGAAGTGCAGCCCAAGGAACAGTCCAGCACAGTGCTTCTCCTGCCACTGTTTTGTCCTTTTCCCCTCCACAGAAGAAAACCCCAAAGTGTTTGTATTTGACTGATCAAATCTCTTTCAGCCAGAGAAGTCAGAACCTTGAATTGTTTAATAAGGCTAAGAAATAATTAGTAGCTAATAACATAATATAGCATAAAATAAAGCCATTAACTGTTGGACTACAAAATATCCTGGTGTCTGCGTATGTTGAGGCAGAACACAGTTGCCAGAGGCTTTAATTTCTTTCCTTCCCCTACAGAAAGAGTAATTATGACCAGCCCTAAGCAGGGTGATAAACTGGCCACTGTCTCTGCCAACCATGTGCTGAAGAGACACTTGGTTAATTGTCTCCTAATAATATTCCAGGCAACATGGCTCAAACTACTTAGTACAGAGGCTGTTGTTGTTGTTGATGTTGACAAAGGAAACACACAAAACATCCCTACCACGTGAAAAACACTGTGCAGAAATATAATTTTGAAACTGATGTTGTGGAAAGTGTAACATCCATGCAGGCAGATGTGATGGCCATATATCCTTTCTCTGCTTTATTCAAACATTCCTTGTAAGATCTTCAAGAAAAATACAGGTGAGACAATCACTCTGGATTGTTTGATGAAAATATTACGTTCTCATGAAACACACGGTCCCGCTCTTAAATATGCTTACTGCTTTAGACAGTATTTCCATGAGCGAGGTGGTCTGGATTACATTTATTTAAAACTGTTCAAGACAAAGGAATAACACAAGCTGATCACGGGGTCCGTCCTAGGTCCAGCCTGGTCTCCTCAGCGTATTTAGGAGATATCCTCATATTTCCCAGGCACCAAGGGTAGGCTGTCAGCACCCTGAAGGAAGGGCTGGATCTTGCTGCGTGCCACACTCTCCCAAATGCCGTTGGTTAAGTGAGCCAGGAATAGTCATCAAGCTCTTACCGGGTTAATCTTAATTCAGACCAAGCTGTCTGCTTCAAGGGGGATGCTGAGCTAATCTCTAACTTCCAGAGCACTCAGGGAGCCTATGGGAGGCTGGCAGAGCAGGCAAGGTCACACAGCATTCAGCTGAGCCTGGTTTAGAGTTTGCAAGCAGAAAAAATGAGCCCTGGTTCACCATCTTGCTCAGTGCCTGTCTTCCACTGATAATGCCTGTCTTTTTATGCTGAATGTGGAATCAAGTTTATTTTTGGAAGTTTATTTTACAGTTTAATGTGGCTTTAGCAATACTATTTCTAGTTACAATTTAGAGATGATATTTCTTTCATTCTGATTAATCTGTTAAATAAATATGCAAATATTATATCAAGTGCTCTCTATAAAAAACACATACACACAACAAACATCCCCTCAATAATAAAACTAAGATTAATAAAAATAAGTACTATATTACACATATTAAATGACCATCTAGTTTTGAAACTATAATGAAATTTAATTACACATGAATCACATGACATAATCTAAAAAGGATCAGCATATATAAAAAAATAGCATTGCCTCTGTAAAACTTGAGCATCTCCTTATTTAAAAATATAAAAAGAAGCCAACCAGTGTTGTCCATGCATTTATAGATACTGAACATTAGATAAATTAGGAAGGAGTTTGTGGATTTCTCTGTTATACATTTGAATAGGGAGATAAATAACATGCCACAGCCTTTTTCTTTCTTTTATTTTTTTTTTTTTTAAAAAGAAGAATTTAGCCTTCAAGGCAATGAAATATCTCTTTTTGATTGAGACCTATATTCCATTGGGATTTAAAGAGAGGAGTAATTCTTACTCTGGATAGCCATAACTAGCCTTCGACAGATCATGTTGATTTGTAATGACAAATAGAAAAGCTTGCTTAAAAACATTACCGGAATTAAACAAAAATCAATGCACACAGTCAACAGACTTCCCACTACACAGTTGAGTATTAAAATACATGAGAAGGCTGAGAAGTTTGACAGTGAACCACAGGTATTGATAGTGTAAATCACCTCGACCCCATTAGCTTCAGCTTTGGTTGAACACCTTCAGACCACGAGCTGTGTGACTGTTCACAGACAAAGCATGCTGACCTATGTAAAGTCAGAAACCCCCCTATGTGTACTTTAAAACCACACCTTGTCTTGGGACTGTTTGCTCGGGCGTAAGCTTACCCTGAGGAGATCTGCCTGCAGATACCAGGGCACTGAGCAAACTTGATGAAACACATGGGAAACAGCTGGAGGGCTGTGACTGAGAAATGTAATCAACAATCTTGTGCTTTACGTCCCAGTAAGGATCAGTGCTAGCTAATGTTAGTATTTAGCCAACCAGATACTCATCCTCCAGACTGCTTCAGATGGAGAACATGAAATCACATGCTTTAGCAGAACAAAGACAGGTGCTACGGTCAGTGACCAGGAACATCCGAATAAGCTTGCTACAGGACGTTCCCCATCCCACAGCTGACACAGACCACTGGTTGCAATTCCCTTAGGCTGTTTTTACTTGCATTTTCTTGAGGCAGCCCAATTAGAAGTTATCATTCTCACTCCTTTCCAATACATTTTCTTAAAAATGGCACAGACCACTGGTAGTAAATAATTTTCTTTCTGAGAATTCATGTCAATATAATGCACAGCATCATAGCTTAATACAAATACTTTACATAACAGACACATAAGGACAAAACAAACAAAATAATGTAACAATGCAGCTGCAGCTACTTTACTATATTGCATGGCTGGGAGAGTTTCCTTTCATTGTCTTTGATCTTTTCTGTAGAATTTGAACTTCTGGTGCCAATTAGCAAGCAATATTTCTTTCAGTATTTTTTAAAAAGCAGAGGGAAAAACGTGGATGAAACAGAATTCAGAGGAAGTGAGCAGGATCCTAGAAAAGCAGCTTTTAAAATATCAGCAGACTGGTGTAACGTAATACTTACAGTGGAAACAAGTTTTAAGGGGCAGCATCTTCTAAGTAAAATGGAGCAGAAGATAGAGACCTATTCTTCAGGAATAAAACACTGTCATCTTCTCTAACGATCTCCAATTGCTTGATTTGTGCATGAGTGATCGAGCTGGGGTCATTCTGTTTTATTCATCATCCTAACTATTTAACAGGCTCACTAAAAACATGCACAAACCATGATCAATAAAGGAGGGAGGGGGAAGAGCAATGAATACCTCAAAACTCAAGGATAACTGTACAGATTGTTAGGATAATATAGAAGTTTATTATGTATATCTCATGTTTTCATCTCTTTATTCCCCCTCCCAAGAAGACTTGCTGTACACCCATAGACATTTGAAAATAGAGATAAATAAATTTTGTCCTTCTGGGTTTCCCTCATTGCAGACCAAGCCATAAATCACTATAAAACATCACTTTTTGTTTATGCTGGCAGACTCTGAATGCACCTACTGTTTTGGTTTTTTTTTTTCTGGCTGGAAGGCATTTCTGAACGATTCTGATGGTTTAGACATTGTATAGGAGGCCTTTTCGGTTTATGTTTGCTCTTGACATTTGTTCCTCACTTACTCTTGTACCATGGCAAGTTTAGTACCTTAAATGCCTGTAAGATGGAGTGACTGGATACTTCTTTAGCTCTGCACAGTGAAGACCCTCCATCTGGGGAGCAATGATGTAAATTTGGATCCCTCCTAACACCCAGGACACAGTGAGAGTCTTCTGTGTAGGAACTGAGAACTGAGAACATTATGCAAGTCTTGGGGGCTTATTTCAGAAAGTGAATGTCAATTTTGTAATTCAGAAATCATTTTAACGGGATTAGAAATGAATAAAACTTATGTTTAATTATGTTCAAAAGACATCAGTAGCACAGTGCATCTGTGAATTCCTGTCCAAGTTCCATGTGATTTTGATTTCCCCAGCTCTGGTCTACTTGATAACTTAGTACCATTACACTCCACTCTTCATGTCAAGCTCCTGATGATTTTGTGTTTCATTGACGGTCAGGAATTCGTCACATGCTCCTGTTCGGTCATTTGACTGTTCTTTATGAACCAAGTGCACCATTTCTTGTGATTTGCTGGCATCTCCATTTAATCCACTTGTCTTCCTGTCCTCCACTGCCCCTTTGCCATTGTTAATCACTAGCTTTTTCTTCTGCCCACATCTAGAAATAAATACAAAGAAAATAAGTACTATAAATGGAGACTATCAAAAATAAGAGAAAAACTGAAAGTCAATATTTAGGAAAAGGTGTTTGGAAATTAAACTTGTGTCTGCCAGTGCAGATTTATACAATGCAAATGGTAAAGTTTCTCCATATTGCATATTTTATATTTTAAAGCTTCCACCATTATATGCATAAAACTTGGCAGATCTCACTATTCGATTTGTAGCTGTCATTACTACATTTCTGAAAGCTAGAATAGATTTTCTAACATTTGGATATATCCACATTTATGAACTTTTTATATATTGCAGGGGACAGGGCCATTCTAAATCCAGACTTCTTGAGAAAGCAGAAAATGTGAATCAAGCACTCACCTCATCATACAAGATAACATTTTCCATCTTTGCATTAGGCCTAGAAGCCCGCCAACAGCAAGGAAATACAGAGAACTACTCTTGCTACTATCAACAGCATAGCTCCTTACAATATTAACGTAGGAAATAACTACTGTGCTTTGAAAGTTACACTCACTGAAGTGCTGCCAATAAACTCTGTTTTCTTCTAAACTCACACTCTTCTAAAAAGTCACCAGTCTAAAACTGATGCATGCTGGTCAACATGGGCTGGGTATTCAAGGTAGTGAAAAAGTACTAGTTACACAGCTGTCAGGTTTGCCCCAGACTGGTTCTCTGGCTGCACAGTGCTGAACATCCTACTTGTCCTCAAACAGCCTTGTGGAAATTGAATATACAAAGAGCAGCTCTCTTAAAAGGGACAGTGTCTCTGTGAAGTTGTAATTTAAAGTGCTTTCTTCTTAAATGAAGCCTATTTTGCCTGAATGACTAATCTGGCAGTTTAATTATACTGTTATCCTACTGAAATATTACTGGTTTCATGCTTACTGACCGATAGATGAGTGTTATTTTATCTGAAATAGATCAGTTCACTGTGCTAATGTTACACACACCCTTGGGAATGATTCCTGGTCTGCAGACATGAAATGCCAGAAGAGGCCAGCGAGGAGCTGTGGAGCTCCACAGCCTCTCGAAAGAGCATCTCAGAGTCTTTCCTGACAGGATGGCCAGGCTGGGCAGGATCTTCTGCTGGACCCTGGAAGGAGATCCTCACATTTTTTACAACAGGCACCAGACAGAGGCAGTCTTCTTTGCAACAAGAGGAATAACTAACTAACTAAATAGAATCACACTGAATTGTGACTTTTTTGGTTAAGATAATTTAAGACAACACCAATTTAGAAAAGAAAAAAAAAATTTACTATAGCCAAGCAATTGGCTATTTACTGAGAAGCCCCAATTGCTTGTTTGAAATGCTTGAACTCTGCTGTATTGACCTCCTAACTAGAAAGGCTAAACCTATTGAATTTGGAATCAGGAAGTTAACTACCTTGAAGGTAAGGCCTACTCTTCATTAGGCTTTTTCAGACAAACCAAATGAGAATGACACTGGAGATGCTGCAGTTAGCATTCACTTAAAAAATGGTGCAACTGACAGCATTACACAAATAAAAACATAGACTGTTCTCACTTTTTAAATAAATTGATGTTTGAAACATTCTCAACTTCCTGCTCAGCTAACACTGCAGTGCTCAATCCTCCTTTCTCAATTGTCCCATTTTCTCATCGCACTGCTGCATGTGTTAGTTTCAGATTAGTCGTCATTCATGTGTAGTATGCTGACTGCACAGCAACTACCTTTCTAGGAATTTTCAGTGTATTGGCACTTATCAGAATAGATGAAGAAAGGATTCTTGATTTATTCATGTTATCATTTGGATACTGCTAAAGTGAAAGAAAGAATTCCACTTGTTTCAAGCATACCAGAATACGTCCTTACTTCAAAAAGTTTTCCTCAGAGAGATTAACACATATTACTAGGGTCTAATCCATGCATTTGTACACATACATGTACCCACATGCACTTTCTCTCTTGTGACTCACTCCCAGCTGTATGGAAGCTCTAAGTAAAAGAGATGTTTTCTATTATTGGTATCTAAGGCATAATTTACAGCTCCTAGATGGTTTCATTTCTTGTCAGATGCAATCTATAATTAGCCATAGTGGCCTGTTTGTCTGTTCCTATGGTGACTGTGGGTTAAGGAGGAAACAATGGCAGTCTCTACTTTTAAAGGCCTAACAGAATAACATATAAATCAACAAGCCATGACATTCAGCCTGTGTAACTCCAGCATCACTTCATAGAAAGAAAGTTGTAGAGTTTTCTCTCTCACGATATGCTTGATAGCTTTCTTATTTCAACGGTTCTCTGATAATACTGTCAGAGAAGCACTGATATTGTAGATGCAGTCATAGGGCAGACATACCAGGTGGCATCTCACTACTGACCTCAGCAAAACTGGATCAGTTTACTCTGTCTGACAATTTGGCATTTAGTTTGCACTGTTTTGTCTCACTAGCAGCCTTCTGCATTATGGGCAGGGACTGCCCCACCACAGTGGCAGTGCTTTGCTCTAGCACCCATGACGTACTTCGGAGGACCTTGACTCTATCTCACAGAAGCATTAACGTGCTTTCCTGCAACCAGCAGACTAAGAACAAATTTGCTCACTGCTTCCTGAACAAAAATTTCCACATATTATATGGTTACTCTGATAAAAAAGTTCAAATTCAACATTCAAGTAGAAAATAGTTACTCTGTTAAAGGGTTCAACATTAACGTTGAATTAGCAAAAAGCTGTTTAAGACAATTGAGAAGTAACCTCAGAAAAGCCCCTAGAGAAAAGAAAGAGTTAAGAGCATTGCAACCTATCCTTTAGGCTAGAGTTCAAATTTCCTGGCTAACTTTGCAGAGATCACTGCAACTTTCTATTTGTCAGCTTTTTCATCTGTAAAGTGGAGTAAATAAAGCTATTGAGTGCTCTGATAGCAATGTTAGAATATATCCCTGTGACTGCCAGCTGTGATACTGCCTTTTGTTTGGAAGGAACAAATCAACCCAGTGACAGTGAATGTCTAATACAGCCCTTCACACCGTACACAGACAACCCTGTTAATGGTGGAGGACTATGCTGAGCTCATCTCGTGATTGCTGCTATGTCCATCTCACATAGGTATTACTCTCAGTGGACAGAATTATCCGTTTAATAAGTAACAGGTGGAGAATAATTAATTCTCTGTGATCTGTATACAGTAAGTTTCCATCTACAAGTAAAGGCCAAATGGTTTATACAGCTACTGACCTCACGTGCTTCCACATGAGTCTGTAGGCTGATGTGTGACCTGTGCAGGACATGGTGATCTCAACCCTCACATCCCAAATCACAGAGCTCCTCAGAGGAAGGTCTTTCCTGTGTTATGCTACTCTGCTCTATCACAAAGTTTTGAAGGCTCTCGATGAAGAAAATAGCACGACAGGGTCTTTAGAAAAAGGGGCCACCTTACCTTCTCCGACTGTTAACAGCAATGCACACTGCAAGTATCAACGCCAGTGCCACAAGAGCAGCCACTATGATCAGCCATTCTGTGGGGAGAGTTGAGGGAGGGGAGAACATGTTAATGTATCTCAGGTAGTTTTGCTGGTTTGCAGAACTGCAAGAACACAAACTTTTCTACATTCTTTAAACTGTCAGAGTTTTTTCCTAGTTTCCATGAATGTTTGTTTGCTTTACAAAGTGCTTCTGTCCAAATCGAACACATTTTAATCATTCAGCTATACACAGGCCCACTCAGATGAAATACTCCATCACTGTTAGCACTGTACTTTGGTGAGCATACATGAAGAGGAGTTGTGTCACTGGTCTACTCCAAGAGAGAAAGAAAGGGCTTAGCAATGATACACCTGCAATCCCAGGCACAAAAGCAGGATGAAAAAGCAGGATGACTTTCAGGCAGAGTCAAACGTTGGGTTGTTTTGTTTGGTCTTTTTTTTCTTTTTTCTTTTTTTTTTTTTTTTTTTTTTTTTTTTT